>NC_090940.1:434235972-434539002 GCF_040938575.1 Ambystoma mexicanum
TCCGCCATTCCGGGCCAAATTCAGAGCAGCCACTACTGTGAGTTCCACTCCCTGGGTCCTGAACCTATGATTGGTTCTATTCTCAGTGATCTCCTGCATCCAGGATTAGTGCAGGTTTGAGGCTGCTCCTTCTACCACTGGTTTTCACTGTTCGGGGTGTGTCTACTGCTCCCCTGAGCTGACCTGTCACCTTTGCTACGTTCTTCCATGCTCCTCTCACTATCTTAGTGGCTGCTAAGTTTTCTGCCAAGTGGGTCATCTATTAAGGTGTCCTCTTTATTGGCCTTCTTTATTTAAATCGTTGCTATGTTGTGGGTTGGGGTCCCTAAAAACTCTGAGCCTCCAACCTCTCGGAGGTAGACCTAAAACCAATACCCAAACTCACTTACCAACCTGCCTTTCTTGGGCTAGATTCTCTGCAACCATCACTATGAGTACTTGTCACTGGGTCCTGATCCCATAATTAGTTACATTTTGCAGGATTTCCTGTGTTTGGGAGTAGTGGGGTCCTAACACACTTCACATTATTGTTGATCATTATCTGTAGTGAGCCCTGTGCTCTCTCAGCAACCAGCTCTTCCTGCTAGCTAGTTCTCAAATCCTAGGCTGGAACTTGTGGGGTCTCTTGGGCTGCTTGCTGACTGATTGCCTCTAATGCTGCTCCTGTAGGGTAAAGCAGAACATACCTACATTTGTCCTATCACTGTGGCAGGCCTTTGGGATGTGTCCCGTTGATTTAATTGATGGGAACTTTGGCATCACTTCACTCTGTTTCATAGGTGTTATAATAACAACAGGAAGCTCAATGGTTGAAGCACAGACCAGCTACAGAGCCTCTGCCATAGTTCCAGGCATCTTTGCTGTACATATTTACAGGTTGAATGGTTCTAGCTACTCTCTGCTATATGCCAGGTGAGAAGACACGCAGTACACCCACCGGCCATCCTCACATCACCAGCTCAGGCCCCCAATTGACACACATGGAACATTCAGGTACAACCCTCACCCAACATTCTCCTGAGCTGTCATCCATCACACTCGCCAACATTCTACCAGCATACGTCGAAGGCCAGTAGGACAGGACAAGACTGGACATACATTACAACAATAGGGACTTATGATGTTACAGTGGCTACTTTTGGTTACAGTGCTTCTGACTGTTCTTGTAGGGTAAACTGTGACATATCCAGATCCAGTACTGTGATTCTAATCTTACTTGACTTCTGTTGCCCTGTTTCTTATAGTACTATTTTTCTTCCTCCTTTCTGGGACCTAGCACTTACCTGTTAGGCTAGTTTCCAATAATGTGTTTCATGGAGTGTGGTGGAATCAAAAACGCAACGCATTACTATGTTTTACCCATATACATACTTTGTTGTTATATGTTACATACATTATGGTATATGCATAGTAAATTGTATTTTCATATCCGTTCATCACCTCCTAGGAATGAAGCTTGACTGTTCTGCTATGTTACTCATCAAAAGAGTTGTTTGTCTAACTTGGTGTGGACCCTTTTCTCCCATTAATGAGAGCCCTAGCAATTCCCTTGTATGCTTTGAGATAGTTTGCTTCTGCTAGAAGGTATGGTGGTAGAGCATTTCAGAGTGGAGCCCTCCATTACATCTCTTACATCTAACTGGATTGATGCCTACTAAATTCAGCTTGGCCAATGTCAAGTATCGGATTGGTTGGAACAACAGGAACATCCTTATAAGAGAACCTGGAGAGCAGCAATGGATGGATTTATTAACCAGATATAGGTTCTTGAAAAGACCCCCACTTCTTCTGACCTTCAGTGTAGAGGTGATATAGTGTGATGTTGGCCACCTTTCATGTTTTTGGACTATGTCATTTTTAAAGTAGCTTTCCCAGAATCCCTATGAAAAGGTTTTTATAGTAGTTTAATTGAGAGATGACTAACATGAAGACACACATGATATTTTGAGAAAGCTATAGAGTGATAAGGATCCACTTTAAGCATGCATTGGTGGCAGAATTGACTCTTAGTGATAGTGATCACTTGGGGAGCAAATGAACGGTCAGGGTGAAATATCAATCCCCAATTCTGGACTTTGGTGTGTGTCTGGTAGGCCCAACAGATCAGGCCAGGTCAAATGTAGAAGCCACAGGGCTGGTGAATAGGTTTTTGGTTGTAGGCCCATAAAGGAACAACCAATCAGTTTGCATCTAGTGTTGGAGCTGGTTTCGGAAGTTAGCAATGTAAGGGTGCTAATCCCTAGATCCCTCGTCCACTTGATTCTAGGTGCTCACAACATGCATGTGTTAGTTATCCTATGTTGTGTGCTACAATGTAGCAGGACACTAGAGACACATGGGAATGGAAAAGTATCAGTGAAAGGGCAATGCATGGGTACTCTGCAGAAAATGTTGGTTGTCTTGAGGAGACAATCAAAATGTGATTTGGCAAATGCGGTTCCAGATGTAGAAAGGTAATAACTCAATGAGACCATGAGTGTTAAGGAAGCAAACAACATTTATTTCACAAATGTTCTGCATGACCTTAAAATATTTTAAAAAATGTATCAAAACTGCATAAAAAAGCCCTAAAATATACGATGAAATACTCTTCAAGATTTCTGAAAATACTAAAGTTTCCCCTCACGTGCCCCTAAAACCATTTTGTTTAATTAAAACAGTCTCAAAATGCTTCTTAAAGAAGGCTGCCAGTGCATTCTCAAAAGAGCACTTTGGAGGGGGTCCTGAGGTGTTTTAGGGAACAAATGAGTAGTGTGTTACAGGTTTTTATCTGGCTGGAGAACATTACCTATGGAGATGGGGCACTACCAAGGGGAGCAATCTATGAAGAACCCTAAACCCCTACACAAGACCTACCTAGTCTAGTATGAGGGGAAGCAAATCCCCCCAACACCCTCAGAGAAGGAGGTGATGATTAGTTTGAGAGTGATTTTTACTTTGTCTTTGTGTTGCATCCACTCCATTTCCTGCACACCTACCTGGTGGGGCAGTGGTATTAATGCACCGTTTGTGAGTCACATCCAGCACCAGAGGGGGACTGCAGAAGCAGTGGTAGGCTCCTTGGGTGTTGACGCATTCTCCATTCTCACAGGCGGTGAGGCTTCCACACTCATCGTGATCTGCAGAGGTAGGAAAGAGAGGGTGTCACAGTGTCTTGAGATTGAGGCCATAAGGAAGTGACCAGGAACTATTCCTAAACAGGGAGACAGGGAGGTTTACACAGATACCCAAAGGTAAGAGCTGAATATGGAAACTGGAGTGTTGATGCTTTCTCAATTCTGTCAGGCTGTGAGGCTTCCACACTCATCTTGATCTGCAGAGGCAGGAAAGAGAGGGTGCCACAGATTTATGAGATTGATGGTATAGGGAAGGTGAAGAGGAGCTATCCACGAACAGCGATAAAGGAGGGTTACACAGAGACCTAATGGTAAGGGCTGAATACAGAAACTGGGGTGTTGACACATTCTCCATTCTCGCAGGCGGTGAGGCTTCCACGCTCATCGTGATCTGCAGAGGCAGGAAAGAGAGGGTGTCACAGATTTTTGAGATTGAGGGCATAAGGAAGATGAAGAGGAGCTATCCCTGAACAGTGAGGAAGGGGGCTTACACAGAGACCTAAAGGTAAGGGCTGAATACAGAAGCTGGGGTGTTGACACATTCTCCATTCTCACAGGTGGTGAGGCTTCCACACTCATCGTGATCTGCAGAGGCAGGAAAGAGAGGGTGTCACAGATTTTTGAGATAGAAGAAGAGCTATCCTTGAACAGGGAGGAATAGAGGTTTACACAGAGAGCTAAAGTCAAGGGCTGGAAACAGAGGGAACAGTGTACACAGAATCCTGAGGATGATGATAGATAACATGGAGCAGAATGGGACCTGGCAACACATTCTGAGTATGAGATTGGAAGACATGGAGGGAGAGAGGCAAGCACTTACCAGAAACCTGTGGATAAGGTTGAAAATAGAGAGAAGAGTGTACACAGAACCTATGAATGAGGGACAGGAAGGGAGGCACAAATACAGAGAGAGAGGAATGATGGTCAGAATGGCATGATGTGACTGACAGGTGTCCATATCTTGATAACTGCAGGGACCAACCTTTGTCTTATAATTCAGAATGGAATATTGTTGGTGATGTTTGTCGAAATCTCTGCTGGAATTAATTCCAGAACAAACCTCACTCCTGTATCCAAATGTGTAGATTTGCTTATCGGGTTACCACCATCTCCCTCTACTCTTCTCCTTGCACTCTTCGCCCCCAAGCATTACTCAACCTATCTTTTTGCTTTCCACCCAGCAACAACTCCCGTTTCTGCTCCTTTTCATTCGTGGCACCCTTCACTAGAACTCTCTACCTGCAGAAAAGTAAAGCATCATCACTGTTCAAATCAGCTCTCAAGAAACACTTCCTTTCCCTGAAAGGTGCATACCTGTAGTCATCCACTGCCATTACCCCCTTGATCTCACTCATCCTGCTTCACTATTTGTCATTGTGACTAATATACATTACTGTAAAAGTTGCTTGCCAACATGTATGCTAGCCTATATCATCTCTATTCTTTGCACCATTGTTCCTCTCTCTCTGCTGGTTGTCAATGGCAGGTCCCTGGGTAACGGAAGGCGTTAGTTTAGGCATTTCAAGTTGGCATTAGTAATTGTAGCTACTAGGGAGGATTTTATTGGTTGTAATTACAAATTCCTTTTCCTTAACCTAACCATCATATCAGCCAGCTACTATTGTCCCAGTCCAAAATGGGGAACTTCCTGCTCAGCAGTAATCGGCTAAAGACTATTGTGATGCAGTTTGGAACCTCTGGAGAGGTTCTAAAACTGCTTTCCATTCAAGATCAGTTCAGGTGTGGTCACAGCGCTCATGAGCTCCATAGAAAACAAGTGAAACCAGAGAAAATGAAATCATACATCCTGAAAGATGTCCATTAGAAAGTGCCAGTGATGATATTATTCGGATAACTGACTGAAGTATATCAAAATCAATATTCATGAAAGTATTTCCAATGCAGTACTTAATTTGAAGTTGTTTGTAAAAAGTTGTTAAGAAGTTAAAAAGCCAAAGACAGTATTTCCTGAAACCAGTGTAATGTATTTTTGAGGAAAAGGTGCTTTTGAATATTTACAGAAAGTAATTGTAAGACGTTGAGTTGGACTTGATCTTCGTGCGCGTGGCAGCGTTAGAAGCATTCTAGTTGAAAGAGCCGGCCCGCGTACTTGTTCAAAAGGCATTGCAAGGCATTTTCTTGCGAGCGTGTTGTGATCCGGGCCATGCACGAGTAAAGGACCCTACGGCGTGAGGCAGCGTGACGGTGAGGGCAGCATCGTGTATTGTGTTATAGCTGAGTTGCGCAGTTTCGAAGAACTAGCTGTGGAGATCTGATCAGCTAATTCAGAGCGCAGTGTTGTTTAGTTGAAAGAAGCAGTCTTTCTCTGTTCGTTTCAGTGACGCATTGGATGTAAGTAATCCAAGCATGCACGCGCGAACCCATTTAAGGCTGAATTGAATTTTGCAGCGTTTCCACAGCTGATTTAAAAGCATTTACATATTTAGTTGAAGATTCCACTGGAGTGGCAACGATTAGCAGTGCTAAGGCAAGGCGTTAAAGGAACGTTGAACTGTTAAGAGAAGCGTGGCACAGCTACGTCACTGTGTAGAAGCAAAGGCAGTCTAGAAGAGAATGGCAAACAGGGCAATGTTTCATTTAATACAGTGATACAAGACTTTAGAAAGTAGTTTTCAGTCAAATGGAAATCCTGTCCATGATTCTACTGTTCAAGGCAAATGGAAACGTCTAGAAGTAAATGAGTTAGATACATCTACAGCAGAAAAGGATTAAAGGAGTCACAGTGAGTTCAGCAGTAGAGGGCAGTTGCAGACCTACAAGAATCCAACATTTATTATTTGCCTCTCGGCTATTGTCAGAGGCAGTCAGGTAATCAGTAGTTCTGGGGAAGTACATACTATTTAAAGTGTTAGACAGCACAGGTTTGATGCTAATTAATGATGTATTATTTGCAGGTAATCCTGAGTTCCAAGGCGGCTAGAAGTTGAAGGAAACCAGAGAAATCCTGACCATTTATTATTTTATCCACTTCCCCTTTCCCCTGGTCTGGTCAACTCAATAGTTGTTTCAATAAATTGTTGGGTGTATTGGTTTGGGGGATCTGGTGGGGTATTTGTCTGCTCCTGCAGGATTTTGACCCTGGGACCTGTTAGTCAAGGACCAAGTGGATGGACAAGATACATTATAGTTCAACACCTTTATTCTAATACAACACATTGGTTAATGAAAATGCAAACATGGCCTATGCTGTTCAACTACACGCAAAAACGCAAAAGAGACAACTGTTTCAAAAAGTATGTTACGGTGGTAGAGCAAGTGCTATGGGAAATTAACTAACAAAACAGTGGCTTTATGGTCCCCGGTTTTTGGACTAACATAAACTATCCATAAAGCAAACAAACAACCTTTTACTAAAGATGTCACGGTGTACATCTAATGGAATGAAAAGACATACATAATTTTGTTCATATTGAGTGTTTGCTCTTTTTTTATTGAACCCAGTTCGAAGAAACAGCATTCGTAAACGTGTGTCGTCTAATGTGTCGTCTAATTATGGGATCATTCTGTACTTTGCTCTGTATCCCCAACACCTGAGTTTTAATCAACATGTAGCCAGTTGCCATGTTGTGCACTTGGCCTCGTTTTGTTGTTAATGGCGGAGCTCGGGAGGGGCGGTTTTGGCGAAGTGATGTGTCGGGGCAGGAAGCCCCAGTTAAGTTAGTAAATAGAGTTGAGACCAGTTTGTTATATGTGGACCTCCTTCTTTATGCGTGCAGCGGCACAGTGAGATACATACATCCCAGTGCCCGGAGCGACTAGACTGTGGCCCTGACACCAGTGGAAATAGAGCATATAAAAACCTGGGCCGACATTTAGGAGCTAGGTGGAGGTTTTCTTGAAGTTGCGACACTCTGTGTGCAGTGTTCTTTTCTGGCAGTGGTGAGTGCTGGTGGTTGGAGAGAAGGGCACCAGAGGAAGGCATGCTGCTTTGTGAGCACTCATTACTTTTTGCTCCCCCTCCCACTCCGACTCCAGTCCCTGCTGTACAGTGTATGCATGAGTAAATGTAGCAGAGGCTGCACTAACTAAAGTGAAGAGGGGCCACAAGGAGGTTTCCTCTGGGAAAAGGGGATGTGTGAGGCCTGGCCAGTTTGGGGGTAAGAAATGAAATACCTTCTTTACATGAATGTTGCGTTGAAAGGAAAGACAGCTATTCCTTCCCGTGATTGTGAGATAGGGAGTGCATGACATATAATGAGCACTTCATGAGGTAGTAATGTTTGGGAGGCGTTAAGGGACACAATGAAGGGTCATGTAATTGTGATTGACCTCCTCCTCCCCATCTCTAAAAAAATCTAATTCAATTAGCACCTTTAGCTATCATCCCAGCAAACCAGGACGCTGAGGAAGGGGACATTATGTGCCGGTATAATGCCCCGTGTTCCGAGCTCGGATGGCCACCACTCTTCCCTAGCTTTGCTGCAAGTCAAGCACCCCTGCCCACCTAATTCACCTTCTATGTATGCAAAACAATCTGCTTTACTTACCTGATCATCTACCTGCAGTGCCTGTCATCTCCTTCACATGGAAAGAGAAAAGATGCTTGTTTTGAAGTGTCCTTGCCTTTGTTCCATGGCAACCATGATTGTTTGGACCAAATGTTTCCTTATTATTTATTGTAAACATTAAAACCTGATGTCCGGCCTAATCTACTGGTAATGACACTGACAAGCCCACTTTAAGCTATACCACTTTGTTTGAGCCCTTAACATGGGTGGCAGTCTGTGTCAGGATCGGACCAGTGGCTGGGTTCTTATAGCCTAAAAGTAAGCTCCAAAATATCTCAATTTCGGAAATGGAATCCTGACTCCATCTATCCTAGGCAGATTACTAAGAAGAAGAAATAATGCTATGGTTGAAGTCACCTTAGAAAGCCATGGTGTGAACCAGGTTCAGCCTCTGCGCAGACCACGTCAAGGCATTCTTACTGTCTTGCCACAGCTTTCTTGGAGCTCTATGGCAGACACTTTGATCAGGTTCATTTCATTTTAGCTATAGCACCTCGCACTTCTCAGAGTGAATCCGATGCTACAACTGGGGTTGGGTTTAGAGTGTGCAGATTGCAAGTGAAGACCTTTTTTCAAGTATACTCGGGTGTGTCTGGCACAGGAAAAAACAATCTGTGCCCAATGCAAGTATTAGACCCCTCATGCCACTACATGAAGTTTGGAGCCTTGCCCTGACATACATTTCTGAGCCGCAGACTAAGTCAGATAGGGCTTGCAGGCCACTCAGACCTCTCCCTTGCAAAGTCCAAGGACCAGGTTTCACTTCCCCCTACTTATTGACAAAAACAGAGAAAGAAAAAATAGCGTGCTTAAAAAGTCCAATAAAAACCAGGAAAAAGTAAAGTCCTGAATATCGAGATGCAGATTAACCCAAAAAGTTGAAATAAAAAAAAAAATGCAGAGGCTGCATGAAGCAGCAAGTGTAGTGAGTATTAAGGAACAAACTTGTTGGGTAGGCTATATGGGGTGGATCTCATCTCTTCTCCCCAGAGGGGAGCCCTTTTTTGTGAGGCTAAGGAGGTGAGCCCGCTATGCAATACTCCCCCTAGGGTGGCAGTAAGTTTGACCTCAAAGGGAGGGACTCTCCTCTTGGGGACAAGGACTCACATTCCACCAAGGAACTCCCTAACCCCCTATCATATGAGCCCCTCATACCATCATTCAGAATAATCATCTTGAGAAAAGTTACTGGTTTTCTTATTGTGACACCAATCACAAACTTGAAGTCAAACATATTGAGAGGAACAAGAGTAAAGAAGGTCTAGAGAAGCCAACCATACTGGCAAGAGGAAGATCGAGCAAGTAATGGAGAGTGCCCGAGAGAAAGAAAGAAACGACTACAGTCCTATGGTGGTGGAGGACCCAGGAAACCTAAGTTAAAAAGGAAGAAGGACTAGCATCCTGAGAACATGATACCCAGGAGTTTCAAAGAAGCAAGAAGCTACTGAAACATGGGAGATCCTCAGTCATGAGGATTCAGCCAGGCAACGATAAAAAGAAGCGCAGAGAGAGCTAGAAGCCGCGCTGTGCATGCATGAAGTCAGAAGAAGCAATGGCATGACCCAGGAGTTGTGGACTGTGCAGCCCATGAACATCACCGAAACCGCTGGACTATTGGCTCTGCTGAACCACAAGAATGAACCAGAGAAAGCAGGAATGAACGCCAGAGCTGTCCACACTCCAGGAGGGACCCCGACCCTGCAGGAACACCCAGTGAGCCCAGCCCATAGTGTAGAATGTAACGGTAGTGGAGGGAGACCCGGTAGAGTAAAAAGGGATATAGACAGCACTCATCCTACTCGTCCCAGTGAGTGGCTAAGAGTCAAAACAAGTCAAGATAACTTAAGGACTCATCCTACTGGTCCCAGGGAAGGGGTAAGAGCCAAGTCAAGTGAAGAGCATTTAGGGACTCATACAACTTGTCCCAGTAAATGGTCAAGAGTCAAACCAGGTGAAGAGCACTTAGGGAACTCATCCTACTCATCCCAGTGAGTGGATACAAGTTAAAGCATGCGAAGAACGCGTAGAGACCCAATCTACTCATCCCAGTGAACAGACAAGAGCCAAGGAAAGTGAATGGAGAAAGAACCATCTGAATAAGAAATATAAATGATCACAACATGCAAACTTAAGTGAATAAAGCAACAAAGAGACACTGCAAGTTATTATTAAAGATCAAAACCCTAAATTGATAAAAGTTTGTCTAGGAAGGAAAGGGGATACGCCAGAGGTGGAAGAGCCCTCTTGCAGAATTGTACTAACTGATTCAGGAATTCATCAAGAGCTATTTAAGAATAGATAACTGAAACTAAGAAGGCGTGTCCCGGAGGATGGAGTTATTCTCCTGGACCTTTTTGTATTCTTTTGTTGCTAACGTGCCATAGCCCGCAGTCATTTTGCTTGTTTTGGTAAGTGGTAGGGTTAGCGTAGATTAGTTATGGGACGGAAGACTTACTATTGCTTTACACTACACTATTGATGATGAGCACCATGGTTAGTTTTGTGTTAGGTAGGGCAAACTTTTAGAGTAGGGACAGGAAGGCCTTTTCTTATCATTTAAATAAAGCAATACAATTTGGGCATGTCACCATTCGGCCCATTTCCTTCTCTTGACCTACCACAGAGGTTAAGACGGATTGGAGCACATAAGGAGAGCACATCTAGGATGTTCTCGCTGACATCTTTTTTTAAAAAGCATTGGCTTTTATATAGGAATGGGATGGCCGTTTGTTAGGAACTGCCATAACAATACTACCTCACCCTAGCAGGGCAACAGCTGGAACATTGTGAGATTGGATGGGCATATGAAAGCAATGCCTGGCAATACCCATCCCATGCCAACACAAAAGCTACAACTGTTGGCATTGTTAATGCTTAATAGGACTTTGGTGCAAGGAATATATATATATAAATTAAGTGGCTGAAGGTACACCTTGATTAAGACATTTACATCACACCAGTAGCACATTTTCAACTACAATTGAGCCATTAACGCTCAGAATGCCAAGGAATAACACTCTGTGGCCCAAGTTGGACGTCAGCCCTGAAATTGCAAATACTCTACCTTGAAGGGATTACCACACCCACTCTTTCACTTGAGGGACTCCTACTATCTCTTATCCGTGACTGAATATTCTATAAATGTACTCTGCATCTCAAAACTATAGAATTATTTGGCTAGTTGCAATTTCTGTACACAATTTTCATTGTCCACACTCCATGTCCCAATTTAATGTTGTGAATAATGCCAGCTTCTAGAGCCTGGTTCTCAGCCAGCTTGTAGATCAATCAATCCTTTTGCAAAGTGCCCTATTCAGGGAATGCTGTGGTCACTGCTTAGCCCTATGTACATTGTTTCTCTTTGAAATACAAAATTCAAATAAATTGTGAGTGACTGCTTGAGAAACCAGTAAGTAAGATGTGATCTCAAAGATGTGTAAGTGAAGAGCTGAACTGTACAAGCCGGTATACTGCCCAACTCGTGATCAGGTCCACAGCCTTTACTTAATGAACTGATCTCCCCCTCGAGGCAGCCGTGAACCCAAACATTCAAGACTTTCTACACAATCACCCCGCTATGCTAAGGCCCCTCTTCTTTTCCTTCAGATCTGATTAGGAGGATGCATGTTGAGCATTGTAAATGTCAAGTGATCAAAATAAACCCCATCAAATTGAAGCTAATTATTTTCTCGAGAGCAAAAAAAGACTTGTACATTTAGTTGGTACCTGGAGTGTATCTGGGAGTACAATTTGACAAGCCCATTTGAAATGTTGCAAACCAATGTTTCAGCAGTGAGCTCTGTCCGGGTTAGCTTTATCACTTTCTGATGGTTCCCAGAGTTTGGTTTGACTTAGGAAAGTCTAAAATGAAAACATTCCACCAAAACCTCTGCTTGGGTGTGCATATCTCTGCCATGCACTGCTATTAAAAACCGATGTGAAATGGAAACACCTGTTGTAAATTAGGCAATCAGCCTCGATTCTGGCAGCCCTGGGGTTAGAATTGGGTCTATCCAGAATAATATTTAAGGGGTACGCCAACATAACCGAAGCCAGCTGGATACTAAAGCAGGCATGCCCAAATACTGTAGGGGAATGGATATTTAAAGATTTGATCCTCCAGACACATGCTCAGCCAGTGTGTTAAGACCTCGTAAATCAGATTGCCTCGAATGGATATGAAAATAGATGACACTGTAACCATAGTTCGAGGGGATTGGGTCCTCCGACATATTCCATATCTATGACAGTAATCACCACAGCTGTGCTGCTTCGGAAAATCTGTCTGCGTCCTGCGTCGATGACGTCGATACGCCGTCCTCGAGGGCCTCCGTCGAGCCGACGTCACCGGATGTTATAAGTAGGACGCACGACGCCCGTAGCCTCAGTTCCGTTTTTTCCATGAACGCGTTCGCTTCGGAGATCTCGGCGCGCCTCGATTCTACTGAATCCTGTTCTTTCGGTTCTTTGAACCTGTTGCTTCATTGCTATCGAATATGTTGTCTTCGGCTTCTTCCACCCCGTGGTCCGGGTTTAAGAAGTGTCGGGTATGCGGGTCTAAGATGTCCCTGACAGATACGCACGACGCTTGCCTCTGGTGCCTCGGGGAGGACCATGATACGGACGACTGTGTCGACTGCCAATCGCTCACTTCGAATGCCTTGCGGGAGCGTAAGAAGAAGCTGTCGGTCGGTAAGGTGGCCAAGCCCCAGAAGTCACGTTCCACTGATCTTTCGACAGACGATTCGAGGGGCGACTCTCCGCATCGACGTCATGAGTCCGGGGGTTCTCAGTCTCAGAGTCGGTCCCGCCAGACCTCTGTCTCTTCGAGGCACTCCAGGAAGCACCGTCACAGGTCGCCTTCCCCGTCCTCTTTCAAGGACTCCGCCCGTCGGCGGGTAGCTTGTCCCAACAAGCATTCCACTCCTGAGGAATGGGATTCGTTCCGAAAGGAGATGTTGGCGATTTTTCAATCGCAGGGCTCCGGTCCGGCCGCGCCGTCTGAGAACGCCGGTCGAGGCCGCGCTAGAGACACTGCTCGTCCGCCTTCGGGCTCGAGCAGTCATCGCGACCACTGGGTGCCTTCGAGGTCCCGGTCGGACAAGGATGGTCGCTCTAGGCATGCCCGTTCCAGGTCCCGGTCCTCGACGCCATCGAGACCGCGAGACTCTGTGAAGTCTTCGAAGAAGACATCGATGCCAGCGGCGCCGAGGTCGTCGACCGACTCTCTCGAGAACCCGCCTCCAAGGAAGTCGTCGACGTCATCGGCGCCCAGGCTGTAGAGAGACACACTCGGGGCTCCGCCCTCGAGGCCTGTGTCAGCGCCGTCAAAGCTGTTGGCGCCACGCTCAATGTCGACACCCATTCCGTCGACGCCCTCGATGCCTTTCGAGGCAGCCTTGTCGGAGGTACCCTGTGGCACGGTGGCACCCCCCAGAAAGGCGATGGCTAAGGCTAAACATGTCTTTGTGCCTTTTTCTGTACCCTCTTTCTAACCTGTGGATTATATTTCTGAGGTGGAGGAGGTCTGAGGAAGGTAAGGTTCCTGCATTGGTTCCTGATGACATTGTTTCTGGTCACAGTCAACTTGAGGATCTGCGTCAGTCACTGCACGACGCCAGTGGTCTGGACACCTCTCCGGAGGTGGAGTTTGGTAGGCCGGAGCCTGGCACGCATGCCAAATCTTCATATCGGCGCCTCATGTCGAGGGTCACTGAATACCTGGGTTCGTCTGCCCCCCTGGGGATTTTCACCAGGATGACCTGACTGATATCTTGGACCAAGGTCCTCCAACTGACCCGGTGCTGCCATTCCATATGGCCTTGCAGAGAAGGGTGGCTGCGGCTTGGACTTCGGAGAGTCTTCCGGCAGTGAGCAAGTCCTTGCCGAAGAAATATCGCCCAGCGACCCCTGCTACTTGACAACGCACCCTACTCCGGAGAGTTTGGTGGTGCAGGCGGCTACGGCCCCCGCAAAGCAGGTGTCGTACCCTACCATCCCTCCTGATAGGGACGACAAACGTTTTGACGGCTGGGCGAAGAAGGTGTTTTCTTCTGGGTGTATGGCGCTTCAGGCTGCCAACTCCATTTGTGCCTTGTCTCGTTTCACGAACACTCTGTGAAAATGCATTTCCTTAGTGGCTGATCATATCCCCGAAGGGGAGGAAAGGGATGGTTTCCTTGCTATCGTGCAAGATGGCAAGGATGCCATGTGTGAATCCATTTAGTCGGGTCTGGACATGGTTGACATGGTTGATTGCGTCAGTCGGTCCATGGCGACGAGCACCGGAATGCGCAGGTTTGCGTGGTTGCAGAAGTCGGGTTTTGCTCCGGATGTGCAAGCCTGGCTCCTCAACATGCCCTTTGATGGTGAACATCTTTTTGGCAGCAAGGCTGACGAGAGTCTTGAGTGGTTGCAGACCTTGAAAGCTGCAGTGAAGTCGTTGGGTGCTGCAGTCCGCCAACCTCCGCCTTTTTCGTACTAGGGGACAGCAATGGAGGGGAGGTTCTTTTCGTTATTACTCATCCTTTAGTAGAGCGAGAAGAGCTGTGAGTCAAAGGGGCAACCGTAGGAGTGCCAGAGGTGGTAAACAAGGTATTCGAGGTGCCAAGGCCGCGCAAGCAGTTGCCTCTTTGCCCTCAGGCACTGCCGCAGCCGCTTCAGCTCAGTCATGAGGCCCATGCTTCTCCGGTTGGGGGAAGGCTGGCGCAGCATCTTGTAGAATGGCGTGCCATTGCTTCAGATGTGTGGGTTCTGGAGATCATAGCCCACGGCTACTGTCTTCCTTTCCGGCAGAGGCCTCACGATAATCCACCAGGGAATCTCTCTTTGAAGAGTCTGTATCCGCTACTTGCGCAGGAAATTCAATCCCTGCTGGAGAAAGGCGCCATAGAACTGGTGCCTGTAGCGGAAAGGAACAAGGGATGGTATTCCCCTTATTTTTTGATTTCGAAGAAAGACGGGGGATTCAGACCCATCATGGACTTGCGCGGTTTCAACAAGCTCCTTCGGAAGGAGAAGTTCAAGATGGTTACTCTTTCTCAAGTCCTCCAGGCCCTTCAACTTCAGGACTGGTTGGTGTCTCTAGACCTCAAGGACGCTTATTTTCATGTGCCGATCCATCCCAAGCACAAGAAGTACCTGAGGTTCGCGGTTGGCGACTTGCACTTTCAGTTTCGGGTCCTGCCATTCTGATTGACCTCCGCCCAAGGGTCTTCACCAAGCTCATGGTGGTGGTGGCAGCGTATCTCAGGAAAGGGAGGATTCACGTCTACCCCTACCTGGACGATTGGCTGATCAGGGCGCGCTCTCCCGAGCAAGTCCTGGATCATCTGTCTGTCACCTGCCACTCCCTTCACAAGCTGGGTTTCTCCCTCAACTTAAGTCCCACTTGACGCCAACTCAGAGGCTCCAGTACATCGGAGCAGCGCTCGACACGTCCCTGGGGCAGTGTTTTCCTCCCCAGGTGAGGGCTCATCACATTCAGCAGATGGCGCACAAGTTCCAACATGCCCAGAGTCTCCCTTCGTTCGAGTTCTTGAGATTGCTCGGCCTCATGGCATCCTGCATTCTTCTGGTGCCCGAGGCCAGGTCGCGGATGAGATCTTTGCAATGGGCACTCAAGCTCCAGTGGTCTCAGTCCTCCGGCAGGAGGTAGGACCCCGTTCAGGTGCCGCCCTCGGTCGCCCAGGACCTTCTGTGGTGGGCCGTCGAAAGCCACCTGATGAAGGGGGCTCTGTTTTGGCTGCCCTGGCTGGAGGTGACGATCGTGACGGACGCGTCCCTCACGGGATGGGGAGCTCATGCCAACAAGCTGACGGTCAGCGGTCGTTGGTCTCTGTCGGAGTCCAGACTCCATATTAATCTGTTGGAGCTGAGGGCTGTCAGGCTTGCCCTGAAGGCTTTTCTGCCGACTGTGCGAGGAAAGAATGTCCTGATTCTGACAGACAACACAGTGGCCATGCACTACCTCAACAAAAAGAGGGGGCAGGGTCACTTCCTCTGTGCAGGGAGGCGATGCAGCTCTGGTTCTGGGCAATCCAGCAGGAAATTTCGATCTCGGCAGTTCATCTGGCTGCAGACGAAAACAAGACGGCGGATGCTCTGAGCAGGCAGAGCGCGATCTCTCACGAGTGGGAGTTGGCTCAGGAGATTCTCCTGGAGATCTTCGCCCTATAGGGGACCCCTCAAGTGGATCTCTTAGCCTCCAGTGTCAACTGGCAGTGCGAAAGGTTCTGCTCGCAGGAATTTCCTCCAAGAGGAGCCTTAGGAGACGCGTTCGTGGTGGAGTGGTCATTCCCCCTGCTGTACGCATTTCCTCCAGTCCCCGTCATCCCGCAAGTGCTGCTGAGGTTACGGAGGTTCGGTTCCCTGATGATCCTCATTGCTCCAGCATGGGCCAGGAGGACGTGGTACCCGGACCTTCTCGACTTGTCCATTTGCCCTCCACGTCGTCTTCCCTACCGAGACGATCTGCTCTCACGGGAGGGGGTCAGGTTCTCCATCCAGAGGTCAGATCCCTCAACCTTCACGCTTGGCTTCTGAAAGGTTGAGGTATAAGGATTGGGACCTCCCTGAAGACGTGGTGGAGGTGTTGCTTTCGGCCAGACGGCCGGCAACAAAGTCCCTGTACTGTTGCCATTGGAGAAAGTTCTGCGACTGGTGCAGGGTTAAGAATGTGGATCCTTTGTCATGTGACATTCCTGTGGTTCTGTCTTTTTTGCTTTCTTTAGCCCACAGGAGCTTGCAAGTGGGTACCATTAAAGGTTACCTGGTGGCGCTGTCTATATTTAAGCGCTCGTCTGAGGAGTGTTCTTATTTTAAAATTCCTTTAATTTCTCAGTTTCTAAAAAGGGATCACTAATGTGTTCCCTCTGTCACCTTTCCAGGTGCCCGGTTGGGATTTGAACCTTGTTCTCAAGTTTCTAAGGCGTGCTCCATTTGAGCCTTTACATTCTTGCCCTTTGAGACTGTTACCTCTTAAAACTGTATTTTTAGTTGCGGTCACTTCCGCTCGCAGAGTGAGTGAGTTACAGGCACTTTCAGTTAAGCCACCCTTCACTGTGTTTCATAAGGACAGGGTTGTCCTTAGAGTTCGTCCTTCCTTTCTTCCGAAGGTGGTGTCGGAATTTTATTTAGGCCAGAAGGTTATTCTTCCGGCATTTTATCCTCCTCCATATCCTGGTAAGGAGGAGGAGAGGCTCCATAGGTTGGATCCTAGGAGAGCTTTAAGCTTCTACATTTCTCGCATGTCCCGGGTGGGAGTGGACGATCAGCTCTTTATTGGTTACTCTGGAAGGCGTTTGGGACAAGCTGTGACTAAGCAGACTTTGTCCAGATGGATTATCTTGGCAATTTCTGAATGTTACCGCCTGGTGGGTAAGGACCCTCCAGTAGGTTTACGGGCCCATTCGACTAGGAGTATGGCTGCCTCTATTGCCCTGCAGAGGGGTGTTCCTATTCGTAACATCTGTGATGCAGCCACTTGGGCTTCGGTCCATACTTTTGTATGTCACTACTCCCTAGATTCTATCCATGGGCAGGATCTGGCCTTTGGCAAGGCGGTCCTTTACTCTGCAATTTGATTGGGCATTCTAAATTTGTGTATTCTAAATTCTTTTCCCACCTCCTTACCTTGGTACTGCTTTGGGAGTCTGTCATAGATATGGAATACGTCGGAGGACCCAATCCCCTCGAAGAACAAGTTACTCTCTTACCTGTTAAAGTTCTTTCGATGGGATGGTCCGACGACATATTCCATATCGCTCCCTCCCTGCCTACCCCGCTACAGAATTCTTTATGTGATTGCAGCTTACGTTTCCACAAGGCTTTCTGTGGTCATACTGGCAGTAGATTGGTGCCACACGTTCTGGGAAAAAACTACAACTGAGGCTACGGGCGTCGTGCGTCCTACTTATAACATCCGGTTACGTCGGCTTGACGGAGGCCCTCGAGGACGGCGTATCGATGTCATCGATGTCATCGACGAAGGACGCAGACGCTAAAAGATTTTCCGAAGCAGCACAGCTGTGGTGATTACTGTCATAGATATGGAATACATCGTCAGACCATCCCATCGAAAGAACGTTACCAGGTAAGAGAGTAACTTGTTCTTTTTTATTAAGAATTTAAAACGTTAACATATAAGATCAAGTGACAATATTTAGCTGCATAAAGGATTTTCATTTTTGTAAATGGTGCTCAAAATTCAAATGACAGTACAGCTACGTCTAGAAGGGTGCATAACTAGCTGGAGTACTTATGGGATCCAGAGTTATGCACATTTATCTAAATCGTAACTTGGACAATTCACCCTTAAACATGATTGGAGGCACCTGGAGTGGTATACATACATCAGATAGAATATGCCCAGTATGCAAAACAGGACTGCAGGAGCTAATTCATGTAATAGTCACTTGTCCTAGTACTTTAAGCGAAAGGGGGTATCTGTTAAAGCCATTCTTTTTAGGATACAGTTTCCATACCCCTTAGAATGCCAATTTGCAGCCTGAAGCTCCTCTTGCAGTCCTCCATCAAGCTCTGTATCAGCATCTTGTGATCCTGCAGCTTTCACTGTCAGGAGGACTAGCTTCCTGTTTATATCTCTTTCCTGCTGAAGTACTTCCGGGTGCCTCTGGGAATGTAATCGACTTCCTTAGTGATTCCACAGCAAAGGGTTGATGGAGCTACGGGTCCCTGCTATATTCCTGTTCCCTTTTTTTCATTCTGTGCTCCCTGTTAGCCCCTGTTGGATACTGCTTGCCACAAAACATGCCTCATACAAAGCATGGAAACAACATTCAAATTAAACTCCAACACAACACTCCACTAAAACAACAATTTCCATACAATTGGATTCTTCTCAACTGTGCGTCTGCACCTGCTCACACACATGAAATTAATGAACACATTAGCACACACTCCCCAGATATACTCTTCCTTACAGAAAGACGACTTAAACCCCAATACACACCTATTATCCATGGCATGCTTCCCCAACACTACCTCTTCTACCACAGAGACCGACAGACAAACAAGGTGGACGCATTGCTGTCATATATAGAGTCACTCACACTTAGCAACCCCACGCCCCCAAACATATAATTTGAAGCACTCTTTCTCAATGGCTCTCCTCCATCACACCCACACCCCACCTTTACCCACCCAATTTACCATCCCCTAGCACACAATCTCAACTTCACACCGACTGGGCTGAATTCACTACTAACAACCACAGCTACTTCTGCATCAATATCTACCTTGGCAACTTCAAACCTGGGAGTTCCCATCTGGACATCAATCCCATACCAAAAAGTTTCCTCATTCCACTTACCCCCTATGACCTCACACAACCCATCACCTATCCCATACACACAGCGGCAACACCCTGGGCCTTTTTGATTTCAAGTAAAAACCGTATCTCAGTGTAAAATCGAATCTGGGTGTAGTGGTCAGACCACTTTGCTATCCCCTTCACATGCACTCTGCTGCACACGACCCCCCCCACCTGCCACACATCCTGTTCATCCCCAGACAAAACAAACACATTACAGACACAGCCTTAGCAACACACATTCCCCCTTCTCCACACATGCACATCCATTCACTCTCCTCAATAATTAGAACACCATCATCACACAGGCACTCGACAAAATTGCCCCCCTCAAAATACAAAAACCCCACAGCCACTACCATACACCATGGTTCAACAGCTCCCTCCTCTCTATCAAGCAGGAATCCAAATGCCTAGAAAGAGCCTGGCAAAAGAACTCATATCCCGCCAGTAGAACACCACTCAGACCCTGCCGCAACAAATACGAAATAGCCCTATGCAATGCCAAAGCCAACCATTACCTCCAGGAACTCCAATCTGCCACCAATCGTATACAGAAACTAATCGATATTGTCAAATCCCTCTCCAAACCACCATCGACACCTTCCAGACCCCCATCTACTGCAATATACAACTCCCTCATGGCTTACTTCAACTCCAAAATACACATAACGCAAGTCAAGTCACACAGACACTCTCATCACCCTTACTACCAAAACTAAACCTGCACACTTCTTGGATGATGCATGCCCACCTCAAGCCGCATTCAATTGCATCACCACCCTCACTCCCCAATGGCTCAATTTCATCAACTCATGTCTCTCACATGGTACTATCCCATCTGCTCTCAAAACTGGGTAAATCTCAACCACTCTGAAAAAACCATCTGTCGACCCCACATTCCGTGAAAATTACTAGCCCATCACTGCTGTGCCTCACCAGAATCATGAAACACTTTGGCCCTCATTACGACCCTGGCGGAAAGCGACTGACCGGAGCGCCACAGCGTAAATAGCGTTTCCGCCATTGCACGAAGGAGCAAAGTGCGGCCCATTCCGACCCATCGGGCACGAGCACCACGGCATGGCGGAAGTGCAAAGTCCGCGATGGCGGAAATGACCCCAAAACGGCCCACACCGCCGCCGTACGGCGCCCCAGGTGCAATACCGCCACCCCTCTTAGCGGTCACCGCAGTGTGCGCCTACCGGAAAGTACGGTGGCCGGAAATATACGGAAACGGAAGTTAAAACATGGGCCCGGAACGGGAAACATCCCGGCGTACACCTATAAATACACTAAAACCACACAACCACTAAAATCACTACCCTGAAACACACCCCAACCCGTCAACCACCCTAGCGAAACCAAGAAAAATGGGAAAAGTAGCGAAGAAAGCGTGCGACCGCAAGCGGCAGGTCCACTTCTCCCGTGAGGAACTCACCGTGCTAACAGAGACCCTCCAGGAGAATGCTGCCGTCGTCTTCTCCACGCAAATGACCAGGACGGCACTTGCAAACAAGAAGGCCATATGGGCTCTGGTGGCACAGCGGGTAAGTGCGGTGGGGACCGCACCCCGCACCCCACAGCAATGCCGCAAGCGATGGGACGACCTGCGGATACGCGTCCGCAGCATACTCTCTGCCAACCGCAACATTGCCACAGCCACCGGGGGAGGTCCTGAATCACCCATCAAGTTGACCCCCTGGGAAGAAATCTGTGCCTCCACCATCGGAATGGAGAGCATAGAGGGAGTCGGAGGGATGGAGAAAGGAGTGCAGACATCCGAAGATACAGGTAGGTGGGCCAGGAAAAACTATGCCAAATCCACACAGTCCATCCATGTGAAGTACCATGCGTCCACATAGTGCAACAGAAACACATGTCCAGGAGAACGTCCACACACATCGGCCTGATAGCGCACGTTAAAACCCACAATAAATACATAAATAATTAAAAACCCCTAATACACGCACTACACGTGCAGCAGGCACACCCTAACTGCAGGCTGCCAAACAACTGCACCCTCACTCCACACACAAATCAAAGCACCTCCAAGGGCCCGGCCCAAATCACCCTCAGGTACCACCCCAATGCATGTGACACAATGCAATTCCAATTCCCACAGACCCACCAATAACCCTCGCCCTCCTCTACTCCACCACAGGGTCCGATCCAAACGACGAGCTACAGGACACCCCTACCAGCACACCTGCAAAGAGGGCCAAGACCAACGGCCAGAGACCCTCCACCTCAGCTGCACGCATCAAGACACGGCAGCAGCACAAATCAGGTGGCAGCACAGAGGAGGGAACATCAACAGGCACCCCAGCAGCCAGCATGCCCACAACACCACCACCACAGGTCCCCCCAATGGATGCCACAGAAGGCACTGCCTCCGATGGCAGCAGCACCATAGGTGACACCCCATTGATGGCAGCATGCTCCGACACAGAAAACGGGGATGCCGAAGTCAGATCCATCCATGACCTGTCCCAATCCCCCTGTCTGTCCCATCCCGTACAACATGAGGATACCACGCAGGGGCACCCACAAGACGACGACTGGCCATCCCCCACAAGCCCTGTGGCAATGCAACATGAGGACAACAGCCCCTCCGTGACACCCCCCCAAATGGCCTTGGCCCAGCAGAGGCAACAGTCCCTCGACCAGTTGATCGAACAACAGCAGCAACTGGCCACGCTCCTCAAGGACCATGCTGATGAATGTGGGGGCACTAAGGCAGACATAGAAACATCAACTGAGACACTTAGGGCACAAATCGAGAGTAGCACCGAGAGCCTGAGAGTCCAAATGGAGAGAAGCACCGAGAGCCTCAGGGGGGAACTGCATGCGACGGCCAAGGACGTATGTGCCGAACTTGCCGCAGTGCGCCGTGTGCTCACTGAGCTCTCGCAAACCCTTAGGGACATGCATGGACGTGAGCAGGCAGACACATCATCCGTTGCAAGCTCCGTCCAGGGCAGCCCCCAACGTAGATCTGGAAGGAACCTGCGCTCCACAGGCAGGGGTGCCCCTGATACCCGCAGAGGGGGCCTGCAATAGCGACAGCCCACTGACAATGAGCATCTTTGGACACTGGTGTTCGGGGGGGAGGTAGGGGGGTGGAGGGGGTGTGTTGGGCTCACTTGGGTGGCGGGTCGATAGGGTGTTCAACATGACATCACATATGCCATAAAAAGTGCACGATCAACCAATGAGATGTGTGGACATTGATCTTTGTGTACTAGGCCATCATAGGCGTACAGTCCATATTGTGCATGTCCCAGACACACGCAGTGCCACGAGTCCCGTGTCCATGTATCAGCCACCAGGCGTGAGTGCTAGAAGCATACATCAATGAGATGCTGACGAATGTCACGGGCCTCCGGTGCCTCGCAGACTCCATGAGGTGCTGCCACATCCCCACCCTCATCATGACCATCATCAGGTGCTTGCAGTTCTGCGTCAGGGGGCATGGGCACATTTCTACGTACGCACATGTTGTGGAGCATGACACATGCCATCACCATCTTTGCAACCTTCTCATGGCGGTACAGGAGTGCCCCGCCAGACCTGCTGAGGCAGCGGAAACGGCCCTTCAGTAGGCCGAATGCCTGTTCTATGACTACACGGGTACGTGAGTGGGCATGGTTGTAGTCCTCCTCATGCTGGTCCCGTGGGTTCCGGACTGGTGTGAGGAGCCATCTCTTCAGTGGATATCCAGCATCACCTGTATGTGGACGAGAAACGTATGATGTGGAATGCCATTGATACGTACGCACACCCCCCCCCCCTTCCTGCCAGGTCATTGCCAATTCACATACCCCACATCATCATGCATGTAATGAGACTCACCGAGTAGCCAGGATCTGTTCCCTGCGTGTCGCTCCATGTAGCGTGGTATTGTAGAGTTCCTCAAGACCATAGAATCATGGGTTGATCCAGGGAATCGGGCACAACAATGTGTAATGATCCTGTTGGAGTCACACACCATTTGTACATTCAGGGAATGAAATTGTTTTCGGTTGCGGTACTGGGCCTCCATGGCATGTGGGACGACCAATTCCACATGGGTGCAGTCGATGGCACCAATGCAACCCGGTATGCCGCCAAGTGCATGGAATCCCACTTTCGTGTTTGTAATTTCCTGCTCCGAGCGTGGTAGGCAGATGTAGTCGTCTGCGTGCTGCAGGAGGGCATCGAGCACTTGCAATAGTGTCCGTGAGAACAGTGGCTGAGAAATGCCATGCAACTGTCCGACTGTGTGCTGGTAGGTGCCTGTGGCCAGGAAGTGGAGTACAGACACCACCTTCAGTAGGGGTGGGATGGCGGTTGGGCTATCTATCATGCTGACAAGGTCAGCCTGTGTCATGTCCACAATGGCGGCTATGGTGTCCCGGTCCAAACGGTAGAGGGTGTGGATCTGCTCATCAGTGAGGTTGAACGGATGTGCTCGGAGGCGTGGGATTGCGGGCTGCCTGCGTGGTGGTAGTGGCTGTGCTGGTGGGCCTTGCTGGCCCTGCCTTGCCCTCCTCCTCCTCCTGCGTCTCCTCCGTGCGGCCGGTTGTAGTTGGTGTTCGTCTTCCTCTTGGAGTTGGAGCACTTGCAGCGCTATCAGGTCCCCCAGGGCCAACATCGCGAGTCCTGCCGGTAGCATTTCGGTGTGGTTGTGGGAGGAGACTGGCTGTGCAATTCATGTGTTTTCAGGCTGTATGGCCTCCACCTGTGGTGATTCATTCCACCTGTGCAAACTGCTCTCCCCTTTGGCCGAGCACGTCACGCGCACAACGCTGCAATTCGGGGAATGGTATCTTGCTATTGCTATCATGTATTTGTACCCGATGGGCGTGTTGGATTGGTTGTTATGTTCATTCGGCTATGGTCCCATTGTTTCCCATTCCATCTGTGCAGTCGCGAACAGACTTGTGAAGGGTCAGTGGAACGTAGTACTCGAGTAACGGTGGGCCCTCATGCATCACTGTACCGAGTTGCAACGACGGGCGGGGCGTCCCATTCGTGGGTGAAGGCAGTTGCCATTTTCACACACAGCCGCACTCGATGGAATAATTAGGGATTTCAAACGGCCACAGATGCCTTTTCGACGTGATGTTGCAAATGAGGAATTCGAAAGGCGGCGCTTTCGGTTATCAGCTGGCGGCGAGGAGATGCCCACAGGTCTGACTGCAAATATAACGTTCTATTGTTCAATGTCCTTGAGACAGGGCCCATGGCGAGGGAGCAATGATTGATATGAATAGTTTGGGATGCGCATTAGCTACGTGGGCGATGAGGCCGGCCGTTCCAAAATACATGTTACTTCACAACACTGGAAATACGGGCTGGGGCACTGTGGATTTTGCAGGCTGCATAACGCACAGACTCAATGGATGTTTCTAATGTCATGTGAGTAATTATTCAGGCGTTTTGATCCCGGGATGAGGGAATGATGAATGGATGCATGGGCAGGTGATTTGATACAGAGTTTGCCATGTACAGGGCTTCTTGGGATCTATCCGCCTCCCCTACGCTATGTGATGCAGGCCTGCCATAGTGGGACCATCGTCTATCTGGCCTTGTTGAGCCCTCCCTGTCTCGAGGCGCCCTCAGACACTTGTGTCCATGCACGTTGACATTCCCATCTGATGGATTCTGTTTTGACAGACGCATGCACAGGTACACTCGTTAGTGATGGTGTTTGCACCTCGATATAGATGGTTATGAGTCGCAAGTGGTTTTGGGGTGGTGATGATCCTTTTGAGTGGGCTAGCATGCATATGGCTGTGGATTTCGTGTGATCATTGAAGTGAGTTGTTCGAATGTAGTTCTGATGGCCATTCTGTTCTTTTTCTTTTCTTCTGGTTGACAGGTATCTCCTCCCCTTTTGCCACTGCCATCTGTATGCCACTCCTGCAGATGGATTTTACTCCCGACACCTGCTGCTTCGTGTTAATCGGTGGAGCAGCATTACGATCTTATGGGACGATCGCCAATGGCCCACATGCCCTTACGCAGTACTGGTGTCTCGGAGCAACATTTCGGTCTTTCAGCTGGACTAGTGCCTCCCCATTGGGACAGCCCTGCGGTTCTGTGCGCTTCCATGTTGCCTTTTCGTACGTGAATGTGGCTCTGTGTACCATGGGGGTACAGGGCGACACACAAGTAGTGGCTGGTCATTTCTTGCGGATGCAGCCCACAATGGTGATTAGTGTTTTGGAGTTCATGGCCTGATGGCTGTATGGGCTTGGTGTCTTTGATGTGCATAAATTGCTATTCTGATTTGGCCCGTGTAGCGTTTTTCTTTGCAAGTGATGTGGCATATGCCTATTTGGGGGGCGATGTATTGTGAGGAGATCTGCATTGGGTTCCAGCTTCGGGGTTTAGTTGCGTGGTACTGTACTGGCCGCGTTTGCCTACTGAGCCCGTGAGGTCAGGGATGGGGGCTGCCTATATGACAGTTTGAATGTTGTCATGCTCAGGGGCGGGGGATTGGGTTTTGTGTAACAGATGCCGGTCAGCCAGGTGGACTGGTGGAATGATGTGATTTTCGGAATGTTGCTGGGCACAGGTGCCTGTGTTTGCGTGCGTTTCTTGGTGGGGGACTGTGGTCATGTCCATTGGGATGGCTTCTGTATTCGTGCCATCTGTGACCTGCAGCTCCCATTGGCCCCTCTTGTGTTGCTTTTGTTCGTTGGCATGCATGGGTGCTTTGTACATTTCAATGGTTGCATTGTGACTTCATTGCACCTACAGGGAGTTGTACTTTGTGGGCAGGGAGCGGTGTACAGGCACTCAGTGGGGCCGTTTACGGTTGATTCGCGATGCCGTACTTCTCGCCATGGCGGAATGGTACATTCCGCCATGCCTGATGGCGTTAGGTACATGTCCGCTAGGGTCGGAATTGGCGTACCGTTGCACCATGGTGGTGTTTGCGGTTTGGCATGGCGCGCGCGCGCGTGCTTGGTGCAGTTAGCGTTGGCGTTCACTACGGTGTCGCTAATGGCTTCGTACTTTGCGGTGACGGGTCATAGTCGCACCGAGCGCTATTCGATGGCGGTATTGCATTTCCGCCATCGTTTTTCGATTTCCGCCAGGGTCTTAATGAGGGCCTTTGTCACTACCCAACTGCAACATCACCACAAACAACCAACTCAACTCCTTCCAATCTGGCTTTTAACCTGAACACAGCGCTGAGACCCCTACTCTTCACATCCTTGATGACCTCCACAATATCACTGACAAAAGGCACACATCACTACTCATACTCCTCCACCACTCTGCAGTCTTCAACACCATCGACCATAACATTCTAGTCAACATCCTGTCCCAGAGGGTGAAACTCTCAGGCACCATCCTCGACTGGTTCCCCTCCATCCTTATTGACAGGACACAATTTGTCTACATGACCCTGTTTTAGATCTGACCCCACCCCAGTCTAGTACAGCGTCACACAAGGCTCCTTCCTGTCTCCACTCTTTAGTCTATGGGCCTTATTACGAGGTTGGAGGTAGCCATGGTGCTATCAGCACCATGGCTACCCCCTTACCGCATACCGGGTCTGGGTTCTCGGAATGGGTACTTACCGGGTCATTCCAACCTTGGAGGACCCGGTAAATCCCCATTCTGAAAACCATTCCCCATTCCCATTCAAGCCCCCATATGGCTCAATTGGAATGGGGAAGGAGCTAATAACGGGCCCACGAATAGCAGGCCCGTTATTAGCTCCCTGGGCCCTTAGCGGGACCCGTTAAGGGACCTCTTAATGCAGCGGTAAGGGGTTAACGGCAACAGCACCTTTACCGTTGCCGTTAACCCCTTACCGCTGACCTCGTAATGAGGCCCATATGTTGAATCCTTTGCCTTGGACAGACACTAAGCAAACACAACATCCATTTCCACCCGTATTCAGATGACACATAGATATACATCCAAATCTCATCACCCTCACAACTCGACATCCACAAAAGCTGTCTATCCACCATCACCAACTGGATGGACACCCACTTCCTTAAGCTCAAACCTTCCAAAATGTAATACCTTCTTGTCTGCCCCCTGTGGTCACAAGGAATGAAGAGACTGCCCAAGTGGTACCAAATTAGTTGATATAGAGTTTGATTAAATGATAAACCATACCTATCTATCCCTAACTCTAATGGGATTTCCCTACCTAAACTAAAGAAACTCTGCTGCTCCTTAGGAAGTCTGTGTGAGTCAAAACAAAAAGGCACGTCCCAGTCCCAAAGGCTCCTACTCCATACCTGTCACTACAGCAAAACATCATAAAGTCCAGCTACTCTTCGTAATCCAGGAGAATGGGGCTCATTATATGTTTGCTGGTATCCTTGCAGTAAATCCGCCAGGATACCGGCTAACATGAACTACCAATATCTGCACTTGGTCCAGCGGTACTACCGCTGGATTACAAGTGCTGGTGTCGGATGTAAATCCCCATTCCATGGAGTCCCATTGGACTCCAGGGGGGATTTTGCCAGTATTACCAGTGATTTTTGCTGGTAAGGTGTCTGACTTCCAACTCTTAGCTGGAGTTAGGTCAGGCACCTCACCGGCAAACTTGTAGTTGGCCAGTGCAGAAACGTGCCGGTATACGTTAATACCAGAACATTAATTCTGTACTGATCAACTTATAATAAGGCCCTACGACTACCTTCTCCTGTATGTAAAGCGTCCAAACATCTCAGGTTGTTCAAAGCAAAAGTTCCATAAAAGTTGTGGGTTCTCTGCAATCCAACAGAAAATAAACAATCACATAACATTCTCCTTTCTCCTATCTGGTTCCCCACTATCTTTCACAGTTCTTAATAAGGTTTGTAGCTCCTTTAGGGACGTTTTCACAACCTCTAGGTTTTTCACAAGTCTTGAACTGCCCCCACTGGGAGGATGAAGCTGTTCCTGGAGTCCCTCTCGACCCTCCAGTACCACACTTTTGTGGAACTGGCCTGGGAACTGTATCACAAAATGATTTATGTTTTTCTCTATTTCTTTATGGTTCACAGTCTCGTAACTTCCTGGTCCCCTCCCAGACTTATGCATGCTCTCTTTACCTTCTCCCGGGGAACTCTTCACTGGTTTTGCAGGGGTCGTGGGTTCACACTTCTTAGTTCAACTTCTTCCTTCAGTAGTCCTCTGCGTCTCGCCTCTCTCCACCTCGAGTTATTGTGTACTGCCTCGGCATAACTGTTGGACCCCTCGGTCCCACTGTGACAGGTTACACCTCCTCCACAGTCTCTCTCTCCTGATAGCCACCTACATGACTCTGCAGTAGGCTACAGTAGGCAGTCTCGGCACCATTGTCAGATCAAACAGTCTACCAACTACAGGTCGTGCCACCAACCTCTCAGTCTCTGCAGGTTTATCACACCGGTCCCCAACTGACTTGCAAGACACTTCTCGGGCGTCTTGCTATTCCTCTTTTCATTTTAGGAGACGAGCATTGCTAAAGTCTCCCGAAGCCCTGCTCCAGCTTTTTGAGCTTTAATGCGGCCCCCTCAGTCGCCTGGTTCTCCCTCTGGTTGTATCACAGCTTCCAGTTTGCCAGAATTGCCCGGGCCATTGCCGGATAATGAAGAACTTCCGTTTCTTCCAACTTCTCTCCCAAGAATTGATTTCCCCTTGGGACTTCTACAGCTCAGCATTACAGGTTCCTGAGCTGAGTTGGTGAGACGCCAGTCCCTCTGCACGGTTCTCCTAGTTTTGTGTCTCCAGCTCCCAGGCTTGAACCCTGCAGACAGGGGCATCCACACGCTGCGCTCTCTTCTCCTTCTGCTTTACACGTTTGTCTCTTCTCAGTCTTTACTATATATAGCTTGGACCTCCCCTGTGTAATGTCGTTTGGATTGACAGATGCTGTGAAAGCTCTTGGCATGCTACTTTGTACCGGGTTTGTGCTTTTCTTTGTCTCAGTCTTTTCTACATTCAATAATTGAGTTGTTTTGTCACTGCTCTTCTTTCCAGTCCATTATGTTCCATGGTTTGAAGCACTGTTAACAAAATGGCTAGAATTAGCTAACAGCACTAGCTTAAACTTCCTAGCAACATTATGAACAACAGACTTAGACGAAAGGATATGGCAACAGTACACATTGAAACTTTCCGAAGAGCTCTTCATCGACCTTATAAACTTTGGAGTTTCAAGGTTGAAAGAGCAGTAAGGGTCCATCATGGAATGAGAATTGATACCCCAGAAAAAACTGCTGTCGTTGGCCTGTGAGGTTGGGGTTTTATGAGGCCTTGCCCAGACACATGTCCTTGTCCTCAGGAGGGGACTTCCTCTCCATTAGGTCCTCCTACTTGTTACCACCCCGGGGATTATTGGTTAGCGGCCTCACCACTCTAGCCTCATTGAAAGGGGCTCCCTCTGGAGAGAAGTGACCAGAGTAGGTGAATCGTCATACCCCCCCAGACACAAACCCAAACTCACCCCCTGGATCAAATAACTCCCCATGGGCAACTCACACATATCCCTCTCCACACCTGTCAAATCCCTTGGCTTCACCATCGACCCCCCACCTTTCCTTCACTAATCAGATTGCTGCTGTCACCAAAACATGCAATCTACAACTGCACTTCCAGCAAAAGATCAGACACATCCTTCCTCCTGATAACTTCTGCAATGCAGTTCAAGCACTATTCTAAACCTATATTTGAATAAGCTGAAGCTTCCTCTTGGAAAAAGTAGGAAAGCAGGGTGTAAGGACTTCGACAAGATAGAGTAGGACTAATTGAAATGACCTATAATTGATCAAGGTATTACCCGCATACCATGCTTCCTCGCCCCAGGCCTTAATACCTGCTGGATTCCAAAGCTGATTGCTTTGGGGCAACAGAAAATGTAAATCCAGGCGCTTTGCTCGTCTAGTTCACAGCACCACATACCTCATCCTTGGAAAGCAACCTTTGACTCAGCTTGACGAGGCATCCATCTTTTTCTGCTTCTCCATAACCTTGGACCAATGAAACCTGTATTTCTTCTTTCTACCTTTACCACTCTGAAGCCCAGCAACAAAGGGGAACACACAACTGGGGTTTGGATCTACAGACCCAAGTCTGGCAGGAGCATAGATGGGTACCTTCCTGTCAGTGAAAGGAACATTAGATCGCTGTTTCAGGGATATATAATTCCCTTGTTTGTTGCAAAATATTTGGGTACATGTCTTACACTGGGTAATGGATTGGGTAAAAAGTCTTGCATTTTTCTGGTAAAGCCTGTCATGAAGCTGAGACTGTGTGAGCCAGTAAGGGCTGGGATGACTAAGAAGGTCATGGGGTTAATGAGAAATTGTTATTGCAAGATCATGTAAGTATGGAAATAACTGAGTTTTGGTTGTAGCAAGAGTATGATAGCAAGGCAAGAAAGTGGCAATCTCAGGAGTGAGCATGTTAAAACTGGGGTATGAAAGCACAGGAAGGAAGGAGAATAGCTGGTTGGTACTGGGCGTGGTGCCTCACCAACACACTCCAGCTTGACAGAATCGTAGTAGAACCCAGACTGGCAAAAGCAGGTGTATCCTGGCACCATGTTGATGCACAATCCCTTGCTGCAGATCTCTGAGCTGAACATGGCACACTCGTCTGCATCTGCAAAGAGAGAGAAAATGATTGTGTGAGCCAGAGGGTGATGTCACATTCAAAGTTGAAAACCAGGATTTGTATAGCGCAGCATCTGAGAGGAGCATCACATTAGGACAAACAGATTGTAGGGAACAGCAATCTATTCATTTCAGTTACAAGATCTATGTCATACATGGCCCAGGAAAGATCCAGGCCTTATATACTGTACAATATGTGTAATAATCCCAATACTTCCTTAGAGCACATTATTCAGCACATTACATAGGCTACCATCATATCAAGAGAGTCAGCAGTTCGGCATCAACATGCAGTGGAACAAAAAGAGCTTACCACTTTAGTGGTGGCACCTGCCTCTTATAGCACAACAAAATAGGTGATGGCTGGAAGGTTAGAATTAATTGTAACCTCTGGTATCACTCTGGGCAACCCCGCCAGACCATCTTTCTTCAGCCTGCCAAGCCATTACAGAATGGGGAAAACCCATATACAAATTAGGCTTGGTCCCATCCCAACAGGGGCCGCCCAGCCCGAACTGCAAGGTCACATCTCTTCTGCACACCCAGACATGTTTCAGCCTAATTGTGCATCATCAATGAGGTTTAGCTTGGTTCTCTAGGCCGAGCAGCCTCAGGACCCACGTCTGGCCATACTTGTCCCACTTGGTGTGAGTATAGAACAACAAAAGAGGTGATGGCTGGAAGGTTTAGAATTAATCTTAACTGCTGGAATTACTCTGGACAACCCTCAAGACTATCGTTCTTCAGCCTGCAAAGCCATTACAGAAAGGGGAAAGACCATATGCAAATCAGGCTTGGTCGCACACCGAGTGGGACAGCTATTCCAAGACATGGGTCCTGTGCTTGCTGGGCCTAGAGACCCAAGCTACACCTCACTGATTACTCCCAATCACAGAAGGGATGTGGACTGCCACTTTTGCAGTGGGACTAAGTCTGATTTTCATATGGTCTTTCCCCTTTCTGTTATGGCTTGGCAGGTGTAAAACAATGGTCTTGAGGGTTGCCCAGAGCGTTTCCCCAGGTTTAGATGAATTCTAAACCTTCCAGTCATCACCTCTTTTGTTCTGCTGTAGGCTCTTGCTTACTAATGAGATTTAGTGGCCTGTAATCTTCCCCTTTTTCATTTGCTTTCCTGGAAGGTTGCAAGTGGATACATGTAATGGGGGAAATTAGGGCGGGCATTCTAAAAGAAGATGCTCTTGTATCAAGCCCTCTTTTACCTCAGGCCCTAGCTTTGCTTAGTACCAGCCAACCTCCACTTGACAATTAAGAATGCTATGAGCATACTCATGGTTTTCTATTTTAAGCATCGGGTACAAAGAAGAGTCACAGATCAAAGAACAGCTGAAATATAAATGCAGAGTGATGGTGCAGGGCTGAGGCAATATGGTAGGCAAGTAATAGGCTGAGCAGAGTAATTTGCAAATACAGTACAACAGAACAGTACACTGTAGCAAATGTGGGCCCAGCAGAACTACCAACAAATTAGCAGCCAGTAGGTAAAACCAAAAATTGCCTAGATGCTCACAGAAGAAACAGATCATTTTTTTAAATTAGTTTTAGCACAACCCTTTCCATGGAGGGGGATATTTTGAGAGCCTAACTGTATGTAATCTCAGCAAAAGAAATTATTAAATGAAATTATTTAATTGTATTAATATTTGTTACAAAATCCCATACCGTTTGGCAAGGGACAATCATTGGGGAGCCCTACATATCCTCCTAGAGGCCCCTCTGGAAACCTCAAGACACATGGGAGTCTATGGGAGAGAGCAAAAGGAATGCCCACAGTCTCAAAGGAGCTTACAGCTCCCATTCCCATTGAAAGGAATATAGTTTTGTTACCAGTTGAAAAGAAAGTAAAAAAAATTCACGCCCATTGCACAACAGTTAAAACAAAGTGGCATTGTTCTGTTGCCCTTGGTGTGCGCTGTGGAAGATATCTATCATCATCATCATAGATACTATTTTTGGTTAAAATATTTAAACATTAAAATATTAATATAACAATAAAGAAGTCATATGAATATCACAGAGATAATAAAACGGATTAAAATACCTATGCTTTTTTGAAAATAAGTCAAGATACTAATTAGACACCATTTTATTCCTTATCCTCATGGTAGCTGTCACAACGTTTCCAACAAACTCTAACATCACCACCCATCATAAGATGCATATAAGCAGCCTGACACTGATTAAGGCCCAATAATTCTAACAGTGGTATTAAAAATGACATTATGAAAAGGACAAAAAAGAGGACATGAATACTGGTTTCTCTTGAACGATTATCACATAAACAACTAGATCCATTACAGATTCCACAGGACACCCTATTAGCTGATAATAGTAATTGGTCACATTGAAGCTTTGTAATATGCTTACGAGCAAGAATGTCACACACCCAACTAAAACATGTGTCCATAAAAGGTAAATAGTCTTCTAAAGTCCATTTTTATCCTCTAATATTAACCAATTACGGTAACCCTCTAATGCAATTCCTAAAATCACTGTTCTAGCATCGCTAAGTAGATTAAGACAATCATCAAACATGTAAGAAGCCCGCCATTGCATACCCATGTGTTCACATATGACAGCCATCTACAATTAAACACATTTTATGACTTTAAAATATCCTTAATTTTAAGTCATGTCAAAATCGCTTTATAAGTTTCCAAATTGGTAACCATAAATGGACTAGTACTAATTGAATACTCAAATTCAATGGTTTGACATCTAATTTCATGTATAAACATTTTTTGCGGCCGATTGTCATACTTTGAAATCAGATTTCAAGATCCTAAGTTTGTCTTTTTATAAATAATCACAATTTTCTTATTCCCCAAACACTTGCAGCATATTTTACTAACCCACCGATGTTTAATTTGTACACTCTCGGAGTGGGAAGGGGTGTATCCCCTGCCACAAATCTGAAGGCAAATAACAAAATACCTTTATTTAATTGAGTCATCTGTGCTTTGACCTTATCAACATGGGCATTCCATCTATTATTCTCTTTCACCCTTTAAACAAAAGATGCATTCTGTGAATTGATTAGAATATCAACATTATCTGTGCACAGAAATGATCGAATTAAAGGAGTAAAGTCATTACAAATCAATTATAGAAACTTTAAAACTGCAGTTGTCAGAGAAGTTAGATTTCCACATAATATTCTACCCCAAAATTGCTCTGTTGCAAGATTTTGTTCACAATGTACAAAATGTCTAAAATAATAATTTCTTATAGCTGATAAGCCTTGACATTCGATATACCAATGTTTTAATGTCTCAATATTGGTATGATAGAATCTACAAATTGTTTAACTTCTGGGCACATTACGTTGCGCACCTATAATTTAATTGGTTAATACCAAATTCAATTTAAATCACATAGCATTTATTCTCGCTTTTCTGTCAGGAAAATATATCAGATATCAAGGTATACTATTATATGGTTTAATCTCCATAAGGGTTTGCAAGAAGAGACAATACAATATGAGATTTTGGCAGATTAGTAGCCAATCGTGCAATCATAGATTCTTTTTAATCTTAACAGGATTGTTAATCAAATCCAGTTTATCAATGTCAAGCGAACAGAGTACAGTTTGACAGTGCAAAACAAATATATTTAATTACAAAGGAGTGTCGGAGCCCCTCTACTGAGAATATATTTAATGGCTCACAGGATTTATTCTGCAATATTTTCTGAATACCACACAAAAGAAAATCTGGAGAGGATTCAGAATGTTCTGTAAAAGTTGCAGCCTTTCTAATTAGCTAAGACCTGCAAAGAGATATTGCCCAATTAATGTTGGTTACTGAAATTGGAACACACTGATGGAGAGTCAATCATCAGCGCCAGAGACAGGCTTCCACTTTACACTAATTCATGTTTACAGATAAAGGCACCAATTCATTTGTAAAGATACAAATTTGGCTCCACAAACGATACTGGTTAACATTTTAGCTTTATATCATTTTAAAAGAGGCATCATGGAGAATTTGCCAAATTTGTGATCCACTTTCTTCAACTGTGATACATATAGTATTGTTTCCGGGTCTACATTTTTTAAATCATTTATGTAGTGCGTTTTAGCTTGGACATTTACTCCCAAGGAGACCCCATCCAAGAACCAAATGAATCGTGCATGTTTATGATTCGTGTGTTTCAGAGTCATTAAGTTTGCTTTTGTCACATTTATCTCTAATAAAGGAACCTTTAAGTAATTATAAATTGCTATGAGAGAGTTGTAGCCCTATGGTAGGCCAATCAAAAAGGACAATATCGTCTGCATATAACATGTTTGAAATGGATAAAGAGCTCAAAGGTGGGGGAAATGAATTACCCAAGGAAAGAGTTTGACTCAAGTCTGATATATATGGGTAAAAAGTAAAGTGGTTAAACACACCCTTTTCGCAGACCACGACTCGTCTGTATTTATCAGAAGCAGTTTCCTTCTCTATTGAGTCTGATCTTAATTTTGGTATCTTCGTGAAGGTGCACCAAGACATTTACTAAAAGTGATGGGCAATCCAGCCTATGTAGCTTAGACTACAATTTTAAACGATTAACAAGGTCGATGACCGTGGTAAGGTATACAAATGCCACATTGATTGGGCATTTAGAAATATGAGCCTGTTGATGAAGTGGTATAGTATAAAACTATTTATAGCAGTACCCACTTGTTTCCTAAATCCTACTTGATTTCTATCAAGTATACCCAAAGTGTTACCCACTTCTCTAGATCTTTCAGAATTCATTTTGAGAAATGTGCTAGAAAAATCCAAAAGAGCGATAGTCCTATAATTAGCTGTATTTTTAAAAATTGTGTTGATATTAGACGTCTTCCAAGAAGGAGGAGTAAAATGTAACAGTATAATGTTTCTAAATAGGTCCTCTAACATCAAAGCCCACAAATTGGATTATCCTTTAAAGTCATTTTTGATAAACCAACCGGGCCGGTGGCCCTACATGGGTTACCTTTTTGAACAATATATACAATATCTTCTCTAGAGAAGTCCAAGTACCATTCACTGCTACGCAGACCTTTATTCAAGGTGACGCCACCATATATCATTTCAAAATGGCTAGTCCAAAATTCATCTGTTGTGGGTTGAACCAGGGCAGAAAATTGATGGCCATCAAAGGTGATAATCAGGATCCAGAATGATTGAACTTGATTAGGAGCCAGCTCATTCAACAAAAACTTTGAATCATGCAATAATAGATATAAGATTATACGTAGGATTTAATAACATAGATTCTTTCAGATATCTTGCCTATCACTAGAGTCTTCTTTATCCAAGATGTTATAATCATTTTCGTCATCATCCCCGTTAGTATGCATCATAAAAAGACTTAGATTAATGACCGGATTCTCCAAAGAAGGCCGAATCATCATAGGTTTGAAAAAATGTTTTATCAAACATTTTCCTGTAGTCCATTTTTTCACTGAAATTGCGTACATATATATTTTTTATATTATTTTTTGTAGTATTTGTTTTGTTATGGCTACGTGGCTTTTCAACTAAAGGTACCAAAGGATTTTTTTTTTGTTGCTTGTCTTTTGGACATCCTTGGGGTTAGCTGAATGACTTCTTCATTATTATATAGGGAACAGCTTAATTTTCTTAAAAATTTGCAAGAGCCTTTATTTTTGGCTTTTCTTTCTGATTTTTTGGTTTCTTTGTTCCTTACCGATAGCAAGGGTTTTGGGTAGATCCCATTAGCAGAGAGATTTGGAGTTCCAGTACTAATAAGTGCCTTATCTCCCTCAGATTCTGATAAGATTATCCCTTTTGCCTTCTTGTTGCACCGATTTAGAATTGAATAACTCCTCATTGAAACTTGGAGGCTGTTGGCCTGTGATTCACTCCTCTTAGCAGAGATAATAACCTCCATAAACAAAAGTTTTGAATTCATTTTGGTCATAATAATGCTTTGGTCTTTAAAATCCTGATTTATGTTTTCATATAATTTAACCAGGTAATTCAAAACAAACTTTAAGGCAAAGTCATCAGTATTTTCAAGCTGCAGGGTTTGAATGTTATGCATCGATTTAGGAGAGTTTATCAGAGTCACTTATGGTGGATAGGAAAATGCTGACGGTTAAAAAATGTTTGAGCTGTCCAAAGCAGATAACAAGGGAAATCTAGATAAAGAGTCACCCAGTTCTAGAGGAGGTGGGTGATCTCCTACACTTGGTAGAATAAACATTACCACATCAGTCGGCCCCACTAGACATCCCTTAGCATCCAGATTGCTAGTTCCATACCTCAACACCTCAGCAAAAGCGACACCCACCTTCTGTCTGTTGTAGGTGCAGGGTAATTCTACACCTTCCAAAATTGACATGCCCCCCAATATTAATAGTATGATTAGGGCCATTCATTTGTTTTCATTCTCATTTGGGATCTCACAGTGGCTAAAACAACCTCATTGGGTATCTAAAGAAGACTCCAAAGGTACGTAATCACTAACCAGCTTTTCCGACATAATGCAGTCTACTTGTGAGTTCAAAAACAGGTCCTGGATGGGGTCCAGCACTAAAGAGATTTTACTTCATAGAGTATACATCTTGAGAAAGCGACAAAAATAGGAAAATTGGAGAAAGGTGCCAGCATCACACAGTGAACGGTCCCTCAGCCAACCACAGCAGCCTGGACCTGGGTTCCTCCTTCGTCGCTTGTAACAAAATAAAGCAGACACAGCAGACTACACTCTCCTACTAAACTCTGAGTAAAAGCTGTGTTTCTGATTTTTCCCATGTTGTAGATCCAGATGCTTGGTATTGGCTAAATTTACAGAAAGGAAGTGATTAGCTATGAATTCATCATATTTATTGATAAGCCACCAAAGAGACTACTGGTATATATCCAATTAACACTGTATCATCTGTGTATGCCCAGATAGGAATTACTTTACCTGAAGAAATGGGAACATCGAGAGAGGCCCTTAACGAATGATTGTCCAAACCACTTAAATATAAATTAAATAATAAGAAAACAATAACACATCCCTGTCAAACACCTTGTGATATTTTAAAAGAATCAGTGTATTCCCCTTCCCTCCGAAGCGTATCACTGCCATTCTATTCAGAGGTAACTGAATCAAAATACTTAACAGGCTTTCTTCAATCCTACGCTTCTGTAAAATATTCCGCAGGACATCAAAATGTATCCTTTCAAAAGCTGTGGACAGATTTTTAAAGGCCAAAAATAAAGGGCCCTATTTGATCTAAAAGTACCTTTCCAGCATTAGTCATGTGTTCAAGCACTGTTCTGTTGTTCCAAAGGTTAAACCCTATTTGGGAGTCAGGTAATATGTTATTGGACTCCACCCAATCAACGACAATAAACAATCTTACACATATTCCTTAGGTACAAATGGCTTAGAGATATTGGCTGAGATAGGCCCTATTATACTAGAAACACAGGTATGGGGAAGAACACGGGCCATCAGCAATGATTTTACAACCATATATACCAGTAGGGCTCAGACTCAAGGTTCATGTTATAGAGATCCCAGACACAGCACCGGGTCCTGGAGCTTTAAAACAATGTAAAGCTGTTATTGCATGTGTTACTTTCCTCTCCAAACAATTGTCATTCATGACATTAGTCACCATTTTCTAGAAAGCCTTGGAGTCTTTCATATCATTAAATGTGATAATCCTAACCCATGATAATTTCTCATACAATCGTTTTGCTTTCATTAGATTTAATTTATAATTGGATTGTGCCAGTGTTCATTCAATTAAACTAGCATTTTAGAACTGCCATCCGCTCTTTCTTAGCATGTCAACAGTTATGATCACACCATGAATGTTTAATCTTAGTGACATAGGGGTTCTTGGTTAAGGTTAACCTATCTTCTAGTATAGCATTATGTTTCTCATAAGAATGAATACTACAATGACCCACATTTTCTTTCGAGAAGTTAAACATTTGTTTTGCTTCTCCTTAACCACCTGCGTCTCTAAACACTATGGGTCGAGTTAATCCCACTGAATGCAGCAATGATTATTTAACAGCATCCTGGAAGACCCAATGGGTATTAGTTTTGTAGGATGTGGCCAATTGCATTTTAAGGTCTAGCTAACTGGAACATTTTCACTATCCACCCTTTAGAGGATGGTTGTACAAGAGGAAGAGCACCTCAAATGTGAGACAGTGGAGGCTGTTGATAGAAGCAAGGAAGCAGGGGATATTATCTGAGCGAGGAAAGTGTGAGAGGGAGCAATAGGAGAAAAATATTGTTCAGGAGCAGGAGAAGAAATATTTGGTTGCAGAGAGAACGGAGGAAGATACCAGCTGAAAGAGATGCAATGGGGCTATTGTTAGAGAGAGGAAAGGAAAGATACCATCTGAGAGAAGATCGCGAGAGGATTATTGTGAAGAAAAGGAGGAGCAGAAAGAGGGGTGCCTGAAAGAGAGCTGGCGAGTGGAAGAGGGATACCATTAATAGGGAGACAGATCAAAGACCCCCACGATGCAGCAAACTAGTGGATCCTAGAAATTCCTGTCCATCCAAGAACCATGGGTTTACAACCCCAAAAAGCCTACAAACTGGCAGATGGCAAAAAGTGTCAGAGGCCCTCTCTCCTCATAACTCCTAAAGGGTGAGTAGCACCTTACTTGAGGGGAAGACCTTATGGACATTTTTGTTTCTGTCCTGCACACCAAAAAGACTGGGAGACTTTGTTTTGTACCTGCCTTCTCACATTTGGGAGGTTTGCAATATTGAGCACCTTATCATGGGCATCCAGGAGCAAGAGGGAAACCCTGTTTTTTCGGTTGACTCCCTTTAAGTTAAGACTCCTTGACTCTTCACCAACAGAATACACAGACACTTGGAGACATCCCCTTATACCTTTTTATTGTGTTTACTTGCCTTTTGGCATCTTATCACCGACCAGGCTCCGGCCTGGCTGACCTCTTTTCTCTCAGATCGACCCTCCCAGGTACAACTTGGGTCCTTCCTATCTTCTATCTCCCTCTCTACCTGTGGTGTTCCCCAGGGGTCTACCCTCTCGCCCTGGCTTTTCAACCAATACCTGGCAACTCACATACTGCATCCACCTTTTGCTAAAATTTCCAGTGCTATGCTGATGACACCCAACTCATTTTCAAGCTTCCTTCAGCCACCTCCTCTCCTTCCCTCATCTCTGACTGTCTCATCGCCATTCAAAATTGGTGTGCCGCCAACGATCTCTGTTTAAATGCCAACAAGACTGAGATCCTCCTCATTGGTACACCCTCTCTATCCTTTCCCCTCACTCTCTGGCCAGCCTCCCTTGGCCCTCCTCCTGCCCCTACCTGCGAAGCTAAGAACCTCGAGGTCATCTTTGACTCCACACTTTCCTTCTCCCCACACATCTCAGATATCTCTAAAAAGTAAAACTTCTTATTGCACCTCCTTAGAGGTACTCTCCCTTTCCTCACTTTCCCTCAGAAGCTCACTGTCTCCCAAGCTCCGATTCTCTCTAGGTTGGACTACTGTAACAGCCTCTTTCTAAATCTACCTGCCTCTACACTCCGCCCTTAACAACTAATCCAGAACAGGATTGCGAAACTTGTCCTTGGCCTCAAACCCTGGGATCGTATCTCTCCAGCTCTGAAATCCCTTCATTGGATGCAAGGATTACATTTAAAACCCTTTGCATTGTCCACAAGGCTTTCTGGGGCCTAGGCCCAAAATACCTTCAACTATCCCTCTGTAAATACCTCCCCTCTCGAGCCCTTCGCTCCTCTACCTCTAACTCCCTCAGGATCAGTCGTCTTTCAAAGAAACGCGCTGGAGGTAGATCTCTGTCTTCGGCCGCGGGCCTCCCTTTGGAACTGCCTCCCTGCCACCTTGAAAATTTGAGGAGAACCATCTACGGTTCCAGAAGCTCCTCAAGACCTTCCTCTTCGCAAATGCCTTTGCCCCGCTTCTCCCCTGCTGACCTGCCTTTTCCCTTGGCACTCTGCACCTGGCCACCCTCTGCCCTTCGGGCCCAGGGACCTGCTCACCCTGCCATCCTCCTGCAGTGCCTCCGCGCCACCCCTTGCACTGGGGCCTGTATCTGTACCCATACAGTTCCCCACCCACGTTTCTTCTGCACTTATCAGATCCACCCTATCTGTCTAACCTAGCACCTTTGCCTCTTATAGGCTGCACTACCCCCGCTAACACTCAATTTATTTATTTATTTAATTACTATTGATTTTGTTTCTCTCCTATGCTCTGCACTTTCCCCCTTTTTCCCTTCCCCATGCACTTTCCCCCTTTTTCCCTTCCCCATGCACTTGCGCGTTCTCAATGTCACTGGGCCTAGTAAGATCGTTGTTTTTGCTTCTCCCCTGTTTCCCCTCCCTTCGCCTGGTCGCGCTCTAAAACACCTGTGCACGAGCGCGATATAAATAAAATATCATATCATATCATACATTGTACACCTGAATCAATTAAACTCTTAAATCCTACGATTTTCTGTCAGATCCTTCATCTTGCAACCACAGTGATAGGCAATCATTCTAGCACCTGTCACACATTGCACACATACTTTAAAAAAAATGTTCATCTTTATTTCTAATGATCACTTCCAGCATCAACTCCATTCATGATAATAATGTTACACTTATCTAACTGGGCAAAGCACATTATCAAAGCCTGCAAAACCAGTATGTTGACATTGGTTTCTTTTGGTTTTCTTATGAAGCTTTGGTTAACAAATGACGAAGTTCACAATTCCAAAAGGGACAGTCTGATGCACTCATATTTTATTCTTTCAAAATAACCCGATCAGAAAACAGCGGTGGAGAAAATGCACCAATGAGGGTTCCTAGCTGTTTTGCATACAATGAAAGAGCATTTAGGAACATACTAATGAGCACAAATATATTCGATGCATATGTCAGTGATAAAAGGGCTGTCTGCTAAAACTATTAAGTGCATAATGCTCACTGGGGTTGGTACTCATATAATTATTCAAAACACTCAAACTAATAGCTATGTGTTTGCACCCATGAAACATATATCTATTCTGAAATCCCAAAGATTATGCTGTGAGGGTAAAATGGCTTCGAACTCTGTCACCCTTATGCTCTCTTGCTTGAGTAGAGGCTTGTTGTTTCCCCAGATCAGGGGAGATGAGCCCTGGGTGCATTGGAGATCATTGCTGGATTCTGGAACCGGGGAGTTCCGGCCTATGCCCAGAACTGGTCATAGTGCAATAATGAATGGCTACCACCAGTCAAATAGAATTTAGCTGCCTTTCAGCACTGCAGGCTGTAGATGAAAAGGCAATGGCAGTCTGGTCTAGGGAGGACATCTGACTAGCAAAGATCAGTTCTGGAGTATGCATGTACATTGCTGTGTGAATTGTTATCCTAAAGCGATCTGACCAGATGCAATCGTTAAACCCAGAAGTAATTAAAATATCAGAAATTAATAGTTCACCTAAAAATGGACCTGCTTCTGATGTTAGCCTTTTACTGGGAGGCAGTTTGAACTAGAATTAAACCATTACTCAGAACCATTTAAATTCACTGTTATTATTGCAGATACTGGAGTAAAGGTAAATAACTGCATGCAATATCCCTACTGCCTTTTCTTCTTCACACATGAAGCCTGAACACAGTAACGTAGCACAAACTTTGGGGGCACCCCTCCAAGACACTTTGAGGGCTCCCCCAGCCCCAGCTCGGCAACAAATAACGGGTGACGTCACACTCTGGGCCAGGCTAGATTACCACGCTGGCACAATACGCACAAATGTGCTGCTGCAGGGGTACGCCGCACACTAGGAGACATATATAAATATGCGTTTCAATGCATTATACAGCACACTTTCTGAGAAAAGTTGGCTAAAAAGCCAGAGTGTTTGCAATTGTTTTGTAGTGTAACACCAATCCAAAAATCAATGAAGGCAAGTCAACAACAGTGCACTGGGACATTAATGCGTTCATTAATGTAATGCTTTGCTATTAAAAATTCCATGCCACAATGAAAACATGTCTAACTGTCTGCACAATGTAGACTAGTCTAGACACGTATTAAAATATTGCAATAAAACATGCAACGCCACATTTAAACATACCTATTCTGGTCTCACCAAAATACCAGTCGCCCAGATCACAGATGCCCAGAAAAGTATACAATGCCATAGTAACAAAACGGCTAGACTGGCAGCACCCAAATGCCATAACAACTCTTCTCCCTTAGAAACCTGGTGTTTAGGGTGTCCTACAGCACCCAGTTCCCGGCCGTGAATTTCCCGCCACAGCGCTCTGTCTTGACTTCACTGATTGGTGGTATTCTTTGGTCCTAGTGGGCTACTGCTGGTGGAATCCCTGCAGCGACACCAGGTGCACATCCAATGCATACACCCAGGGGACAGGCATAGTGTCTATGAGAGATTTAGTAGGATAAGGTTTTCTATAAATGGCCATGAGCATGGTCTGCCTCAGAGAGTAATACACTTGCCAAATCCTGACATGACCCGCTTGTGAATCGCGTGGATTGAGGCTTAATCCACACCTGAGAGAAACCTCGCACCTGACATCTTGTCATGCAATATCGACAACCAGCATTCCATTCATTATCTGGAGAAATGATATCCTGGATCGCCTTATCAATACTTCTTATGCTTTAGATGTCTTAAGCAGCAAGAGGGTGATTAGATGGCTACCTTATTTCTTCTCTTGATTCTCAGGCAATAAAATAAAAAACAGTAGTGTGAAAACAACGATAAACTGCATTATTTAAATCCCCATCCACTTATCAGCACATGCCTTATTTCCAGCAGATATTCACAGGCCGATTCATGGAATTAATATGCACCGAAAATCTCTGTGCAAGCGTGCGAAAGCGTGCGAATCGCAGCACAAGTGCGAAAATCGCAGTGCAAGCGTGCCAAAGCTGCGCACATCGATTCATGGAAGTCCGTGCGCGTGTAAATGCTGGGATGTGCGCTAAAATCCTGCGTGGCGCACCCGGGCGCACACATCAAGCGGCGTGCACTACGCGCACATCGAAAGCGCACATAGCGCGGCGCACACAATAGTAGGTGGAACATGGGGCGTAACATGTGGAAGTACAGGAGGCAAATGTGCGGAACGCCCACACGTGCGCCTACAACACGTATTCATGGAATCGAACAGGGGAAACGCATGTGCCAAAAAAGACGCGCTAATCCGTAAACACGTACACCAGCAGGAAGCAGGCGTACGCTGACCCGCACAGCATAAAAGTGCGCACAAACAACAAACAAGCTCAGACGCTACGATGAATATCCTGTTCCTCACAGCAGTGGTCGTGGGACACCGCAGGAGGAGGAGGATAGTCAGGGCCAGAATTTTTACACCCGGACCAGCCTTTTTGGGATGCCTGATGACCAGGTGTATGGGAGGTACAGGTTTCCACCTCACATAATACTGGTGAGTGAGTGGGAGGATGACCCAAGCACTGAGCCCCTTGGAAAAGGTGCTCAGTGTACTGCACTTCTTGGCCACTGGTTCATTTCAGCAGACAAGTGCCATAGTGGGGGGGTGTCACAGGCCACGCAGTCACGCTGCCTACACCAGGTGTTGGCCATCATGACTGCACGCCCATCAGTCCGCAGGCCCATATACCTGCCCAGAACACCTGCAGAAAGGCAGGCTGCCGTCCAGGATTTCTACGGGGTGGCACACTTCCCCAAAGAGCTAGGTGCCATTGATTGCACCCATGTGGCTCTACGTCCTCCCAGGGCAACTGAGCACATCTATAGAAACCGCAAGCACTGGCATTCCATCAACGTGCAGGTAGTATGTGATGCCAAGGGAATCATCACCTCAGTATATGCCAACTATCCAGGGTCCACCCATGACAGTTTAATTTTCAGAATGTCAACCCTAAACCGGTTCCTAGAAGCTGGGCGGGATTGCGATACATGGCTGCTTGGTGAGTATAAATGCCTCTGCACATGCATGCATGTCAGATACTGAGTAATGCCACAACCCCACTAATGATACTTATCATCACCTCCCCAGGGGACAGTGCCTACCCTCTGAGCACCCACACGATGACGCCTATTCGGAACCCCACCACAGCACCTGAGGTAAGATACAACACAGCCCATATTGCAACCTGGGGCATAGTGGAGCGCACATTCGGAGTGCTCAAGTCATGCTTTCGCTCCCCTGACCGCTCTGGTGGGCAGCTGCTATACGCGCCCCCAGTAGTGTGCAGGATCATAGTGGCAGCATGTGTCCTGCACAATGTTGCAACCCGCCGGGGCCTGCCGGTGGACATGGTGGGGCCCCCACATCCCCAACCACATGCACGGCCGCTGTGCATGGGAGGGGAAAGGGCACGTGCTGAGGCAGCCCGTACGCAGATGGTGGCTAATTACTTCACCTAATATCACACCACTGTGGAGTGCACACAGCCCTGGCACATACCAGCTGACAATCAATGATGATGACATAAGGGACAGTCAACTATCACAACCATACCAGCCTGAGATTGGTGACCTGGAAGTGTTACATTGTGTGCATCCCTACCTACCGAAAGACAACCAATGCTGTGTCACAAAAAGACACACATTTATGCTGAATGAATGACTGCCCCCTTGCAAAATAGAACATGAAAACAGCGCCATGTCACCCAACCCCTCCCCATCTCCGCTACCCAACACACCATGGCATGTCATGCAATGTGAAAGCATACAAAGGAATGCACAACACATGATCCAAGTGTCACAAAGTGCACTGTCCCAAATGGAAACAGGCCACAGGCAATATTCTCCCAGTAATCAATAACAAACAGCACACATGACCAAATACTTACCAGCAACACAATACAGCAACACAGGATGAAACATTGCCAAAATATGACAGTACCAAATCAAAGTAGTGCAGGTTTTACAACCTGAATAAGCCAGCTCATCCACCCCTTCCAACTGCAGGGTGTTGACGTCAGGCAAATGTGTCAGTGTACTGCATACAACATGAACTGCATCCGCAAAGGAGACGGCCTTGTGAAGACATGAAGAAGGTACCTGTGAATAAGGAGGAAGACATGGATGCACAAGCACATATCAATACACCATGCAGTGTTCAACACAACAACAATCCCCACTAGGGATGTACACATACACTTGACTACAGACTGCCCACACAGCTCATGGGAGCCCAATGTCACTGTGTCACTGTGTAAGTCACTGTCACTTGGTCACACCCTTTGCAAGCCCATGGAAAGGGAAGCAGGAGGGGTGTGTGTGTCAGGAACCCAAGCATCTAACCCAAAGACAGGACAGCTGGAATACACAGTGGATGCCCACGGGAGCCACACAAGGCAACACACTGTAAAAAAAATAATAATAATAAAAATCAAAAATGGCCATTGTTGAAGGTCTGATTCTGGAGGATGATAGTGCGGAGATCCCCATGCAGCACCTCACGGGTTGCCTGCATTTCTGCACGCATGGCCTCGCGTGATGCCCGGATCTCCTCCCGAGTTGCCTGCAGTTCAGCTGAGAGTGAACGTGTGAGCTGCTCCAGCTGCTGTTCTGACCTTAAATTTAGAGTCTGCCTGAGGAACTGGAGTTCTAACCTCAGGGCTTCATTGTGGCTCTGTGACTCTACAGGGCTCTACAGAAATGGCTTCCCGCAGAGTCTACAGTGCCGCCCGTCGGTCCCTGTTGGACGCCAACATGTCTTCCCTGTGTGATTGGCAAATAGAGTCTGTTGCCTGATGTTGTTGCTCCATCTGCCTTTCAGGGGGGAGAATGGAAGTGGACACTCTCTCCATTGCCTGAGCCATCATTTCAACGGATGCCCCTGTTGTGCTGCTATGCCGTACATCGAGTTTTCCCATACAATATTGCCTGGTGGCGTACGGCCATCGCGTCGGCGGGAACCACACCTGTTTGGGGCAAGGCGATCTGTACCTTGCTGTGCCGGCACTGCCTGAGGCTGCAGGACTGCATTCCCCCTCTGATCTGCTGGCCCAGGAACAGGATCAGATGTTGTGGAGTGTGACCCTGCATCCGTAACTGCCAAAGGCGGACTTACCAACACTGACATCCCCATAGAGGGTTCTACCCCTGGTGCAGGTGGGTTGGACAGAACAGAATCCCTGCCAGAAACACTCACCTGCGACAGCACATAAGTCTCATCATCCGATTCAGCACCTGAATCATAGAGGTCTGGGGAGGTGCAACCAGAGACACCCCTGGACAGTATGGTCTGCAATAAGATTGGGTTTTCACTCACCACCATACCACGTCCTCCACGGGTGCCCGGTCCTTGAGAGGCAGACCCGTTTGGAGTCGAGCGGTAAGTGTACATGCATACTGATTGGACGCTGTGCGTGTTGTGGTGTGCCAGTAGTGTGCAGGTTGCACATGTGTTTTTGTGGGGCCATGTATGGATGTGTATGTACAGGGGCGTGAGGCTGACACATGTGACACATGGATGGTGTATGTGATGGTAAGCATGCAGGCCAAATGCAGGTGTGGGAGCACACATGTTTGAATTACTGTGTATGTACGTTGGCATGGTTGTGGTGTCACACATGGATGGTGGTTCCAGCTGCATGTATCTGCACTGTGTACATGTGCATGTATGTGTATTTGACAAGTGTGCAGCTGTGATGCAACATGGATGCATGTGACACTGACATGTAGAAGGCTGAATGGCAGATGTGACATGGATGGCGATCTCATCCCTGCGACAGTTGGTGGAGAGGTACACATGCATGTAAGTGTGGTGGCCTGTGTGCATGTGTTGTGCACTCCGCGTGTTTTATGTGACATCAGGCTCACCTTCAGCTGCTCGTGCTGTTGTTTGTGTATGGTTGGTGCTGCGTGGTGCAATAATGCTGTTGAATTGCTCATGTGTGTGAGTTGAAATGACATGTGTGTTGGAGAGTGTGGTGCCATGTCTGAAGTTTGACAGTGACACTAATGTACACCTGTCATGTGTGTATCAGTCCATTGTCCAGTGCCCTGATGCCTGTGTTCTATCTCTCCCTGTCTGCAGCGTCAACTGATGAAGAGAGCAGTGTCAGGGCTGGCTGGATTAGTAATCAGAAAGAGTATGTGCATAGAATTGGCTGAGTAGTAGTCAGAAAGAGTTTGTACATAGAATTGACATTGTGCTTGCCCAAGTCAAGATGGAGAGAAAGAAACTTAGTCTGATTGGTTGGAGGAACAATGGTATGTTTGGTTTGCCTGATTGGTGGATAGGACAATGGGTTTTATTCTTGTGAGGTGAGCAAGATTCTAAACTGCCTTTCATCCATAGAAATTCAGTGGCTGGTTGTACATTAGTTAAGCTCCTTAAATAAGGCCTTCTCAGAGTTCAGAAGATTTACCAAAGAAGTAAGAAAATAGTTGGCTGAGCCACAGTGAACAAGAAGACATCAGGTGGGATCGTTCTTTTTAAAGGCTTTAAGATTTTCACAGTTCATAAGAAAACTTAAAGAGTTAACAAGCTTTAAAGTTTACTGAGAAAGAAGACATTTTACAGTTAAGTTACTATAAGGAAACAAGTTTGAAGACTGTGCGCCCAAGTTTAAAGTTTGCTAACTACGTGTAATGTATTTCAAGACTGTTGAACGCGTGCGCGAGTTCACGTGACGTCGTTGGTGTTTATATGGGAGCGCGCGGGTATTCAGAGCGATAGAGCGCGTGTCCAAACGAAATGCGCGAGTGGATTTTAGCACGTGCACAACTTTAACATGAGAGACGTTGCGTGATAAAGCGTGTGTTGGGTTGCGATAGAGCGCGAGTCCATTTTTAACTAAGCGCGAGTTGTTTTGAATGCGTGTACTATTTTTACGTGATTTACGTTTCGTATAACCGCGTGTGTTCGGTAGCGATAGAGCGTGAGTCAATTTTAACTAGCACGAGTTGTTTTTTAGCGCGTACACGTATTTTCACACGCGTATGTTTGGTTAAGTTGCGCGTGTGTATTTTAAATGCGAGGACAATTCTTCAGGTCTGGTGATTTCACGTGTTTATCGCACACGCTTGTCAAGAAAGAATCTATACGTTTGTATGTGTAAAAAAGAAAACGATTCACACGCAGAAGGAAAGCAGCATTCAAGGAAGTTAATGAGTTTCTTTTTAATGTAACTTTATGCAAATGGAATTCAATACTTCAGAGAAAGAGTGCATTTTACAAAAGCATTTAAAACTCAAACTTCATAGAGTTAAATGAACTTAAAAAAGCAAGAAGTATATCTAAGTCTGTAAAGTGCTTGCAAGGGTCATTACTTTAGGATTCTAAAGAGACTTGAATGGCTTGAAACTATATGCACCTGCAAGATAATAATTTACAAGATATTCCACACAGATAATTAGCCTCTAAGTCTTTTGCTGAGGTTTAAGAGGTAAATAAGCTAGAGTTTGTTTTAGAATAATATTAGAAAAGAAGTTTGTATTAACATATAAGTAACCCAGTGTATTGGTTTACTACAGATACCAGAGCCTACCAGAAGGTTGCAGGGCTGCAGTGTCTCCGTTGTTATTTTCTCCAAATTCCCCTTTCCCTTTCTTGGGGTTCTCATCTCAGCGTATACTTAAGGGTTGAGAGGTGAACTCCTGGTGAGGGTCTGTGGGGCCAGCATCAGCTCCTGTGGAATTCAGTTAAGCCGGACCCTGACAGGCGGAGAGGGTGCTGTGGAGCAAAGCGGCAGGGATCGCACCACCAGACGGAGACACAAGGCCCGGCTCCCCTCCCAGGTTGCCATCTTGTCGGGGAGTGAGGAGTCTGGTGCCACGTCCCAGGCCACAGCTGCCGAGGGTAGGTCCAAGAGGCGGAGGTTGGATGTGGAATCCTCGGCAGCAGAAGGGGCAGCTGAGACCCCACAGGGTCCGACAGAGGAAGATGGCACGGAGTCATCTAGGTTAGTGGGGGGTTTGGTGGAGGAGGAGGCCGTGGAAGGGCCACACACGGGGTCTGGAGGTGGGGATTCCACTGGTGCTAGTGGTGCAGTGCAGGGGCAGGGACAGCAGGCAGCACAGGCCGCTGCGGAGGGGCCTGTGTGTAATCCTGTCCCCGATCCTGTGACTGCATCATCCCGCTCCAGCAGGGATGCCTACGTCCAGACCCGTTTTCAGGGAGGGGATCCGCTTACAACAACTGCCCTTCCTCTCCCTGTGGACGTGGCTATCCGGGACCGGGTTGAGCCTGTCCTGAGTGGGATGGCGTTGCATCAACGGGGCATGCGAGGTGACCTGCAGTGTTTTCGTGAAGACACTGCACATCATCTCGAATGCCTCATTGACCGCGTTGACCTACTGGGACTGGTCACAAGGGCTGGATTGCTCTGTTTGCTGGACCTTGTTCCGAGCCCCTCCTCACCTGAACCCCCTACGCGCCAGTCGTCGTCCATGCCATCTTCCCACCCATGTATCACCTGGGTACCCTGTGGAGCTGCCTCTGACCCAGTGGCCAGGCTGGTGGGGGACACATCCCTGCCACAGTCGGGAGTCGGACGTCCAGCAGGGGTGGCCAGCACGACAACTGCACCCCAGCCAGAAGAGGACGTGCAGACAGCAAGAGCAGGGGCACAGGCACAGCAGCAGCAGCAACAAGGCGGGAGCCATGATGGCTCGGGGCCATCGACATCGGAGGGGCAGGCATCGGCCAGAGGGCAGGAGGACCCAGGATTACAAGTGTGGCAGCGGTTGGGCCACACCATAGATGCAGAGCGGCGGCGGGCGGAAGAGGCACGGCTCACAATGGTAAGGGCGGAGAACTCCACGCGGAGAGCACTGAGGTGGGCCGAGTGCCTTGAGGCATTTCGCAAGGAGTTGGAGGTCAACATGTCATCGTCCGTGCGAACCCTCAGGGCCATGGAAGAGGACCGCCTCCAGGACATTGAGCGGGAGTTCGATGATGCCCTGGCCCGGGACATCGAAAAGTGAGCCGTCGGACTAGCCCGCCGCCATTGTAAATAGTTTTTAGGGTTAGGTTTCATTTTCGTTTTTCTTTGATTTGGGGTGATTGGACTATGCCCCCACACATTTGTATATAGTTTTTTTCTTAGGTAGTTTCTTAGGTAGGTTTCATTTCTTTCGTTGGGCTCATGGACCCTTGACAATGGATTGTACATAGTTGGACAATGGATTAATTTGAACTTTTTCTTTGGATTTTACCATGGATTAATGGATTTTTCTTTTTACATTTCCTTTGGATTTGCTTTGGTGGAGGGAGAGTTTGGACTATTTTTCTTTTGGATTTCTTTGTATTGGTTATACTTTTCATTTACTCATCTTGTGGACATGCTTTTCATTTCATGTTTGCTATTTTTTTATGCTTTCATTTCATTGCTTTATTTTTGTCCATTTTGATATTTTACTTCCATGTGTGTGATTCGCTCATTGGGTTCATGCATGTGAAAATGTGGGTTTACACAATCAATGCCAACCAGTGTGTGTGTGTGACGGACATGTGTTGATGTACATAGTTGACTTTTGGTTTGTGTCTTGAGATAGGCATGTCAGTGTGGGGTGGATTGGGAAATCATTGCATCTCAAGACTGGGGTGGCGTGCTGTGGTATTTTGGTGTAGAAGTGGGCCATGATTGTGCATCTTTATGTCATGTAGGGGGGGACATGAGTGGGGGCCTGCTGGCAGGTGCCCCTCACTGCTGGGGGGTGAGGGCGCAGGGGGACATGAGTGGGACATGAATGGGGGCCTGGTGGCAGGTGCCCCTCACTGCTGGGGGGTGTGGGTGCAGGGGGACATAAGTGGGGGCCTGCTGGCAGGTACCCCTCACTGCTGGGGGGTGGGGGTGTAGGGGGACATGGGTTGGTGATCACTAGTGCAAGGTGACATGTGGGCTGGCTGGGGGGCATGCCCATGGTGGATGGGCTGCCTGCGGGACATGACCAGGGGTGCAGGGTAGTCCCTTGTGGTGTGGGCTGCCTGCAGGGCCCGTGTAGGGGGTAGAGGGCACACCTGGGAGGACCCACACTGCCAATTCACGTGTGGGACTCCCCGCGCACCGCACTGGATACACGTACCCCGCTCTGACAGCGAAATTGCATGTGAAACTTCCCGTGCACCCCCGAAATACACGTACCTCTCTCGCACAGGGCCAATCGCGTGTGAAACTTCCCACGCACCCCCAAAATACCCATACCCCGTTCGCACAGGGCCAATCGCGTGTGAAACTTCCCGCGCACCCCCGAAATACACATACCCCGCTTGCATAGGGCCAATCGCATGTGAAACTTCCTGCGCACCCCCGAAATACACGTACCACGCTCACTCAGGGCCAATCACGTGTGAAACTTCCTGAGCATCCCCGAAATACAGGTACCCCGCTCGCACAGGGCCAATCGCGTGTGAAACTTCCCGTGCACCCCCGAAATACCCGTACCACGCTCACTCAGGGCCAATCACGTGTGAAACTTCCTGCGCACCCCCGAAATACACGTACCCCGCTCACTCAGGGCCAATCACGTGTGAAACTTCCTGAGCATCCCCGAAATACAGGTACCCCGCTCGCACAGGGCCAATCGCGTGTGAAACTTCCCTGCACCCCCGAAATACCCGTACCACGCTCGCACAGGGCCAATCGCGTGTGAAACTTCCCGCGCACCCCCGAAATACACATACCCTGCTTGCATAGGGCCAATCGCATGTGAAACTTCCTGCGCACCCCCGAAATACACGTACCACGCTCGCACAGGGCCAATCGCGTGTGAAACTTCCTGCGCACCCCCAAAATCCACGTACCGCGCTGGCACAGGGCCTAGCGCGTGTGAAACTCCCCGCGTACCCCCCAAATACACGTAGCCTGCTCGCACAGGCCCAATCGCGTGTGAAACTCCCCGCAAACCCCAGTAATACACGTACCCCGCTCACACAGGGCCAATCGGGTGTCAAACTTCCTGCGCACCCCCGAAATCCACATACCACGCTCGCACAGGGCCTACCGCGTGTGAAACACCCCGCGTACCCCCAAATACACGTACCCCGCTCACACAGGCCCTACCGCAAGTGAAAATTCCAGAGCAACCCAGGAATACACGTTCCCCGCTCTGCGTTTGCTGTGTAGCGGCCCTGTAAACTGGTCCAGGGTTAGCGCAGCCCTTTGCGCTGGATTGGGGATTTTGATGGCTTTTCTTTGCGCGAGGGGTGTTCTTGGGGGCGTAACTGGCGCTGCGGGATGTTCTCTGCGCCAGGGCTCTTTTTGCCTTGGGAATTCCATGAATACGTGGTGCGCCAGAATGCTGTTTAGCGCACACGGCTGGCGCACGCTGGCGCACAATCCCTCTCTGCGCTGCTCGCGTGCACTGCCTCTGCGCTGAAATCTATGAATTACCCCCATAGCCTTCATTTCAATATGAGTAGTGTGCAGTTTAACCTTTCATTTGTTTTCCTCATCTCAATGTGATAGCTTTTTCCCAGCGTCACTTCTCCATTCATCTACACCCTGGGGCTTTAGAGAAGCCGCCTTTTCGTGCTTTGTTTTGTTGCTATAATAATGAGCAGAAATATTTGATCCTCATGTGCATTTGAAGAGCCTGAAATGCTATCTCTCTTTCAGTTGTCTGAGCATTTGAATAGTTTATTCTCAAATAAGGCCTTGTTTCACTATATCCAGAAATCATATGACAAGGTTACTTATATGTTTTACATTGGCCACATTTGTTTGTTTGTTTATTTATTTATTATGCACGCCAGACCCGGGGGTATCGTGGCGAAGGGTGAAAGAAGGGTTACAAGAATTATTTAAACTTAGAGGTAGGAGGGTTACAGGGTTACCAATATACAGGAAATACAGGAAGTTACATTGAATATACATATAAATGTACAGAAAATACAGAAAGTTGCATTGGTTACAGTGGGGCAATGCGTAATAGACATATACTATCAGAAATTTACAAATTTACAAAAGATAGATGCAATACTAGCAATCAAGGATGACGTCAGGGCTAATGCAGGTGCAGTAGGTTAGTAGGTACAAGATAAGCAAACGCTGCAGTAGTTAGTGCTCATTTTCCCAAAGCCACTGGATAGTGTTATATCTGAGCTTTACAAATGTTTGATCTGCCCTCAAGGTAGGGAGAACGGAGTGCCATAGCTGAGCTGCTTTGACATGGAAGCTGCTCCCACCTGCTTTGGTTAGTTTGAATCTGGGTATAATTAGGCAGTTGGTGTTGGTAGATCTGGTAGGACAAAGAGAAGCTTTTTTGGAGATTCTTTGCACAAGGCAATGAGGGGCAGCATTGTTGAGGCATTTGTGGATATATGGCACAGTTTTTAAGCATATTTTATCAGTGATGGTTAATCATTTCGTGTGGCGTCTTGCTGCAGAGATGTGTTCTCTCTTGGCAATGCCTAGGGCCGTTCTCAAGGCATTATTTTGTAGGATTTGGATCTTATTTATGATGTGTTTTCTGGTCCCGAAATATAACGCATTACAATCATCCAGCTTTGATAGGACAAGTCTGATACAGCTATCTTTGGATAAGAATGGTTTGCTAGCTCTAATTAGTTTACAGGTGTAAGCTGTGGCCTCCTTAGCAACTTTTATGATGTTGCCGTCTATGTTGATGGATGAATAGTTGGGGCCTAGTTTTGTAAGGTTGGGTGTGGTTCCTAGAATGAGGATCTCTGTTTTGTCATCATTCAGGCAAAGTCTGTGGGCGGCCATCCATGCCTGAATGATGAGGTAGATTTTATTATTATTATTATTTTATTATTATTTTTATTCACCAAGGCCGTATCCTTATCATAATCTCCAGAAAGTGGTATAAGGATCTGAATGTCATCGGCATAGTTGGTATATGTGACACCAGGTGGTCCAGATTATCGAATAAGGGCTTGATGAATATATTGTACAAGCTGCGTGAGATACAGGATCCCTGCGGCACACCACAGGTGATAGGAATGGCGTTGGCTGCTGCAGTCGGTGAGAAGACACACATGGTCCTGTTGCTCAAAAACGATTGGATCCAGATAATAGCACCCCGGGCAAAATGGGCAGCTGAGTTGAGGTGGTTGCATAGAATAGCGTGGTCAACCAAAACTTCATTTTTGTGCACAATGCCTGAAATATCTGTAAATATCTGTATATCCTGCTTTTGTAAAGTAATGCATTTCATTGTATGATTCACTGTAACTAAGCTTCACATAATCTTGTAACTGTTGCGCCCTGATATCCTTGGGTCTGGTGCGCATTACAAATAATAAAACAAACAAACAAACAAATCAAAAGTGGCCGAGACATCAAGGAGGAGTAGGAGTGCAGTGTTGCCTTTGTCCCTCAGCTCATCGATCTGTGTTGTCACTCTGCTGATACTGTTTCATTTGTTTTAGATGTGTTGTATAATTGATTCTTTGTGTAAAACTGGTTAATTTGCAGACTGGCCTTTGTGATGGATTAACTCATATATCTAATAGATAGTGGCCATTCAGTATCAACTATAACCTTACCTATCATTTTTTCCACTTCATTATTTGCATGTTATCATGGACTGTTACCTAAATGTCCCATATTGCCTTAGAATACTGAAACATGAGTGATCCTAGAGGAAAGCGCTACCTTTAACATTTGCCTCTATGTCTAACATTGTGTCTTGTGCGTACGTTTGGGAACCAAACAACGGATTACCCTGAATTGTTCGAATCTGAAATGACAGAGGGAGAAAAAAACAAGTTATTTTTTCAAAAATAACTTTCGGTTTATCCTCCTGTGGCCATTTCAGATAATCCTCTCCCACCCATCCCCTTACTTACACACACTTTACTGTGTGCCGCCGACTCGCTTTTTCCCTGCAACGCCTGTTCCCTTCGCTTGGTGCTGCAGGGTCCTTTTTTCATTTTTATTATTCAGGAAGCGGGGCATAACCCCGGAATCCCCAAAGCCATTACAGTGAACAAGGGTGCAGGGGACACCCCCAAGACCCCCACACTCCTTGTTCACTGTAATGGCACTGATTGGGAGACTTAAAACATTTGGCTATATGTAATTTTCGTGGAGCCGAAATTCGGCAAAATCTACCTTTCATTTACTTTTTTTAATCAAATCTACGGATTCCCCCAAACAATATGAGGACCAATATGCTGCACAGTCACTCAGAAAGATGTGTCTCTCTCTTGCATTATTTCCTAAAAGAGACTGGAGCCTATTTCAGTATATACAAGACTTAGGCTCTCTAGGGTTACAAACTGTCAAACTTGGTATCTTAAGTTCACTGTTGACTTTTGATTTTCAGGTTGATGCTCACAATTGGCTCAAGATCGAAGAATGCTCATGGAGACTTCCTGAAACTAAATTACTTTTCCAGAAAGTGCACAAATGCACATTTATTTATTTGTAGTAATACTTTGTTATTTTGTGGTCTTAACTACTCTTTCGGTCTAAGAGTTACGCTTGACCAGAGGTGTCGCTAGGTCTGGAAAAGATCCAGGGCTATGCTAATTTTGGGATTGTCGGGACTTGGGGATAGCTAGCCTTTTGGTTGTATTGTATATAATTTGTTGTATTTGTATATAATTATAATTGTAGCCCCTGAGCTTATTTCCGGGGCTACAACCAAAAGATCTGTGGCTATAGCCCCCTCAACCCCCCTACCAACACCTCTGCCCGTGACTGTATCAACCACAGCCACTTCTAGGTGAGCTAATAAAGATTCCCTGAATACAGCGTTGGGCAATTCCTAATATCACTAATCATATTTTTTGTACCAGCGGTTTCATGCCCAGGTGGACAAAATGGCAAATTCAGAGCAAAATCTGCCTGCGTTGTCGACATGACTGAGAAGCAAAATAGACACTTTTGGCCGTTTTCCTACCGGATGTTTTTTCTTGATGTGCACACATATTTTAACCAATTACCGGGCCTTGAAATGCTTTAGTCCCTTAACTGGCTGAAATGTTCACGCGCCCGAAGAAAACCCACCCAAAAACCACTATTCACTCAAAAGTGGTGAAATGAGAATGAAATCTGCGCCAATGGTGAAGCAGAGTTAGTGGCACATTATGCTTATTTCATTTTGCAAGCTGTCGTTTAGTCCAACCCTATTTATACCTTCACAAACTGCCCTTTTCCTCTCAACCGTTTCAGTACAAAGGACCATGCATCCTCAGAAACCTTCTGTGCCACAGTCTTGTTTCCCCGCAATCTGTATGTACCTGAAGCCTTATGCTTTCATACACCTACTGCACTGGTAGTATTGTGACCATAAGCCCTATACCTTGATCCATGTATTTTCACCAAATCACTCTACTAGGAGCCTTATTCCCTCACTTTTGTAGAAGAAGCACTGCATTCATATGTGTGCATGTTTTAGGTGCCCTATGCATCAGCAAACTGAAGATCCCTGTAGGTAGGGATCTAGGAAAGCACTTTGTGTGGCTGTACTCTTAGACACTCATTGCTTGGCTCACCAGTGACTTATTTTCATACAGAACCGTTTTCATTAAAGATCTAATTGGTTTCATTCTTCTTTCAGATCACATTATTCCAGCTACGTGCCCATTCAGTAACATTGTTCAGTCTCCTCATACCCGTACCTCAAAGTGTGCAAGTAGCGACTGAAACACTACAAGATCCTACCAGTGGGTTAGTCTGTTTCTTGTCCGCTGCATCCCTTGCAGACCGCTCACAGAACAGTAATCTGCAAACTCTCAAGAAGACTAGTGGTCAATGCTACACCGTGACTGGGTATCTTGGGTCAGTGTTATACTCTCACTCCCCTGCTTTACCGTCCCACACACAGTGGGGGATTCTACACCGTGACTGGGTTTCTTGGGTCAGTGTTATACTCTCACTCCCCTGCTTTTCCTTCCCACACACAGTGGAGGATTTTACACCGTGACTGGGTATCTTGGGTCAGTTTTATACTCTCACTCACCTGCTTTTCCTTCCCACACACAGTGGAGGATTCTACACCGTAAGTGGGTATTTGGGTCAGTGTTATACTCTCACTCGCCTGCTTTTCCTTCCCACACACAGTGGAGGATTCTACACTGTGACTGGCTATCTTGGGTCAGTGTTATACTCTCACTCACCTGATTTTCCTCCCCACACACAGTGGAGGATTCTCCACTGTGACTGGGTATCTTGGGTCAGTGTTATACTCTCACTCACCTGCTTTTCCTTCCAACGCACAGTGGAGGAATCTACACCGTGACTGGGTATATTGGGTCAGTGTTATACTCTCATTCACCTGCTTTTCCTTCCCACACACAGTGGAGGATTCTACATCGTTACTGGGTTTCTTGGGTCAGTGTTATACTCTCACTCACCTGCTTTTGCTTCCCACACACAGTGGAGGATTCTACACCGTGACTGGGTATATTGGGTCAGTGTTATACTCTCACTCTCCTGCTTTTTCTTCCCACACACAGTGGAGGATTCTACACTGTGACTGGGTATCTTGGGTCAGTGTTATACTCTCACTCACCTGCTTTTCCTTCCCACACACAGTGGAGGATTCTCCACCGTGACTGGGTATCTTGGGTCAGTGTTATACTCTCACTCACCTGCTTTTCCTTCCCACGCACAGTGGAGGAATCTACATTGTTACTGGGTTTCTTGGGTCAGTGTTATACTCTCACTGACCTGCTTTTGCTTCCCACACACAGTGGAGGATTCTACACTGTGACTGGGTATATTGGGTCAGTGTTATACTCTCACTCTCCTGCTTTTTCTTTCCACACACAGTGGAGGATTCTACACTGTGACTGGCTATCTTGGGTCAGTGTTATACTCTCACTCACCTGCTTTTCCTTCCCACACACAGTGGAGGATTCTCCACCGTGACTGGGTATCTTGGGTCAGTGTTATACTCTCACTCACCTGCTTTTCCTTCCCACGCACAGTGGAGGAATCTACATCGTGACTGGGTTTCTTGGGTCAGTGTTATACTCTCACTCCCCTGCTTTTCCTTCCCACACACAGTGGAGGATTCTTTTAAAGAATAACCCAGTGCAACTATGGCAGTTCGGATAGACAATGGTGCCCTTTATCTTAGCGTGTCAAGATGCAGCATACATTCTAGTCTTCAAGCTAAGCAACACATACAAAATACTTTTTTTACCTGTGTAGGATCTCTGTCCAAAATGGAAGGTTCCTTCGACAGGGATGTATCCTTTTCCACTGGGGCAGATCTCATTGAACTCAACTAAGAGACAAAATAGAAGAAGCATCTTAGCAGGCGACTGGAACAGAGAGAAAGAAGAGGACTACTGAATAGAGGAACGGCCCAGAAAAGAAAGAAGATACAGAAAGAGGTAGAGAATGAGGCAGAAAGAGGAGCAGATAAAGCAAGGCAGACAGGATGCATAAGGCATGTGTGAAAAGTCATACAAAGAGGATGGGAGGAAGAAAAACAGGCTGTGAGAGGGCAACTTAAAACAAGCCAAAAGAGAGTTTGGGTGATATAAATAGTGAATAATAAAGAGACACAGAAAGGGAATTACAGAAGAATTGAAAGATAGAAAACGCAAAAACAAAAAAAGGAATATCTGACTGTAAAGACAACAAACGAAACAGACAATCACAGAGATACAAAGAATAAGGCAAATATGTAATATTGCAATTACAATACTGTTCAAGTTGGTGTAGAAGCATTAAAATGAATGCCCCTTTCATTTTTTTCAAAGCTTTATTTCGTAATTTCAAATTTCATATAAAAAAATAAACATACTTCTAAATAATGCCCCAATCCTCGTACCCCTTGGCTAGGGGATCAAAGGTAATAAACAGAAAAATGTATAAAATATAAAATAATACATAACCTTTTGACCATTCAGGTGCTTAAGTTTAACCAATGAGTTTCTATACAATCTATCCGCAAATTCTGCCATCTTGCAGTATAATGACCTGCAATCCTATGTCCCAGTCACATCCGTGAGAAGTTCTTCAACACCTGTGGTTTATGAAATTGGCATTCTCTATCTCTGATGATCCCTGACAAATTCAATGAATGGGGCCCAACTTTGGTCATATTTAGTGATAGCTGAAATCCTCTATGTCCAATAGTTCCTATATATTAACCCACTTTTTGGGCTCAGGGGGGCCTTCCAAGACTGGCCACAGCTGTTATTGCTGCCAATAATAATTCCAACACCAATTTGAACTATTAACCGAGAGCTGGTAACTGCCCTCCTCATCTGAATCTCCCAATACGATCACCAGTGGGTTAAGGGGTAGCTGGATGCCTGCAATATCATTAATCTTGGTTATGGTTTCTTTCCAAAATATTTGGATTGGCGAGCAATTCACCAGATATGTCCCATATTCCTTATGGTCGTGTAACCACGACAACATACCTCTGATATATGAGGGTAGGTTTAATGACGCCTCAGGGGTGTCGTCTACCAGAGGAATCATAACTTGAATGCCTCTTCCTATATAGTGGTACATTTCGATCTTTTATTTGCCAAACGTTAAATTAGATGTCACGATCCAATTGGAATTGTACACACCGATTTCTGTTTCCCTTCTCAACATGTAATGAAGAGTTTCCCCTTTCTCCCAGTGTCCAGCAACCTGTAGCAGCACAAGATTCTTCTGTTAGTTCTTCTACCCTCCTGCATCAATAATTCGAGGACTAAGGGAGATGTTACCCTATTGCGTTTCTTTCCGTTAGAGACCCAGCGTCTTAATATCACATAATGGAAACGCACAGACACTGCTATGCCGAAAAGTGTTTGCATTCAATGACAGTAAGTGGGATCCAGTCCTTGTACAGACTACTCAGTTTCAAGCGTCCGTTCTCTTACCACCATCTATAAGCGTCTTAGTCCGGCGTGAATTGCAGATTTTGGGTGATCAGAATATGAGTAGCCAAACCTGGCTGTATAGCCTTTATTTGATATCTCTGATGCCCAGTGGCAGCCAACGCTATTGGCAGGGGGTGGGAGGAGTGCTGTCCTCAGGTCTGAGCACAGTCCACTTGTGTGTATATTTGCCTGGGTGGGCTAATACCTAGCAACTTTTCTTGATCAAGAACCTGCACTGTACAGTCAATTTTATACAGAACAAACCTGGAAAGCTCTTTACATATAGCCTAGGGGGGACATATATATATTCCCTCACTGCTGCACAGCGTATGGCCATCAGTGAACTTCAACAGCTACCGAATATCGTCATCAAACCAGCTGACAAAGGCTCAAATATCGCCATCCAAGACAGACCCAAATATGTGGCAGAGGCAAATCGGCAATTGCATGACCATTTGTGCTACATTAAGCTTTCCAAAGATCCTTTTGAAGAAATAAGAGCAGAACTTACTGCTCTATGTACCAAGTGGGCGAGTGAAGACCTTTTGGAGGATGATATGATCAAATTCATAATTCCTGCATGCTACACCATACCCACTATTTATTTTCTTCCCAAAACACATACATCACTTAATTATCCCCCAAGTAGGCCCATTGTTACTTTATGTGGCTCACTATTAGAACATCTGGCCCAATTTATTGATGAAACCCTTTTTCCATTTGTATCAGTGTTGCCATCCCACCTGAGGGATACTAAGTATTTTCTACAACACATTACCAGTACACTTTGAGTAGAGGGTCTGATCCTGGCCACTCTAGATGTGGTTTCTTTATACACTTCTATCGACCACACTGCGGGTGTTAATGCCTGTAAATATTATTTGGACACTCGCTCTCTTAATTATCTTGGACACAGTTCTATGATCTTGGATATGGTTTTGTTCTGCCTACACAACAATTTCTTTCTCTTTGATGGGTCCTTCTTTCGGAAAGTTAGGGGGACTGCCATGGGAACTACCTTTGCACCATCTTATGCTAATCTCACGATGGGGTAGTGGGAGGCTACTTTTCTGTCTGACTTACTTTCCCCTTGCTTTCCAACACCGATTGTTTCTTGGTGGCGGCATATCGATGATGTTTTTATTATTTGGAAGGGTACGGAAAGTGATTGGTTATCTTTCGTCAAGAGTATCAACTGCAACAAGGCCAATCTTAGCTTTACCGAATGCCATAGTCACTCTGAGATTGTCTATGTGGATGTGATCGTCATGTTGGACAGTTCAGGTATCCATACGGCACTCCACAATAAACCTACCAACACTGGTCTGCCCCTTCATGTCAACAGCTGTCACCCTCCGTCATGCAAAAAATCTATTCCATACGGCGAGTTAATCCGGTATCACCTTAATTGTACTAACATTGCCTGGTTTGATCATCACTGTGCATTGGCATCTGTGGATTTTTTTAAACAAGGGTACGACAAGAGAACCCTTGAAATGACTTATATTAAGGCACGTGAAATGTCCAGAGACACATTGCTGTATGACATTAACCCCAAAACTATCACCAACGATGAACCTAGATTTATCATCTTGTTTTATACTGCCTCCAATAATATTCGGATAATTGTTGAGAAACACTGGCGTGTCCTCACCTTAGAAATTATCTTAGGCCTATTTTGTCCGGCCGTCCTACCATAACATACAAACGTGTGCCCTCCTTAAGAGAGAAACTTGTGTCCAGCTTTCTCTCTCCAGGTGGCAAAAATCTGCCTTCCACAACCTGGCTCCCCGCCTCTCCTATGGGGTTCACTAAATGCATGAAGTGCAAAGCTTGTGCACATGCTACTGTGCAGAAATAATTTGTACATCCTGTCACGAAAATTCTTCAGAAGATAACATTTTCTATCAATTGTGACACTACCTTTGTCGTGTATTTTCTCTCATGCCCATGCATGAGATGGTACATTGGGAGTACCACATGTAAATTGAAGCTGAGAATTTTGCAACATCTCAGAGCCATTAAGAACTCTGATCCAGCGTACCCCTTGGCCAAACATTTTAAACAGGAACATGACAATGATTTGAAATTGTTAACTTTCTTTGCAGTGGTCCATGTGCCTGCCCACCCCAGGGGTAGTGATCGTGTCTTGAAATTGAGACAACTTGAAACCAGATTTATTTTGGATTTTGATACAAAGCATCCGAAAGGTCACAATGTGGACGAGGAGTTATACACATTCCTCGGCACTTAGTTCTCTGTCCCTTGCATTTTTTGCCACTCTGGTCTTGTTTTCTTTCTCTGTTGTTTCTCGTTCCTTGATTTTTGTGTCTATTTGGACTCCTATTCTGTGTTCCTGTATGGTCTCTTCAGTCCTGGGATGACTATTTTATTTTTCATCCTTTTAATTCACTTTTTCTTCTACCTCTGATTTGGCTGCGTACTTTGCAATTTGTGGGGAGTGGTGTATATATAATTATTTTCCGACGTTGGGGTTTAACTGCGGTCCTTTTACTTTTTGTGGCTTTGGCTCACTGTCTTTCCTCTCTGCCTTTTGGTGGTCGGTCCTGCTTGTTCCATTATACCATCTATTTAATGTAATGTCATCATGGGCTTTTACTGTTATGTGTCTACCTTCATTGCCAAATGTGGCATTTGAGAGTTAGGAATGTTCCTGCCGCTTTTGCACTGGCACTTTAGTATGGTCTTGCCATCATGAGGCTTGATAGACACACTGTTGTCCTGCTGCTACTTATGCACTTTATTTGGGAATATTACCTGTACTTGCACTTTGTATAACACATATTTATGCCCTCATTTTACCATATAAGCAGTGACCTCCGACTGTCTCAGTAGCCTAGGCTGGATTTTAAAGTGGGATGAATGGATGTACCATTATTCTTTGTATATGATAAGGTGTGCCTTAGTTTTACCATTATTATTGCGGTTTTACTTTGTATTCCTGTTACAACCTTTTGCCTTTCAATGTGTAGATTTTAGCTACGTTATATATAGGACCTACTATTTTCTGTAATCCGGGATTATTACTCTATTACCCCCTATGAGGCTGATTTCATCTTCATTCCTGCACTAGCACTTTAGTCCTGCGCCCTATTTATATTTTATAGTTTATCTGCAATTACTACACTTATTTGTTGCATTATATGGCTTTTGTTGTCAGTATCCGCACATTTTTCCTGTGTACACTTCTTATGGCTTCTGTCATGGCTTATCCTAGCTTTGATGTTTTTAACATTGTATTATTACCAGCTTTTTACCAATTGATTGCCAATATGGGGTATTGCTTTTTACTATGTACATGTATATTGTAATCTAAGAATTCTTAGTCATATTTTGTTTTACATCTGCCTTCTTTGACGACTGTGTATATTTATTTGTACATACAGTATTTTGTTATGGTTGCTGATTCTAATTTTATATAGATTTTGCTTTTAATTTTTTTGCCGTATTGTTATACATTTGCAGATTATTATGTGCACTATGCACCCAGTTTGTGGCTTTATCCCTCATTTCAAATTTATTGAAGGTGGTTTTCAGCTCCTTTATTTTTTCATGTACCTTACCCCATTCCATCATGGCCGCCCGCATTTCCATCCATAGCCATGGCTCACTGAATTGACTGACAGAGTAATAGGACTGCATGTACCATGTGTATTTCTACCAGCTAACCCTTTCTCTCCTTACGCGATCAAGCGCTCAGTGTAGCGCGAAACACGTTGTCTGCAGGTCGTGCACCATGGCGTCCTGCCTCTGTCTGTCTTTGTGTTGCTGCTCATTGTACTGTATATTATGTTGTACATCTTTTCTCTTTTGAAACATTAAAAACATCCGTATTTATAACACACTGTTTTTTTGTGTTTGTCCGGGATTTTGGAGTTCGCTACTAGTGCCTGGCCCGCGGGAGTGGGGTTTGCCTTTTCCTCCTTTTTTCCGAATATATATGTATATATTTATATATATATATTCCTCTTGCCAATATATGCCAGTATTATACAGTAGTACTGGCATATATTGGTATAGCCTGTATCGACATGAATCGGCAAGTCACCATGACAATATTTTATATACTGGCATATGTTGTGAGCAAAGGCATAATGAACATTTGCTGGAAAATGGTCCTGTTCACTGTTGGTGACTTGAATCTATTGGGTTTCTCATGTGTTACTATTTAAAACTGATTGCAATCTGCATGGCTCTGTCCCAATTTTTCACAGAAACTGCTGTAAATTGCACCATTTTACCCCATTATTCTAAAAATGTTCTGGGGGAGACCCACCCCTCTCCCCAAACACTTGTTGTTTGGTTTGGACTCCCTTGTAGAGCTTGGTTGCTCCCGTAACACCATTTAAGCCTCTCCAGTTCAAATATTCACCTGCCGCCACTGCTTTTCCCAGTACTTCAACAAGCAAAGTGTTGAAGGCAGAATCTCAACAGACAGCTGTCTACTTCTCTCTGGGAAAGAGAGTAGAGAATGGAGCACAGTACTCAAGCCCCCTTGTTCTGCTGCCTTCCCATTTCAAGACCCTTTGGTTCAGTTGGCCAATCCAGCATGGGGCTTGATTGAGACACAATAAAATATTGCCTTACAGCTAGAACTCTCAAACCCCCATCACGCCCCGCTCTAATCAGAATTTTACGGGAAACCTACAGAAACCTACGTTCACAGATACATTTAATATCCCTCTTTGAAGTTCATTAATGTTCTTATATGGGCTTGAAATCTGTAAGGTTTATAAAATATACAAGAGTTTCAGCAAAATTGTCATTTTAACCGCGCATATACAACTCATGAGTCTTTCAAATGCTTTGTGTGCGTCTAATGTCAAAATCACAAACGTTTGGGCCGTTGGAAACCCACCACTATTAAATCAACAACCCACCTAATGTTATCATGAGCCTCCCATTTTGCTATAAATCCAGTTTCATTGTAATATATTAATCTGGGCTGGCCACCTTAATCTTGTTGCTATATTTTGGCATCCTCTTTCAATAAGGAAATGGGTCAGTTCAAAGTACATTCCCCCAGGTCCTTACTCGGTTTTGGAAATCAAATGACGTAGGTCTTGGCCATCGATTTTGAGCTTATCCCTGAAGGGAGGAATGAATTATTCAATTTTGTAAGTTGTGGGCTCAGAATGGACTTGAACGTCTTAATAAAATGTGTAAATCTATCCAGGCCTGATACTTTGATATTTGGAAGGAAATTGGTTACTCACTGTACTTTCTCTGGAGATATTAGTGTCTCCAGGTATTCTTTCTCTTTCATGGAGAGCCTTGGGAGGCCTAAGGGTGCTAGGAACCCATTTAGTATCCTATGGGTAAAAGGGACTTCTGCTGAAGTACTTCAGAAGAAATCCTCTATCATAGCCATTTTTCCTTCGTCCGTAGTAATTCTCTGCCCTAACTTATTTTTGAAGTACAGGATATAGTTTGTGCGCAGTCTGATCACCAGAGGTTTATTAGCATTGTTTTATGTATAAAGGGGATTGGGCAGTTTTCTCTGCCAGGTGTGCCTCTAACGGATTTGTTGCCAAGCGCAATTCCCTCAAACTTTTTAAAGAACCCCTACGTTTATGCTCAGTCTCACAGACCCTGATCTCTTCCTCCAGGTGTTTCCGTTGTCTGTCTTTACATTTAATAAATGCTGCTGTTTCACTAATAATCAAGCCCCGTTTTACTGTCTTTCCCGCATCCCAAACCGTGAGCTGGTCTACCTCTGCCACATAATTTTCTTTAAACGATTTGGCAAGTGACTCTGAAAAATATTGTCTCATTATTGGGTAGCTCAGGAAAAAATCATTAAACATCATGGGCTCCTCCTAGCCCTGATCAGAACTCCCATGTCTACATGTAACATAATCAGGGCAAGATAAGGTCATATATTTTGACCTATGTCTATTACACCAATTTAGGGTATTAGTGTACTGAAGACTAGAAACATGTTTATTCTCTAGAAGCCCTTATTCACCGCTGAACAGAATGTAAAATCCTGCTCTCCAAATAGAAAAGCCTCCATGCCTCAATCATTGAAAAATCTCTTAGTATTTGTGACACCGCTTTTAAGTTCTTTCCATTTAAATGCGGAGGAGGAAAGGTCCCATCTAGGAGCTGTTCTAAGATGAAATTAAAATCCCCCCACCCACAATGATGTCTCCTTTAGCAAACTGACCCAGCACCTTAATCTGGCACATAAAAGGCATTTTGTCCCTAATTCTAGTGTGATTAGGTGATCATTTATCCTATTCTTGACCATTATAAATCTACCCTACGGATTCCTTGGAATATCAGCTTTATATTAAGGTACTCCCTTTCGCATCCGGAGAGCGCCCCTCTTTTCTTTGTACCACTCGTCACATAATTATTATTGGAGAATGTTTTATTTGCCTTTCCCTTTTCGTCTACCCATTCTTGCAAAAATGCCACAGCTGCATCCACAGAGTCTGTTCTATGGAGGAGTGCCCTACTCTTCATGGGTGAATCTGAACCTTGAACATTCAAGGTGCTTAGTTTGATGTCGGGGATTGCTATCCCTCTACCCTATACCAATCTATTGTATGCCATTCATTGACCCACAGAGACCCTTTCATTCGACAGATACCGCCCATCTTGACGGAATTTGTTGAATGGATGCTCGCTTGTACCAACGAAAAGGTAGACATATATTCAATTCTGGTAAACCTAAAAAAATCCTCCCCCAGTTATACCTAACACCATCCAACACTCTCGGGTCAACCAGTGGCTAACCTAATGTACTCACCAGCCTTGGGCATACTTCCTTTGGTAACCCTGCACCCTCCCGTTTTCAACCATTTTACCTCAACTATAGTTCCCCCCATCCCCCATATCCCAGACCTTTAATGACAGATCAGTGCAATATTCTGCTATGGGGTTCAAAATAGCTGGGACCTATTTAGCTCCTGATTCTAGCCTAGGAAAACCTGGTTAGCTTGAGACCAATCCAAGGAGCTATGTTTGGCTCCCAGGACCAACTGCTCCCTCACAAACCCGCATATGTGATATTGACTGTAAGTGTTTGAGAATGTTAATAAAGAAGAATTAGGACACATTTAAACAGAAAGGAGCAGACATAATGGATATGTGTTTATCATGTGTAAGTTAGATTTGTAGAGCACTGTGTCCTTGCTCCCCGGTTCCCCAGCAGTAGCTCCCACATACTGGGCGTTGCCAGACACCCAAGAGCTGGTTTTAGCTCCTGCTCATCGAACCTTCATTTTGAACACTGGGCTGCATATTCTAATTCATTCTGTTGAGTGTCTCCCTTGTTACTCTAAGCCCTAAACAAGGCTACGTAGACCATCATTTTAGACGCTGTTAATGACACTCAGGTTTCCTCAGTGGCCTTTGAAATAGATTTCTTCTTTGGGCACCCTGTTAACTCCAGACTAAGGTGCCCGCTCATTCTGCTGCTCCATACTGTTCTTCATCCATCCTGGTTCTCTACCAATGATTTTTCGATGACCCAGGCCTCCTATGTTGTATCCGTCTTCTGTTTTTCCAACAACTCTGCTGCCTCCTCCTGCGATGTTATACTGAATTTACTGTTCCCATATGTGAACTACAGTTTGCGTGTGAAGCCCCATCTATAACGAGCGTGAAAAAATTGTGATTTCTAAATACGGGTATCACATTCGAACTACATTATGAAACTACCACATTTATAGAGTGGAGGAGGCAATAGGATGGCACATGTAAAAAATTGCCACAAGGATTATATGTGTGTATTCAACTGTGTCGAATTGAACTGGCCTAATGTATATCTTGGCGTTCTAAAATTCTACGATTCTTCATAGAGCTCCCAATCCCTATCCCTATCATCTATCAAAAAAGGGTGTTAATGCTGCAGTGACTTCATTTGCCGGCAGTGGTCTCGATGCAGACAGTTCAGACTCATTTGTAGCCAGGTGTGATAGGTGTAAAATAAAGGTGGGGGAATTTCCATCCCAGTTTTCTTTCCTCCTTTCCTATACTAAGTTATCATTTCCTTTCAAATTCGTATTCCTTAGTCATCCTCTTGTGCTATTTCTATTCTCCAATACGTCATGACTTCTTGGTTTCTGTTCTCTTGTACGTTTGCACTCCTTTGTATTTTCTTAAATATCAGCAATTTTCTTGTTTCACTTCATTATTTATACCTTGTCTCTAACAAATACCAAGACCGTTATAGGGAAGCCTGAGTGGGTCTGAGGTCCGTCTGTAGTTACTACCCTGGGTCCAAGTAGGCCCTGGAGTTCCCTGGTGTGTGCTTCGGGTGAAGTGATTGGGGCTGTGGCATAAAGACAAGATGGGAGAGCCATCCCATCATATACCACCCTAACTTCTTGCTAATGGAGAAGGAGTGGGCTATAGCAGAATGTGAATGTCTAGATATGGGATGGATGCTTCAAGTTCCTTCATGCCTGTAATGCATTTATTGTATGGGGCAGAAGAACCACAATCTACTGCATTGTTAATCTCCCCATAGGACACAAACAGGAAGTTATTTGGGTGGTACATTAGGGGTATCCAGTAATATGGTTGCCGAAGAATTTCAGTTTTTACAAAAAAAGTGTCAAAAAGGCAATGGCGTGACCTGGTAAAAGTGTTTACATTATACCACAGAAGGGGAGCTGGGGTTGCAGGGGTGACCCCCACTTCCCTTGTTCGGTATAATGGGTCCGGGGGTTGCGGAGGAGTCCCCCGCATCCATTAACATGGATTGGGGGGGGGCACACCAGGGCTGCGATTTTCTTTTAAACTGCCATTTTTGCGGCGACTTTATTAGATGGAACCAGATTAGGTTGTTCAGGCTGATAAGAAGCTGCTTTAAATGAAAAGGGATAATAGGTGAAATCCTCCCTTACCATTTCTCTATAAGCATCTGACCAACCGTTTTAGCTTTGTTGTGTGGTCTCCGGAAGAAGTATGCATTTGATGGCAGGAGCAGCTGTAAGACCCACACAACGGGTACTGCTACTGACCTATAGGGGAGACACAGGTACTATGCAGATGGGCAGTGAGAAAGTGACTAGTCATTACCAGGGGCGATGTGCACATTTCAGCCTGCCGACAAGGGACCATCCTTTGAAGGGGGTTTGGCTGAGAAGAGGGATTACTTCAGTCTCTCAGACTATTGCTCTTGACTGCGACAGGGACCAATGTTGGTATCCTGCAGCCTGAAGCTCCTGTGACATAGAACTCCAGGGAGTGCTTGGTCATGTATGCTTAATTATTGTTGCTAGAGAAATGTTGGATATTGACTTTTTAAAATGTTCATTATTAAGATCCAGGAGCAAAAGAGTAAAGCTCAGGTGCTGGTATTCAGGACTAAAATGTTCTTTACAATGCACTTTACCCCATGCCACTAATGACATAGTTTATCCCTCTGAACGTTTGCAAAACCAAAGGAACTCATTGGATGAGGCCAATAAAAATCAGTAGCCACATTAAAGCGAAATAGTTGGGAAAGGGGCTTTAATTTAGGTGGAAAAGTAGACTGGTTGCCAGCTAATACAGTAGTAGGATGGTTATATTCCAGGAAAACATAAAAAGGGTGCATAGAGGTGGAGCAACATATCATCAGTCTCTTACTCCATCAAATGTGAAAAGTCAATTTTAGGCGAGCAGATACAGCTGCAAAACAAAAAAGAAACAAGGGAGCATACCATGCAGATTTGAATGGTTAGAAGATTCATAAAAATAGTTCCCTATTAGTAATACAAGGGCCTTTTTCATCAATGTAAAATTTGACAGACGTCCACACCCTCATTTCCGGTTTTAGCCATGCCCCTTTCCACGCCCCTGAACACCTATAAATTTGATAGAACCTCAATGTTTTATATTACTTTTGATATAAAATGCAAAAAAACTGGACAAGACCGTCTACATGGTGGGAGGCTACTTTTCTGTCTGACTTACTTTCCCCTTGCTTTCCAACACCGATTGTTTCTTGGTGGCGGCATATCGATGATGTTTTTATTATTTGGAAGGGTACGGAAAGTGATTGGTTATCTTTCGTCAAGAGTATCAACTGCAACAAGGCCAATCTTAGCTTTACCGAATGCCATAGTCACTCTGAGATTGTCTATGTGGATGTGATCGTCATGTTGGACAGTTCAGGTATCCATACGGCACTCCACAATAAACCTACCAACACTGGTCTGCCCCTTCATGTCAACAGCTGTCACCCTCCGTCATGCAAAAAATCTATTCCATACGGCGAGTTCATCCGGTATCACCTTAATTGTACTAACATTGCCTGGTTTGATCATCACTGTGCATTGGCATCTGTGGATTTTTTTAAACAAGGGTACGACAAGAGAACCCTTGAAATGACTTATATTAAGGCACGTGAAATGTCCAGAGACACATTGCTGTATGACATTAACCCCAAAACTATCACCAACGATGAACCTAGATTGATCATCTTGTTTTATACTGCCTCCAATAATATTCGGATAATTGTTGAGAAACACTGGCGTGTCCTCACCTTAGAAATTATCTTAGGCCTATTTTGTCCGGCAGTCCTACCATAACATACAACCGTGTGCCCTCCTTAAGAGACAAACTTGTGTCCAGCTTTCTCTCTCCAGGTGGCAAAAATCTGCCTTCCACAACCTGGCTCCCCGCCTCTCCAATGGGGTTCACTAAATGCATGAAGTGCAAAGCTTGTGCACATGCTACTGTGCAGAAATAATTTGTACATCCTGTCACGAAAATTCTTCAGAAGATAACATTTTCTATCAATTGTGACACTACCTTTGTCGTGTATTTTCTCTCATGCCCATGCATGAGATGGTACATTGGGAGTACCACATGTAAATTGAAGCTGAGAATTTTGCAACATCTCAGAGCCATTAAGAACTCTGATCCAGCGTACCCCTTGGCCAAACATTTTAAACAGGAACATGACAATGATTTGAAATTGTTAACTTTCTTTGCAGTGGTCCATGTGCCTGCCCACCCCAGGGGTGGTGATCGTGTCTTGAAATTGAGACAACTTGAAACCAGATTTATTTTGGATTTTGATACAAAGCATCCGAAAGGTCACAATGTGGACGAGGAGTTATACACATTCCTCGGCACTTAGTTCTCTGTCCCTTGCATTTTTTGCCACTCTGGTCTTGTTTTCTTTCTCTGTTGTTTCTCGTTCCTTGATTTTTGTGTCTATTTGGACTCCTATTCTGTGTTCCTGTATGGTCTCTTCAGTCCTGGGATGACTATTTTATTTTTCATCCTTTTAATTCACTTTTTCTTCTACCTCTGATTTGGCTGCGTACTTTGCAATTTGTGGGGAGTGGTGTATATATAATTATTTTCCGACGTTGGGGTTTAACTGCGGTCCTTTTACTTTTTGTGGCTTTGGCTCACTGTCTTTCCTCTCTGCCTTTTGGTGGTCGGTCCTGCTTGTTCCATTATACCATCTATTTAATGTAATGTCATCATGGGCTTTTACTGTTATGTGTCTACCTTCATTGCCAAATGTGGCATTTGAGAGTTAGGAATGTTCCTGCCGCTTTTGCACTGGCACTTTAGTATGGTCTTGCCATCATGAGGCTTGATAGACACACTGTTGTCCTGCTGCTACTTATGCACTTTATTTGGGAATATTACCTGTACTTGCACTTTGTATAACACATATTTATGCCCTCATTTTACCATATAAGCAGTGACCTCCGACTGTCTCAGTAGCCTAGGCTGGATTTTAAAGTGGGATGAATGGATGTACCATTATTCTTTGTATATGATAAGGTGTGCCTTAGTTTTACCATTATTATTGCGGTTTTACTTTGTATTCCTGTTACAACCTTTTGCCTTTCAATGTGTAGATTTTAGCTACGTTATATATAGGACCTACTATTTTCTGTAATCCGGGATTATTACTCTATTACCCCCTATGAGGCTGATTTCATCTTCATTCCTGCACTAGCACTTTAGTCCTGCGCCCTATTTATATTTTATAGTTTATCTGCAATTACTACACTTATTTGTTGCATTATATGGCTTTTGTTGTCAGTATCCGCACATTTTTCCTGTGTACACTTCTTATGGCTTCTGTCATGGCTTATCCTAGCTTTGATGTTTTTAACATTGTATTATTACCAGCTTTTTACCAATTGATTGCCAATATGGGGTATTGCTTTTTACTATGTACATGTATATTGTAATCTAAGAATTCTTAGTCATATTTTGTTTTACATCTGCCTTCTTTGACGACTGTGTATATTTATTTGTACATACAGTATTTTGTTATGGTTGCTGATTCTAATTTTATATAGATTTTGCTTTTAATTTTTTTGCCGTATTGTTATACATTTGCAGATTCTTATGTGCACTATGCACCCAGTTTGTGGCTTTATCCCTCATTTCAAATTTATTGAAGGTGGTTTTCAGCTCCTTTATTTTTTCATGTACCTTACCCCATTCCATCATGGCCGCCCGCATTTCCATCCATAGCCATGGCTCACTGAATTGACTGACAGAGTAATAGGACTGCATGTACCATGTGTATTTCTACCAGCTAACCCTTTCTCTCCTTACGCGATCAAGCGCTCAGTGTAGCGCGAAACACGTTGTCTGCAGGTCGTGCACCATGGCGTCCTGCCTCTGTCTGTCTTTGTGTTGCTGCTCATTGTACTGTATATTATGTTGTACATCTTTTCTCTTTTGAAACATTAAAAACATCCGTATTTATAACACACTGTTTTTTTGTGTTTGTCCGGGATTTTGGAGTTCGCTACTAGTGCCTGGCCCGCGGGAGTGGGGTTTGCCTTTTCCTCCTTTTTTCCGAATATATATGTATATATTTATATATATATATTCCTCTTGCCAATATATGCCAGTATTATACAGTAGTACTGGCATATATTGGTATAGCCTGTATCGACATGAATCGGCAAGTCACCATGACAATATTTTATATACTGGCATATGTTGTGAGCAAAGGCATAATGAACATTTGCTGGAAAATGGTCCTGTTCACTGTTGGTGACTTGAATCTATTGGGTTTCTCATGTGTTACTATTTAAAACTGATTGCAATCTGCATGGCTCTGTCCCAATTTTTCACAGAAACTGCTGTAAATTGCACCATTTTACCCCATTATTCTATAAATGTTCTGGGGGAGACCCACCCCTCTCCCCAAACACTTGTTGTTTGGTTTGGACTCCCTTGTAGAGCTTGGTTGCTCCCGTAACACCATTTAAGCCTCTCCAGTTCAAATATTCACCTGCCGCCACTGCTTTTCCCAGTACTTCAACAAGCAAAGTGTTGAAGGCAGAATCTCAACAGACAGCTGTCTACTTCTCTCTGGGAAAGAGAGTAGAGAATGGAGCACAGTACTCAAGCCCCCTTGTTCTGCTGCCTTCCCATTTCAAGACCCTTTGGTTCAGTTGGCCAATCCAGCATGGGGCTTGATTGAGACACAATAAAATATTGCCTTACAGCTAGAACTCTCAAACCCCCATCACGCCCCGCTCTAATCAGAATTTTACGGGAAACCTACAGAAACCTACGTTCACAGATACATTTAATATCCCTCTTTGAAGTTCATTAATGTTCTTATATGGGCTTGAAATCTGTAAGGTTTATAAAATATACAAGAGTTTCAGCAAAATTGTCATTTTAACCGCGCATATTCAACTCATGAGTCTTTCAAATGCTTTGTGTGCGTCTAATGTCAAAATCACAAACGTTTGGGCCGTTGGAAACCCACCACTATTAAATCAACAACCCACCTAATGTTATCATGAGCCTCCCATTTTGCTATAAATCCAGTTTCATTGTAATATATTAATCTGGGCTGGCCACCTTAATCTTGTTGCTATATTTTGGCATCCTCTTTCAATAAGGAAATGGGTCAGTTCAAAGTACATTCCCCCAGGTCCTTACTCGGTTTTGGAAATCAAATGACGTAGGTCTTGGCCATCTATTTTGAGCTTATCCCTGAAGGGAGGAATGAATTATTCAATTTTGTAAGTTGTGGGCTCAGAATGGACTTGAACGTCTTAATAAAATGTGTAAATCAATCCAGGCCTGATACTTTGATATTTGGAAGGAAATTGGTTACTCACTGTACTTTCTCTGGAGATATTAGTGTCTCCAGGTATTCTTTCTCTTTCATGGAGAGCCTTGGGAGGCCTAAGGGTGCTAGGAACCCATTTAGTATCCTATGGGTAAAAGGGACTTCTGCTGAAGTACTTCAGAAGAAATCCTCTATCATAGCCATTTTTCCTTCGTCCGTAGTAATTCTCTGCCCTAACTTATTTTTGAAGTACAGGATATAGTTTGTGCGCAGTCTGATCACCAGAGGTTTATTAGCATTGTTTTATGTATAAAGGGGATTGGGCAGTTTTCTCTGCCAGGTGTGCCTCTAACGGATTTGTTGCCAAGCGCAATTCCCTCAAACTTTTTAAAGAACCCCTACGTTTATGCTCAGTCTCACAGACCCTGATCTCTTCCTCCAGGTGTTTCCGTTGTCTGTCTTTACATTTAATAAATGCTGCTGTTTCACTAATAATCAAGCCCCGTTTTACTGTCTTTCCCGCATCCCAAACCGTGAGCTGGTCTACCTCTGCCACATAATTTTCTTTAAACGATTTGGCAAGTGACTCTGAAAAATATTGTCTCATTATTGGGTAGCTCAGGATAAAATCATTAAACATCATGGGCTCCTCCTAGCCCTGATCAGAACTCCCATGTCTACATGTAACATAATCAGGGCAAGATAAGGTCATATATTTTGACCTATGTCTATTACACCAATTTAGGGTATTAGTGTACTGAAGACTAGAAACATGTTTATTCTCTAGAAGCCCTTATTCACCGCTGAACAGAATGTAAAATCCTGCTCTCCAAATAGAAAAGCCTCCATGCCTCAATCATTGAAAAATCTCTTAGTATTTGTGACACCGCTTTTAAGTTCTTTCCATTTAAATGCGGAGGAGGAAAGGTTCCATCTAGGAGCTGTTCTAAGATGAAATTAAAATCCCCCCACCCACAATGATGTCTCCTTTAGCAAACTGACCCAGCACCTTAATCTGGCACATAAAAGGCATTTTGTCCCTAATTCTAGTGTGATTAGGTGATCATTTATCCTATTCTTGACCATTATAAATCTACCCTACGGATTCCTTGGAATATCAGCTTTATATTAAGGTACTCCCTTTCGCATCCGGAGAGCGCCCCTCTTTTCTTTGTACCACTAGTCACATAATTATTATTGGAGAATGTTTTATTTGCCTTTCCCTTTTCGTCTACCCATTCTTGCAAAAATGCCACAGCTGCATCCACAGAGTCTGTTCTATGGAGGAGTGCCCTACTCTTCATGGGTGAATCTGAACCTTGAACATTCAAGGTGCTTAGTTTGATGTCGGGGATTGCTATCCCTCTACCCTATACCAATCTATTGTATGCCATTCATTGACCCACAGAGACCCTTTCATTCGACAGATACCGCCCATCTTGACGGAATTTGTTGAATGGATGCTCGCTTGTACCAACGAAAAGGTAGACATATATTCAATTCTGGTAAACCTAAAAAAATCCTCCCCCAGTTATACCTAACATCATCCAACACTCTCGGGTCAACCAGTGGCTAACCTAATGTACTCACCAGCCTTGGGCATACTTCCTTTGGTAACCCTGCACCCTCCCGTTTTCAACCATTTTACCTCAACTATAGTTCCCCCCATTCCCCATATCCCAGACCTTTAATGACAGATCAGTGCAATATTCTGCTATGGGGTTCAAAATAGCTGGGACCTATTTAGCTCCTGATTCTAGCCTAGGAAAACCTGGTTAGCTTGAGACCAATCCAAGGAGCTATGTTTGGCTCCCAGGACCAACTGCTCCCTCACAAACCCGCATATGTGATATTGACTGTAAGTGTTTGAGAATGTTAATAAAGAAGAATTAGGACACATTTAAACAGAAAGGAGCAGACATAATGGATATGTGTTTATCATGTGTAAGTTAGATTTGTAGAGCACTGTGTCCTTGCTCCCCGGTTCCCCAGCAGTAGCTCCCACATACTGGGCGTTGCCAGACACCCAAGAGCTGGTTTTAGCTCCTGCTCATCGAACCTTCATTTTGAACACTGGGCTGCATATTCTAATTCATTCTGTTGAGTGTCTCCCTTGTTACTCTAAGCCCTAAACAAGGCTACGTAGACCATCATTTTAGACGCTGTTAATGACACTCAGGTTTCCTCAGTGGCCTTTGAAATAGATTTCTTCTTTGGGCACCCTGTTAACTCCAGACTAAGGTGCCCGCTCATTCTGCTGCTCCATACTGTTCTTCATCCATCCTGGTTCTCTACCAATGATTTTTCGATGACCCAGGCCTCCTATGTTGTATCCGTCTTCTGTTTTTCCAACAACTCTGCTGCCTCCTCCTGCGATGTTATACTGAATTTACTGTTCCCATATGTGAACTACAGTTTGCGTGTGAAGCCCCATCTATAACGAGCGTGAAAAAATTGTGATTTCTAAATACGGGTATCACATTCGAACTACATTATGAAACTACCACATTTATAGAGTGGAGGAGGCAATAGGATGGCACATGTAAAAAATTGCCACAAGGATTATATGTGTGTATTCAACTGTGTCGAATCGAACTGGCCTAATGTATATCTTGGCGTTCTAAAATTCTACGATTCTTCATAGAGCTCCCAATCCCTATCCCTATCATCTATCAAAAAAGGGTGTTAATGCTGCAGTGACTTCATTTGCCGGCAGTGGTCTCGATGCAGACAGTTCAGACTCATTTGTAGCCAGGTGTGATAGGTGTAAAAATAAAGGTGGGGGAATTTCCATCCCAGTTTTCTTTCCTCCTTTCCTATACTAAGTTATCATTTCCTTTCAAATTCGTATTCCTTAGTCATCCTCTTGTGCTATTTCTATTCTCCAATACGTCATGACTTCTTGGTTTCTGTTCTCTTGTACGTTTGCACTCCTTTGTATTTTCTTAAATATCAGCAATTTTCTTGTTTCACTTCATTATTTATACCTTGTCTCTAACAAATACCAAGACCGTTATAGGGAAGCCTGAGTGGGTCTGAGGTCCGTCTGTAATTACTACCCTGGGTCCAAGTAGGCCCTGGAGTTCCCTGGTGTGTGCTTCGGGTGAAGTGATTGGGGCTGTGGCATAAAGACAAGATGGGAGAGCCATCCCATCATATACCACCCTAACTTCTTGCTAATGGAGAAGGAGTGGGCTATAGCAGAATGTGAATGTCTAGATATGGGATGGATGCTTCAAGTTCCTTCATGCCTGTAATGCATTTATTGTATGGGGCAGAAGAACCACAATCTACTGCATTGTTAATATCCCCATAGGACACAAACAGGAAGTTATTTGGGTGGTACATTAGGGGTATCCAGTAATATGGTTGCCGAAGAATTTCAGTTTTTACAAAAAAAGTGTCAAAAAGGCAATGGCGTGACCTGGTAAAAGTGTTTACATTATACCACAGAAGGGGAGCTGGGGTTGCAGGGGTGACCCCCACTTCCCTTGTTCGGTATAATGGGTCCGGGGGTTGCGGAGGAGTCCCCCGCATCCATTAACATGGATTGGGGGGGGCACACCAGGGCTGCGATTTTCTTTTAAACTGCCATTTTTGCGGCGACTTTATTACATGGAACCAGATTAGGTTGTTCAGGCTGATAAGAAGCTGCTTTAAATGAAAAGGGATAATAGGTGAAATCCTCCCTTACCATTTCTCTATAAGCATCTGACCAACCGTTTTAGCTTTGTTGTGTGGTCTCCGGAAGAAGTATGCATTTGATGGCAGGAGCAGCTGTAAGACCCACACAACGGGTACTGCTACTGACCTATAGGGGAGACACAGGTACTATGCAGATGGGCAGTGAGAAAGTGACTAGTCATTACCAGGGGCGATGTGCACATTTCAGCCTACCGACAAGGGACCATCCTTTGAAGGGGGTTTGGCTGAGAAGAGGGATTACTTCAGTCTCTCAGACTATTGCTCTTGACTGCGACAGGGACCAATGTTGGTATCCTGCAGCCTGAAGCTCCTGTGACATAGAACTCCAGGGAGTGCTTGGTCATGTATGCTTAATTATTGTTGCTAGAGAAATGTTGGATATTGACTTTTTAAAATGTTCATTATTAAGATCCAGGAGCAAAAGAGTAAAGCTCAGGTGCTGGTATTCAGGACTAAAATGTTCTTTACAATGCACTTTACCCCATGCCACTAATGACATAGTTTATCCCTCTGAACGTTTGCAAAACCAAAGGAACTCATTGGATGAGGCCAATAAAAATCAGTAGCCACATTAAAGCGAAATAGTTGGGAAAGGGGCTTTAATTTAGGTGGAAAAGTAGACTGGTTGCCAGCTAATACAGTAGTAGGATGGTTATATTCCAGGAAAACATAAAAAGGGTGCATAGAGGTGGAGCAACATATCATCAGTCTCTTACTCCATCAAATGTGAAAAGTCAATTTTAGGCGAGCAGATACAGCTGCAAAACAAAAAAGAAACAAGGGAGCATACCATGCAATGTTTTATATTACTTTTGATATAAAATGCAAAAAAACTGGACAAGACCGTCTACATGATGTATGTATACATGGATGATGCGAGGACCGCCCATAAATTTGATTGCCCCAGAAATAACCCTATACATTTGATTGCACCCAAAAAATAAATCATGGGTAAAGGAATGGAGGGAGTGGGTAAATAATTATAATTGGTTATTCATAACGCACTTAATACCCAGAGGTTTTTAAGCGATGGCCTGAAGTTCGAGCCTGTGTTGCACGCACAGTCTTGCTCCCAAGGCGAGCGCATTGCCCCTGAGCTATGCACCCGAAAATAGCTGCAGATTATTAAGGCACATGCTTACATTTGATATAAACTTTCTATGAACCCTGATGCTTCTGGGCCCACTTGCCAGCCCTCTAACCGCAGGACACAAAACACCAATCGGGCAAACAAGTGGTAGAACCTGTGCTAAGAAAAACCCAAAAGAAAAGTAGAATTAATTTTCTGGCACAGGAACTGTCATATAACAGTTCCAAGTAGGCAACAGTTCCATGTATGTAGCCATACAAAGTTTTAAAACTGGTGATGTTTACCCATGCTGCCAAAATATGAAATGGCACCATTTCTTCTGTGGCTGCCTGTGCTTCTGCTTGACATATCATTTTCTAATAGATGCATAATTGTTTTTGCTGCTGCAGTGGAATCATGGCCCAGGGTACTTGGCAGAAATAAAAGGATTAGACTGTTTTATGAACGCCACAAAGAAACGACTCTTAAAACAATGGTATTCAGATGATGTGTTTGTTAAATGTTTTACATCTGGAAGTGTGGTTTGCTTTTTAGAATAAATTGTATTCTTTGGTGTTGGGGACCAGTAAAACCCCAATGGTAGTTATAAACTGCATGGGCATTTAAGCCCAGGCTTGTGGCCTTTTAATTATCAGAGCATAGAATAGGGGCGCATAGAACAGCTCTTATGGCAGGAGGGGGCTTATTTTACCGTTTGCTGAAAAAAGGCTCCAACAGTCTGTCCCAAACATGAAATAATCCGGTGTTCTACAAGACACAGGACCTATTTTAACTCTATACATGCTAGCTGTTAATACATTCCTGGGTTTAACAATGTTTAGGGTATAATGGTTATGGGATTGTGTAATAAGTGCATTCTAGAAGTTCATGTTATGAACAGAGCAGGGGATATCTAAGCATGCTGGGTGGATTTGCAAAAACGGAAGCATGGCACCTTTAGCCACCCTGCCGCGGTATCTAGGGATGACACGCCAGTTCTTCTATGATGTTCAGGGGCAGCTGTGTAAGCTCCAGCAGAGGAAAATAAACATGGGGGTCTGATTATCTTTAGCCGGCTACTTTTATTTTCTGATATAGGGACTCAGGAAGTCAGATATTTCATAATGTGTGTGTTGATATAGTGTGCATTTTACAGAGCAAGCAGGTTTGCTGCAAAAACTTCAGATGAATGAATGTCATTTTTTTTAAAAGAATGAATGTTCGACATTCTGCTTCCTGTCAGCACATTCTTAACCCTGACAACTGGCCCCATAGATATAATCTGAGGCTGTCAGGGAGCCCTGCTTTTTTTTAGCTTTTGATACAATGACTCAGGAAGCCAGCTATTTCATAATCTATGTTGTCATTTGTGGATTCTGCTGTGTCAGCAGCAGGATGTATGGGTTTACTGATTAAACTTCAGAGGCAGGGATTGTATTTTGAAAAAGAAAATAGGTGTGCAGACCTTCTGCTTCCTGTCAGCCAGTCCGTTGAGCAAGATATGCAAACTCCTAGATAATATCTGCAGGAGCTACTGCGGTGCTGGTCTTAACCCTTTAAAAGTAGGAGTTCTGCCTGGGCTCTTAGACTGTTGGACCCTATTTCGATTTTGGTACTCTGCAGCCGTGGATAACTTAAGCATTTGCAAACGCTGTGCTAGCGTCTCCTGCTGGGATAATTGATTAAAAGCTGTTTGCAGGACTGCAGCAAAACTCTGCTATGCTGTCACAGAGTTAATTGGATCCATGTCACCGGGGAGAAGGCCTGCACCTCTTGCACCTCCTGGGGAGACCTGCTTAGAAGCCCTGGGTGTTTTTTAACAGGATTAACGGCTGTAACCCATGGATGGTGGGCATAAAAGGTGAGTAGCTATTTAATTTATCTTAAACATGTTTATGGCTTTGGAGCTATGTTAAGACCTCTGTTCTAATGACATGTTTGGAAATGTTCAATGTAAACCACCCTTTATTGATTTGTTGACATCCATGTCGTCTGCTAGTCTGACATACAAAAAAGACAGTTGCTTTCTGTTACTAAACAAATGTTCTCAACATCATGAATAACAAAGAGCTGTAGGTTTGTAACAAAGAATCTCCATATCTATCCAAGTTTTGCACAACTTCTTATATGGCATGTCTTAATCACTGAAGGTACAAGGGGGGGTAAACAGATTTGCCAGGTTTTCATTCCCTGCATTCTGGGGATTATAGTTTACCTGTCAGGATATGAAAATTAAAACTACAGTGATATTCTTCTGGCATCTGATGATGCCATCATTGTGGTCATAGGCTGCGCAACAGAGGGTGCAAAGTTAAGTTGGCTGAATTTCAATGGTTATGTTACGTTAAGGTTTCACCTTAACGTCCCTGCAACTACAATTTGCCAGTGAATTTGAAGGGTTTGGTTATTCTATAGATTCTTAGTACACTACTAGATCACTAGCCATGGCCCTTGGTCTAAGGCCATGCCCACTGTCCATTTTAAAACACTACCAGACCACGAGCAATGGCCTTTGGCCATGGCCGGTGGACACAGCCACTCTATATTTTAAAACACTTGCAACCCATTTCACAAATAATTTCATCACTCACAAACTGATTTTGACCTATTTTGACAGTGGTATTGCTACATTTAACAGATTGCAGGCTTTGAGAACTCACAATGTTTTTAGGCAATTTGCAGTGAGATTTAATTATTTGCCATGGACCACAACCATTGGTTGAGCAGCGTGCTACAAGCCCCTTGTTTTATGGCCAGTCTCTTGGTGATTGTTGTGATACATCGCACAACCCCAACTAACTGCATTTAAGCAGCACGTTAAAGGTATAAAAATGACCGGCTGCAAGAATAACATATGCCCAGGTACTTTTGCCCCATTGCAAAAATCAAAAGCTGGCACCCATGAATATACGCACAGTAAGTGAACATATATCGTGAAGTGAAATATTCAAATGTAGTTCTTTTGACCTTCCCCTTCGAAGAAAGTGCGCAAGACAAAATAGCACTGGACTTAAAATAAAAAAGTAATGAACACCAGAAAAATAACCTGAGAGAGGAAATAAATATGCTGGCAAACTATAAAGGGTGCTCAACTTTTAAACCCAGCAATCTGTTGTGAAATATTCCCTGCTAAACAAAATCCCAATATGAAACAAGTGATTGTGTTCTTAGTGTGTTATGAGATATTTAAAACACATGACACCGGACTATCACCGTTCCTTGCAGTAACCAGGAACAACCCCTCTTAGATTCAAAGTGAGGAAGGGGTCGGCCTACTGCGGGAAGTACAGTGTCACACCTCCTAGCAGCTGTCTCGCTCCGTGCCATATGTTACACCCGAGGCGTAACAGTAGGTGCTCACTTGATTTATACGAATCTGGTAGCCATATGACTTCTTTCAGGAAAAACAGAGCGCTCACCGTACTTAGTAGCCTTGTTTCCGGTGTTTGTTCATCCAACAGCCACTTGGCCACAAATTGAAGCTGACTAGCCATGTAGTATATCTCAAAATGAGGCAACCTTATACCCCCTTGTTCATATGGGTTCTGGAGCTTCCACAACACCACTCTAGTCCTGGAGTTACGCCATATGAAGCTCGTGCATATGCTATGTAATCTGCTGAAAAAAAACTCAGGATAGCGAATGGGACATTGGTCTAGTAATGCAAGAGTCTCGGCGGCACCACCATCTTCAGCAATGCTGGACGCCCCATAATGAACAGTGGTAGCTTCGCCCAGAAGTGCATGCACTTCTCAATCCTGTCCACTGCCTTCACCGTGTTGTGCTTATGTTCTTTTGTGGGATCGTGATATATGTCCACTACCAAGTGCCTAAATGTTACCAACTCCCATTTAATTGGCAGCTCCAGTAATGTGTGTATCAGTCTCCCCTTGTACCCCCATAGGGGGTACAGACTTGACTTCTGAGCGTTCACTGTTATTCCAGACACAAGGGCATATCGTGCCAACACATCGAGGACGTAATGTAAGTTCTCTTTTGGGTATTTCAGGTACAGGAGCATGTCGTCTGCATACAACTAAATCAGGGGCTTCCCATCTGGTGTGTCTGTACCCACCTCCCCAAACTCTGTTCCGAAATACACAGCTAACGGTTGTAGCGCCAGTATAAAGAGCATTGCGGCCCGTAGACACCCCTGTCTCATGCCTCTACTCAGTTGCCATTGCTCGGAGAACGTGGAACCCATCTTGACCCTTGCTTTCGGTGCATTGTACAATAACTTTGCCCATTTTATATATGTAGGTCCCACACCAAAGCCCTCCAAAACTGCCAGCAACCAGGGCCATTTAACTGAGTCGAATGCTTTCACTGCATCGAGCGACACCACTGCTACTTCTTGTGCGTCTCTATTGGTGTGGTCTATTATATGATGTAACCTTCTCAGATTGTTGGTGATATTCCTATGTGGGACACATCCTGTCTGATCTGAATGGATGAGTTTACCTATCTGGTCTCAGTCGCAGTGCCATCACTGCGCTGAGCATCTTTCTGTCTTGGTTCGGCAAGGACAGAGGTCTGCAAGATCCGCATTCAGTGTCCGGTTTATTAGGCTCGAGGAGGGGGATAATTATTGACTCCCGCAGTGATCCAGATAAAATGCCATGTTCTAACGCTTCGTTTAACATTGCTAACGGGGGGGGAGGATATACGTCTTATATTCTTTGTAAAACTCACTGGGGAGCTCATCCGCCCCGGGGACTTTATTAGTAGGCAATTCTATAATCACATTATCTAGTTCCTCGATCGTGATAGGCGTCTCCACAATATCCCTTTCCTCTTCACTTAGTTTGGGGAGATTAACCTCCGTCAGCGCTTCCTGTATATTCACTTCTTATCGTGGCTTCCCTGTACAGGTTCTTATAATACTCGTAAAAACACTTATTCACTTCTTCCTGGGTTTCTCGCAATCTCCCGTCTTCTCCCTGCACTGCTTGGATTGGTTGTCGTGCTACTTTGCTTTTATATAGCCATGCTAGCAGTCAGGCCTGTCTCCTTCTGCATGTTGGTGCTCAATGTATTTTTTATAGCTTAGTTTACTCAGGCTTTCCCACTGCTCTACTTATTCTTGTTGAAGGCGGGACACCTCCTTCGCTTCCTCAAGTGTCCCGCTACCAGCCCGCATTATACCTTCTAATGTATTCTCTATCTTTTGTAAATCTCGCACTATCACCTCTTGTAGCCCTTGGCCATCGCAGCTCCCCGTATCACCACCTTAAAGGCCTCCCACAGCGTACCAGCCGAGTCCATACTGCCGGTATTGTGCTTAAAATATTCCTGCATTTCCGTCCTCATGTGTTCACAGAACCCAGCATCTCTCAAAGCTTCCACTCTCAGTCTCCAGGTTGGGATTTTGGCACGGGGGGGCGGGAGGGGTATCTGCCCTGTAATAATCAGGGGAGCATGATTGGACAGGATTCACACCTTATAGTCGGCCTGCGTAACAAGTGTACTGCCTCTTCTCCAACAAACACATAGTTTAATCTTGTATATACATTCTGTGGGGCAAAGTAGTGCGAATACACCTGGTGTTGCAAATACATTACTCTCCATATATCTGCTAATTTCAGTGCGCGCAACAATACGTTCAAAGCTTTGGTGGCTGGGGATAGGCCGGCAAGTTTATCGTTTGATCTTTCTTTCTTCGGGTCTAATGTCCAATTAAAGTCTCCTCCCCATATCAACACACAATCTCTGTGTGGACTGATCTTGGGATATAGGGATTTAAAGTAAGAAGTACAGTCCTGGTTCGGGGCATACGTATTTATAACGCATATTTCTTTACTTTCAACCAGGCCCCTAACAATAGCCATTCTGCCGTCTTTGTCTACCTCGGACTGAAGGACCTTGAAGGGGATTCCCGGCGAGACCCAGATCAGGACTCCCGTAGCATACGCCGAATAGGTCGAACCCACCACCCCCCCTTGTATTTTTGTGACAGCATGTCCAGTTTATGCCTGGTGAGGTGAGTCTCCTCTACGAGCGCTATATCTACCTTCTGGCATTTAAGGTAGGCCATAACCCTATTTCTATTTATACAGCTGTTCAACTCCCTTACATTCCAGGTCACAATTTTAAGACCACCCATATTCGTCTACTGCTTTGGAATCCCTCTCTCCACTCGTGCTCTTCCTCTGTTTTACTTGTGCATTAGTGTAGGCCCCCCACCTCTTAATTACCCAAACGCCCATACCTCCCCCTATTCCAACCGTTCCCAACTGTTGCCCAGCTCCGCCCCTGGATCTCAAGCTTCCCTGCATCTTGCCCCTTCCCGGTTGGCAGCCGGTACTCGAAGTGCAGCAGGAGTATACTGCACTACCAATATCCTGACTAAGCTAACTACTGGGGGTGATAGCGTGTTTCTTTGCTTACAAGGAAGTAGCATCAGTATCTCCTGCATTTTGCCGACAATATATTCCACAGTTATTTGAACACAATTATTGTTACAGAGTTTCCACCTCTGTAGGTTATGCTTCTGTCCCAAAGACAATGTAATTAAACTGAACATTAGCCACGTCTGTTCTGTTAAAAATTGTGTCATAGAGGAAATACAGGTTGACTTATCCTTTCCACTCTCTGTCTGGTCATATGCACCCGCCAGGCAGTTCATCGTGTCCATCCATTTTGTCACGTCCTCCAGTGTCTCAAAAAAACTGCTCTGTCTTTATGCAGGACCTTCAGTTTCGCTGGATACAGCAGCATGTATTTAAAGCCAGATTTGCGCAACCTTCTTTTAATCGACACATAGCTCAGACATTGTTTCTGCACAAGGAAAGTGTAATCCGGGTACGCTGTGATGGTCGCTGATACTCTGCGTATCGTTCCTCCTTTGCGAAAATGTTCCAGGATCTTCTCACTGTCTTTATAATTCAATATCTTGGCGATGATCGGCCGGGGAGGGTCTCCTGGTGGCAGCTTTCTGTGCGCTCTTTCTACTGTGAACCCCTGGGTGACCAACCTGCTGACTATTTCTTGCAGCAGCATATTTTCGATATAGTTTGTCGGGTCTGGACTTTCTACTCCTATCTATTATTCCTGCACGCTCGTCCTTCTGCCTCTTCTGCTTGTTGTTGCAATGTGGAGACTTCCTTAGTGTTAGCAATGCAAGTACTCGTGTTGGGCTTTACTTCTTTTTCCAGCCCTTCTGTGCGTTCAGCCAACACCCTAACATCTTGTCTCAGCAGGTTGACGTCCACGCTAACAGCATCGATCTTGAACTCTAAGGATGTTTTCAGCTCTGTGATGGCGCGTCAATCTTAGACTCCCATGAGGACTTCAGCTCTGCAATGGCTGCCAGGATCTGGTGATCGTCCTGTATTGGGGCTGCTTCTCTTTGATGTCTTGTCCTGCAGTTTTTGCGACTTCTCCTGCCTGAGTTGGTTTTGTAAAAATGTCCATTGGTGGCTGTTTACCCTTGGGTTTACTTGGTTTTGATGCCATTTTGATGTTCCGTGTTGCACAAGTTAAGCTGTCATCACCAGCAGCGCAACCGCAGTTGCCACTAGGTGTTCCTTTTTTTTTCTTGTTCCTTGTCTGTCTTTTTGATTGTCCCTTCTTCTTCTTTTTTGATTAGTTTATTGCATAATTATTTTCCACATTCCTTCCCAATGCCAACCCTTATTTTCTGTCTTTTTTACATAATTGATTATTGGTTTGCTTAATGATATGGATAAATATTTATGTGCATTTTCATTCTAATTTATACTTGCCCTTAATCATGGATGTATGTTTGGCATTGGGATTGTTTTGAAAATTGTTGCTTTATGAATCTTTTAGTTTTGTGAACCTTACTTTCAAAATGTACAATAGGAGAATTATTATTTTTTAAAACTACTGTACAGAGTAACACCAAATTTACCAGATTTACCAAATCACACTTTTGGGACCAAGCTGTCACTCCTGGCATACATTTGGTGAAAATCAATCCAGCGGTTCGGCTGTAGGTGCAAGCAACATTTTATTTCCATTGCATCTGAGTATTTCCACACATTTTGGGCCCCCCTATAACTTTGCCCCCCTGGACAAAACCGCACCACACTTCAAAATATCATTCTAAGGGGGCCATATACTTTTTTTGCAAAGTTTGGTGAGGATTCGTCCAGGGGGGCAAAGTAATATGCCGCCCAAAAGTGCTCTTTCTTTGAGTTTAGCAACTTATCCATAACTACAGGGGCACTACTGAGGGTCCTGTTATATATGGGACACGGTGTGGAGACGGACCAGGAACCTGTGAATCTTGATGAAATAGACATAAGAACGGATTGGACCACAAAAAGTAAATTGAAACAAAAGTCCAAATTTAACCCAATGATGAATACTGGGAGTAGTATTGAGGCTTTTCAGAATCTTGCGATTGAAGACTTAAAAATATGCAAAGAAAGGTTAAACCAAGATCTAAAAAAAACATGTCAGTAAAAGACAGAATAGCCCTACAAGAACTACATGATCTCATGAATTGCATTATCAAACCCTCCGATAAAGGACGAAATATATTCTTAATGAACAAAACTGGCTATATAAAGGAGGCAAATAAACAGGTTAATGATAAAAAAATGCTACAAATGGATCCAGACCAATCCCACAAATAAATTGGAAAATAAAGTAAAACTTTTTCTTGAGGAATGGGAACAGAAGAGAATCCTAACAGAAGACAATTGCACATTTATGTTAACCACCAACTCAATCACACCAACAATTTACTTTCTCCCAAAGATTCATAAGGACATGAAAAAACCACCAGTGATTTAGCCTAATAGGCTCTGTTCTAGAAAACATGTGAAAATACATAGATGAAGTCCTTTTCCCGTTTGTCTCTTCCCTGCCATCATATTTAAAAGATACCACATACTTTTTGTCCCGTATCAACGACATACTGTGGGAAACCAATTATATGATGGCAACTATGGATGTTGTGTCTTTGTATACATCAATAGGTCACGAATACGGCAAACGAGCATGTCAACATTATCTCAATACTAGATCCCTAAACTACCTTGAACACACACAAATGGTTTTGGAAATGATAGATCTCTGCCTAACCAATAATGTTTTTCTCTTTAATAATGAACACTTCAGACAAGTACAGGGTACTGCCATGGGTACAATGTTTGCACCTTCTTATGCAAACGTAACCATGGTTGCCTGGGAGGAACTAGAGGTGTGGTCTGATCTAAATCTAGAAAGAAGAGAGAATGTGGTTCTGTGGCTGAGATACAGAGACAATTTATTTCTAATTTGGAAGGGATCTGAACAAGGTTGGGTAGACATTGTTAAATCATTGAACCAAAATAACAACAAACTGAGATTCACAGAAACACACAGCTGGACTCTCATAACCTTTTTGGATGTCAATCTGAGGATTGTGGACCAGATACTAACTTGCGAATTGCATAGAAAAATAACAGGCTCAAACACGCCATTGTATGCAGCAAGTGAAGACCCAAAAAATCTGATATGGAGTGTGCCTTATGGTGAATTCATAAGAATACGACGGAACAGCACTACTCTAGAGGCCTACGACTCAAAAAGTAAAATCACAGCCCAAGGTTTCAAAGAACAACTGTATCCCAAAAAGTTGATAGAGAGAACATACATAAAAGCTAGACAACAAGATAGACAAAGCCTCTTGATGGGATTCCAAAAACAAGCCAAACAGGATACAGAAAAAGACACATTTGATAGTCAAGTTCCAATGATCAGACGAATATTAAAAAACACTGGAAGATCTTACTAGCCGATAAGGACCTCTCCAGTAGTTTGAAGATAAATCCAGATATCAGTTTTAGAAGAAATCGTTCTATTAAAGACACATTGGTGCAGAGCTTTATGACAAAAGAGGAAGATAAGAATATGGGAAGTTGGTTGACCAATCAAAAGAAGGGCTTTTCCAAATGCACGAAGTGTAACATTTGTAAATTTGCCAAAGGTTGTGCATCGTTTGAACATCCAATAACAAGGAACACCATTCCAATTTTGTATTGGTGTATGTCCTAATATGCGCCTGTGGAAAATGGTACATTGGTGCACCAAGTGTAAATAAAAGATCCAAATTCAACAGCATGTAAGAGCCATTTTGCACAATGACCCAAATTATCCCATGGCTAAGCACATTTTGGATTACCACAAGAATAACATAGAAAGTCTTGGTTTCTCTGTAATCCATAGGATAAAGATTGGACCACAGGGGGGAAATAGAGAGCAAATGCTTTGACAAAAGAAACTTGTTGCATTTTTGATTTCGAAAGCAAATACCCGAATGGTCACAATATTGACGAGGAACTATATACTTTCTTAGGGCAATGCATAGCCTGAAGTATTATATTATTTTGTATTCCCCACTGAAATTGAGCTATATACGAAGTGTGAGCAACTACTATATTGTAGGTACAACTTCACTGAATTTTATGTTTTGCTATGTGTTTCTCTATTTTTATTCTTCTTCCATGGGTGGTTGTTTTATGTCACTTAGTTTTGATAATCAGATTTAGGCACAGGATAGTGTCTGCTCTTTCTGGGTACAAATGTGCTAAATGTTGGAAGGTCTGATTAGTCACTCACAATTTTTGTGTGTATAGTATAGATAAGAAAATCATTCACAATTGTACGTCTTGCGAATATGCCTACACTGACTTTTATTGGTATGGCATCATGTTAATGGCCGTCTGATAGCGTAAACGAAAGCACTAGCTAGAAAAACAGGTTTGACAAATGCAAGGTCAACTGGCTGGCCTCTGTGTCATTGCATACTGGAAGAGAAATATCATGAGTATTATGGACTCATCTTTTTATACATATGGGTGTAACTTATGTATACATGCTAGAGGCGTCGTGCTAAAATCATGTGTTAAACGCTTTTCGATGTGTCAGGTCAGGCTAGCTGCATTATGAAAATATGTGGAGTTCTGAAATGGTGGGATTGCATATATTACTGTCACACAGAACGTAATATTGTGATATAGGTCAGATAAAATGTTATCTTATGTGTCCGACCATAATACTGGGTCTTAGAATACATTTTAGCATGTTGTGATAAACTCTGACAAGCACTATGCACTTTATAGTTATCTGTTTGCACTGAACAATTAAAATACTGCTAGCACTTTGCACTTTTATAAACATGTAGAATGTTGCATTATGCATTTTATAGTTATTTGCTCGTATAGTAAAATGCTGCTAGCACTTTGCACTTTAAATATGCAGTATAGAGAAAACAATGTTGGACACACATCATGTGAGATTGACAATGGTTTGCATCAAATTGAAAACATCTTTCTCTTGTATAAACAGGAGAAGCACAAATGTGGGGTTTCATTACACATACCAGCAACTAGACAAAGATGGCCGAAATATGCACATAGAAAAGAATGGGAGGAATAAGTCCTCTCTCTACCTCCAATGCTAAAACACACCGGATATTTTAACCTGCACAGTTGAATTGGGGCATTTGTTGTGAACAAGCAGCGAGGAAACCTCAAAGTGCATCAACGCGTTCGCTATTTGGTGACACATTTGGTGACACACTATGGGAGTGCCCTATTCTTATGGCGTTTAAACTTTTTGAATGTTGTGACTTTCTCCCACAAAATTACTAATAAAGGAAGTATCTTCTGAAGAACGCTGGATCCCGTTTTTTATTTTGGAATCACTACAGAGAGTGCTACTCATCCAACTGATAAAAATTCAGCAATACGAATATATATGTATGTTAATGTTAAAGGATATTTATACTGCACACTATCACCACCGTAGTGGTCCCCTGTCACTCTGGCGCATCTGAAAAAAAAGGGGGTAGGTTGGGGTACGTTTGTAGGAGAAAGTTTGGAGAAAGAGCAAATTAGTGTGATGTGCTGTTGGCAGTTTCAGTTCGGTTAACATTGTTCGCTGAGCTGTTTGTTGTGGTATCTGGTTGGTGTCCGTCGTTTGCTGTTGTGTAAGGCTCTGTGTGGTTTGTTGGTTGTTGCGGTGTAGTGAAGTGCATGTGGGTTGCTGTGGTTTTAGAGTTATGGTTGCGTTTAGTTAGAGTTTGAGAGGTGTATGTAGATGGGTGAGGTTTTAGTAGGGTTGGTTATTAGCATTGTTGTATGAAGAGACGCACACTCATTTTGTGTGTCTTTCAAGGTTTAGATGAATTTCTTCCTTACAGTGATCTTGTTACAGCAGGACACAAGACTGCCTCTCACCTCTCTGTCCATATGTCACGCTAGTCTGTCTCTACAATTCTATCTTTGTTGTTGCTCAGGCCAGCCCTTATATCCCAGTCTGGTCCTAATGCAAACTGGTCCCTGTGGAACTATCTAGTTGTGACCCATTCGCATAGCTCTATCTGTGTGCGATGCGGTTCAGTTCAGTTGTTACCACCATGTCCAGTTTTGACGCAAGGGAATCACCATACATCAGTTGATTCTTGTTGTGTGTGTCGTGTTAGTCGTTTCGGATGTAAATCCATCTCCAGGAATTCTGCTAGGGTTTCGTTTATGTCAGTCTAGTGGATTCCATCTTCTACTTACTAGCTTATGTGCAGGTTTCTTAGTGTAGCGCTAGTGGTCTCGTTTTGGCTAGTGGGTTTGCTTATATGGTGGGCTTGGTTTTGAAGATGGCTATCTTCTGAGCATGAGGTAATTGTTGAATAGTCTGGATGCAAAGTTGCGTTGGGTTGGCGGTCTACACATGAGGTCATGTTGTCATGTCTGACAGGGGGATGCTTGGTAGTGGGTTAAGTTTGATAGTTGTGCCTGTTGTTTGTGTCAGCCTTTATTTATTTGAATTTGTATAGCTATTGTTCCGTCCTGATTGGATTGTCGCTCGTGGTTGGTTCAGCCTTGCATTGTCTCTTTAGTTCTTGCGGGTGATCCCCTTCTCTGTTGGTTCTCTGTGTTCTCTGTACCGTCATGGGTTTTTGTCAATTGGTTCTCTTTGCATTTTTGGTTTTATTGTTTCAGTTGTTTCCGTCTAGTTTCGAGGTCTTGAAGAGCCAGGTTTTGAGCAATTTTCAGAATTTTAGGTGCTCTTTTGTGTTTATTTCTTTCGGGTGGTTGTTCCAGGTTTTTGCCGCTAGGTGGGAGAAAGAGGAGCCCCCACGTTTTTCCTTGTGTATGGCTTTGGTTCCAGGTGGATTTCGTTGCTTGATCTAAGGGGTCTCGTCGGCTTGTAGATGGTTATTTTCTTTTGCAGGAATTCTGCTTCCTGGCTGCTGATTGCTCTGTGTGTTATGCACATTGTTTTAAAGTGATTTGCTGTTTGATTGGAAGCCAGTGTACCATTTTTAGCGCTTGTGTGATGTGGTCTCTTCTAGATAGTTTGAGGAGAAGGCTGGCCTTTGCGATTTGGATGCGTTGCAGTTTCTTGACGTGAGGGCAAGGCTGTTGGCGTAGTCGATTCTTGACATGATGAGGGCGACGATTGTCAGTTTTTTGTGGGTGAAGGACAGGAATGGTAGGATTCTTTTTGTTGAAGTTGAGTTAAGAGGGAATAAGCATTTCTTAATTATTGCGTTGACTTGTGATTCTAATGTTAGTGCGTTGTCCATTAGTACTCCCAGGTTTTTTACTACATTTGGGTGCCGTTCCCAATTCTATCAGCCATGGGATGTAGGTGTTGTTCTCTTGGTTTTTGGATATAATCATGATTTCGGTCTTTTCCAGGTTGATTTTTAGGTTGTTGGGGTTCATCCAGTCGTAGTTTTCTTTGAGACATTCTCCTAGAGTTGTGTTTTCTTCTTGTGCATCTTCAATTTTGTGGATGATTTGAGTGTCGTCTGCGTAGTTGTAGCACGTTAGATTGTATTTTTTGAGGATCTTGATTAGCGCAGCCTGGTAGGTGTTGAAGTACAGTGGTGATAGTGAGGATCTTTGTGGTACTTCGCAGTCGTTCACTCGTGGAGCAGATTTGAAGGTCTTTATCCAGACAGTCTCTGTTCTGTTTGCTAGGAATTATTTTATCCAGCGTAGTGCTAAATCCGTTATACCTATTTCTTCTAATCTCTTGATGAGGGTGTCATGGCTTACTGCGTTGAATGCTGCGGAGAGGTCAAGTAGAATCAGGGCTGAGGTTGTGTTGGAGTCAGCATTTGTCTTTAGGTCATCCCAGATGGATAGGAGTGCCGATTCTGTTCTTCTCGCGGGTCTGAAGCTGACTTGTGCTTGGTCCAGCAAGTGGTGTTTTTCTAGGTGCTCTTGAGTTAGTTTGTATACCTAGGTTTCTAGGCGTTTTGCCGGGTAGGAGATGTTTGAAATAGGTCTGTAGTTGGAGAGGTCTTCCACAACGCCACTTGTGTTCTTAAGGAGTGGTTTAATATACGCTGATTTGAAGGATCGTGGTACAGTCCCTGTTGCGAGCGACAGGTTTAAGAGGTTTCTGAAGTATTCTAATGGCGTTCCTTATGTGAGGATTGATTTGTAGATGACTGGGGGGCAGGGGTCCATGGGCAAGTCTGCTTTCTTGCTATCTTTTACCAGCTTGATGAATGTCTCTACTGATATTTGCGGTACGTTTTGGAGTTTGTGCTCTGGCTCCTCGTTGGATCTGGTTGGTTGTGTGTTAGGATTGATCGGTCTGTTTTGTATGATTTGTCAGATGTTGTTGATTTTATTTTTGAAAGGTCTGCTAGGTTGTTGCATAGTTTCTTTGAAGGTATCGGAGTGTTGTTGCAACCTGGTGGGTTTCTCATTTCGTTTATGATGTTGAACATTTCTATTTCTGTGTTAGTGGCTTTGGTGATTCTGTCGTCATAGTGCCTTTTCTTTGCTTTTTGAATTTCCTCCTTGTACGATCATATTTGCCTCTGGAATTGAGTTTTCTTACCTTCGTCATATTCTTTCCTCTATTCTAGTTCCAGCTTCTTCGTGTTCTTTTTCATGGTGTTTGGTAGTGGGGTCAACCATTATGCCATTGCTCTTTTTCTTGATGGGTTGAACGTTTTTTCCAGGGGGATGCTGTCGATTGTATCAGTGATTCATTTATGTAGTAGGTCTGTTTTTCAGTCTAGGTCTGCCTTGTTCAATTTGGTTGCGGATGGTTTTATGAGCTCAAGTTGTTCTATTAGGTTGCTCATCTTGATGGCTTTCCAGTTTCTTTTTGTGGTGGTTGGGAATGTGAGGGACTGGTTGGTTTCTTTAATTGGTAGCGTGATCACAAATTAGATGATGAGATGGTCGCTCCAGAGTATCTGTATTGGCGGTGTGGTGGTGATACATTTTTTGTTGGCGTAAATTACATCAAGTGTGAGTCCTGCCGTGTGTGTTGCTCCTTTGACCAGTTGTTGTAATTTCATGGTTGCTAGTTGCCTGATTAGTGAGCTTTGTGAGTTGGCATGTCTTTCTTCAAACTATATGTTGAAGTCCCCCAGGATTATCATATGTTCATGTTGGATAGCTATGTTGGTGATGGCTTCTATGAAGTTGTCAACAAAGGTTGCATCGTATGTCAATGGTCTGTAAAACAGTATGAAATTAATGTTTGTTTTTGGGGTTGCTGATAAGTGCATGACTATGGATTTGCAGTTCTCGATGTTTAGAGGTTTGTCTGTTTTTATTTGTAGGTGTTCTTTGAATGCTATTGCATGGTCTACTCCCTTTTTTCCTTTTCTGTTTAACTGTAGGCAGTCAAAGTTTTTGGGGAGGTAGCTTTGTAGTGTGATTTTGTAATTGTCATCCAGCCATGTTTCTGTGATGAATACAATGTCGATATTGTTGTCGCACAGCAGGTCGAACATCTCTGTGGTGTGTTTTGACATCGGTCTTGTGTTGATTAGGTTGCAGTGGATTTTTATGGTATAATTTGGTTTGTGTTTTATTATCGGTGTTGTCTTCTGACTGGTGTTTTGGTTTTTTCCATGTCGATCTCCGGTTGTGGTGGTTGTATAGTTGCGTTTGTGTCGTCGTCGAATAGCTCTTCCAGGTTAGGTCTTGGGTTTTTGTTTTCTTCATGTTCCTCTTCTATATTGTGTAGATGTTGAAGGGTGGGCGCTCGTGTTTTTGTGGTATATGGGGATAGGGCGTTGATCGCATTCTTGTTAACCTCTGGCCTTGTCCGTTCTTCTTCTGCATGGCTGTGTTCTATTGTTGTTGGTCTTTCTTGATTCGTTCATTGGGTTGGTTTGTTCCGGTGAGTGGTTGATTGCGAGGTATGGAGTTAGGTATAGAGACTTTTCTCTTCTGCCAGCGGTATTTCTGTTTTCAATCTTGTTTGTGGCAGTGTTTTCCACAGTTGTGGATCTGTGGTGGCATTCAGTTGGGTTTGGTCCCTCTCCCACTTGCCTTTCTCGTGGTCCTATTAGTTTTCATGGCATTTTTGTGTTACTTGGTGGTAGGTTGATGAGTAGATGTGGGAGTATTTCTTTTTTTGTTTTTGTTTGGGTTGTCGGAGGGGAGTTCTTGCAATTAGTCGGTTTATGTCTCCTTTGTTTTCTTTGAGGTTGCAGGTGCGGTAGCCCACGTACCTGCTTTTCCCAGTTGGCTTGGTATTGTTTTTTTTAATGATTGTACGGATGTAGGTGCTTTTCTTGCTTGGTTTCATTTGGTTCTTTGCTTCCGTGCTTGTATGATTATGGCCGTGGTGCTGTCATCACACACTGTCAGTCATTTGTGCTTATTCCGGCTGTCTCGCAGGGTTAATGTGGGGTGAGGCGGGTTTGTCTGGTACAAGCTGGCGGGCTATCTGGTGGTGCGGCTAGCTAGATACTTTGTATTTGGTTCTACATAGGACTAAGGGGAACAAAACTGTGTGTAGTTAGTGACTGTGGGGATGATCTAGTCAGAGGGGTATATAGCTAGGACAAATTCTCTAGCTGTTCATTTGAGAAAAATGTATAATCCTCTCTGGAAGTGATGCAGGCTGAAATTCAGTGTCCTCTCCAGGGGCGAGGCAGGTTAATGTTCACAGTTTTCTCTAGATGTGACGCGGGCTAATCTTCAGGAACATTTCCGAATCCTGTCTTGGTGGGAAGTAGGTTATTATTCACAGTCCTCTCTGGATGTGGGGCAGGCTGGTGATCACAATTCTTTCTTAGTTGCAGCACACGTTTGTAATCTCAATCCTCTCTAGAAGTTGCATAAAAACTGATATTCACAAACTTCTTCGGATGTGAGGCTGGGAGGATTCCCAGGTTTGTAATCACAATTTTAAGTCGGCTAATATTTGTAATCCTATGTGGATGTGAGGCAGAGGGGATTCACAATCCACAGACCTCTCTAGATGGGAGGCAGGTTAATATTCCCTGTCCTCTCTAGATGTGGCGCTGACTGTTCACAGTGCTCTCTAGTTGCAAAGCAGTTTATTATTCACAATCCTCTCTGGATCTCGGGCAGGCTAATGTTCACAGTTCTATCTCAATGTTGCACAGGCTAGTATTCACAGTTCTATCTTAATGTGGCACAGCCTAAGGGTTACAGTCTCTCTAGATGTGATCCAAGGTTACATTCTCAATCCACTCTGAATGCAACACATGCTAATATTCACAGTTGTATCTCAATGTGGCACAGGTTAATGGTCACAGTCCTCTCTAGATGTGACTCCAGGCAACATTCACAATCCTCTCTAAATGCGACACATGCTAATATTCACAGTTCTATCTCAATGTGGAACAAACTAGTATTCACAGTTGTATCCTAATGTTGCACAGGCTAGTATTCACAGTTCTATCTTAATGTGACAAAGGCTAATGGTCACAGTCCTCTCTAGATGCGACCCAAGGTAACATACACAATCCTCACTAGTTGTGAAGCTGGTTGCTATTAACATTTTGGTGTGCTATGTTGTGAGGGTAAGTAGAGTGGCAGGGCTTCTGGAGTATAGTGATTGTTCTACTCCCCACCCAGGCCACACCTACCTTGATGGTAACTGCTGGTTGATGGCTGGTCAATGACCTCCCCTGCTGACACCTGCAGACATGATAGGGAGCCCCACTTTTGGAGCCGCCCTTTGCCTTGGGGCCCTTAGCCACATGGGTTGCAGAAGGCTGCCCTAGTACTATGGTATTGTATGGGACCGTTGGCCAATATGGGTACGGGGAAGGGGTGGGAGGCGGGATATGGGAGTGCGAATTGCCAATCGGGGCCTGGGGGCCGGCAATGGAGGTGGGACGGGCCGTGAAGCAGGAAGAGAGCCGGGTGAGCCTCGCTACTCACACTCCGCAGGATAGGGGTTGTGCTCCTAAGGAGGGGCTCAAAGGGGTAACACAGGGGCAAACATGCTTACCTGCTGCCTTTGATGGTGAAAAGACGCAGGTAGGCGGAGTGCAGAGGGTTAGGCCCTCATTGCTCAATACTAATATTAACAGCCAATCAGGGCCTGGGGCCGTCTCTGGAGGTGAGACGGGCCGGGAAGCAGGGAGGGAGTCAGGGTAGCCTTGGGACTTGCACGCTCCAGGATAGGGGTTATGCTTCTAAGGAGGGGCACAAGGGGACAACACGGGGTGGTGGATCGTTAATGCCGCAATTGAACACTTTTTGCCTAACATAGTTCAATAAGGGTTTATATACTGTAGTGACACTATGGAATGTGTACTTTTGAAGTTATCTTTATAAAGCAGAGTATTGTTGAAAGCCAAACATGGGGGTGAGGAGGGGAAATAATGAGAGGGCAAGTAAGTCATCAATATTTGCCCACAATGTGGCAAGAGAGTTTGCATTCCTGGAGACTGGTGCAGTTCTTCTCCCCTGATTGTGGCTGCTTTTCAGGGCACACGTAAAGGACACATGTGGGTGAAGAGTGCAACTTTTTTTCAGCAGGCGGACACATACCCTTGGGTTTTTTGAGGTTGGCAAGCTTGCTCAAGTCTACGGCTACCAGAATTTCACTCAGGTTATCATGTTTCTAATGCAGACGCTTACCCACAAGACCACAGCACTTGTTTCATATTGGGATTTTATTTACCTGGGAATATTTCACGACAGATTGCTAGGTTTAAAAGGTGAGCACCTTTTATACTTCGCCAGGATATCGTTTGGAATATTTCCTCTCTCAGGTTATTTTTCTGGTGTTCATAACTTTTTTTTTAAGGTCCAATGGTATTCTGTGTTGCGCACTTTCTTCTATGAACTACATTTGAACATTTCCAAAGCTCCAAAGCCATTTGCATGTTTAAGATAAATTAAATAGCCACTCACCTTTTATGCTCACCAGCCATGGACTACAGCTGTTAACCTGGTAAAAAACAAACAGGGCTTCTAATCAGTGCTCCTGGTGACTTGGAGCTCTGACAGGGATCCAATTAACTCTGTGATAGCATAGCAGAGCTTTGCCGCAGTCCTGCAAACAGCTTTTAATCAATTATCCCAGTAGGAGACGCCAGCCCAGGGTTGCAAATGCTAAAGTTATCCACGGCTCCAGAGTACCGAAATTGAAAACAGGTCCAACAGTCTAATAGGCCATGCAGAACTCCCCCTTTTAAGGGGTTAACACTGGCTCCCGGTAGCCCCCACAGATATTATTTAGGGGTCCACATGTCTTGATCAACGGACGGGCTGACAGGAAGCAGGAGGCCTGGACACCTATTCCTTTTTTTTAAATACGATCCCTGCCTCTGAAGTTTTATCAGTAAAGCCAGACATCCTGTTGCTGACACAACAGAATACACAAATGACAACATAGATCATGAAATATCTGGCTTCCTTAATCATTGTATCAAAAGCTAGCAGGGTACACCAGTAGACTCCACAGATATTATCTAGGGGTCCAGATGGCTTGGTCTACGGCTGGACTAAAATGAAGCAGGAGGCCAGCACATCCATAGATCAGGACAACTCACTGACTCATTTCTTATTTTTTAAAGTGCTTTGTGCAATCCCTGCCTCTGTTTTATCAGCGAACCACAGGAACCCTGCTTACTCTGCAGAATTGCAGAATATATCATCACACACATTATTATTATTATAATTATTTTGACATTTGTAAAGCACTTCAAACCCTTGGGCATCTGGGAAATATCTGGCTTCCTGAGTCACTGTGTCAGAAGATAAAAAAGCCGGCTAATGATAATCAAACCCCATGTGTATTTTCCTGCGCCTTTTGTGTACACGGCTGCCTCTGAGCATCAGAGAACAACTGGCTTGTCACCCCTAGATAACTTAGCAGGACGGCTAACTGGCCCAAATCCACCCCACCCAGCATGTTTAGAGATTCTCTGCTCTGTTCATAACACAAACATCTAGAATGCACTTATTACAGAATCCTATAATCGTTATATCCGAAACATTGTTAAACCCAGGCATGTATTACCAGTTAGCTTGTTTAGAGTTAACATAGGTCCCATGTCTTGTAGGCCCCTGGATAAGTTTGTATTTTGGGACAGACTGTTGCAGTATTTCTTCTGCAAACGGTAAGAGAAGCCCCCTCCTGCCATAGCACTGTACGGTGCGCCATTATTCTATGCTCTCATAATTAAATGGCCACAAGCAAGGGTTTAAACGCTTGTGCAGTTTATAACTGCCATTGGGGTTTTACTGGTTTTCATCACCAAAGAAGACATTTCCAGATGTAAAACATTTTCCAAACACATCGTCTGAATACCATAATTTAAGAGTTGTTTCTATGGGGCATTCATAAAACAGTCTAATCCTTTTATATCTGCCAAGTACCCTAGGGCATGATTCCACTGCAGCAGCAAAATCAACTATGCATCTATTAGAAAATGACATGTCAAGAAGCATAGCCATAGGAGAAACTGTGCCATTTCATATTTTGGGCATCATGGTAAACATCATCAATTTTTAACTTTGCTTGGGTGCGTTCTAGTGTTTATCACAGTTCCTGTGCCTGAAAATGTACTTTTCTTTTGAGGTTTTCATAGCACAGCTTCTACTACTTGTTTGCCTGATTGGTGTCTTGTGTCCAGCAAGAGAACGGATTGGGTGGGTAGACGGCTGGCAAGTGGGCCCACAAACATCATGGTTCATATCAAGTTTATATAAAATGTAAGCAGTCCCCTTAATAATCTGCAGCTATTTACCCAATCCCTCCATTCCTTTATCTATGATTTATTGGGTGCAATAAAATGTATATGATTATTTCTGGGGCAATCAAACGTATGCGCGGTCCTCACATCATCTATGTATACACCATGCAGACCGTCTTGTCCTGTTTATATCAAAATGTATATCAACATTTTGGGTGTCAATCACATTTATATCAAGTTTATATTGCAATGACATTCATTTTATATACATTTTATATTAAAATGTATATCAATTTCATATCAAAATTGATAACATTTAAGTTCAATCACTTTTATATAAAATGTATATCCAACATTTCGGGGGTCAATTAAATTGATATAAGAAAATTACTGGCATTCAATAAAATGTATAGTCGGGTGTGGAAAGGGGTGGGGCTAGGACCGGAAATGGGGGGTGGCCACCTGTCAAATATAAATGAAAAAGGTACCCCCTTGGACTACTCCTATTCACTGATCTCAGTGTTTACTCCTTTAAGCTGCCTGAAAAGGATACACCTGGAAGCCATTAAACTGGGACTTCAAGATCACACTCTGCTATCACCAAGTGAACATTTGACATATTTACATATGGCCCTTAAAGAGATCAGGTGTGTCTCGCTGATCTGTGTTGTGTTGTCTTTACTACTGTTCCTGTTACTGATACTGGTATGTCTTTCACTCTTTTCAGACTACTGTGCTGGCAGGGCTTTAAGTGGGTTGGGGCAAAGACTCAGCAGTCTGCAAAAGGTGCTTATGAACAAGGCTGCAATCCCTCTTGAAAAGCACTTGATTGGATTGTGCCAGCACAAGAATCTAAATAGAGATCAAACTCAAGATTTTGCTGGATTGGGAGATTAATTCTAGATAGAGCAAAGGATTTAGATTGTTACAGGACAGTTTTACTGTCCCAGCAGAGCAGAAAAAAGAAAGGTAGTTACTGGGGTAGATGTATCCCTTAAAAGACACTTAAAAAAGCTAATAAGCAAACTGGACCTGAGTCACTTATTTACATAAGCACCCTGGTGGGGGGAGCCAGCCAATCAGGTGACTAGGAATGCAGGCTTGAACCGCTGGGGAAAGCCCACATTCCATCCCACTGAGAGCAGGCTCCCCCCGCCGCCATCTTCCGCCCACTCTCCGTCCTGATACTTATAGATTTTTGTTGTCCCTTCCGATCCCCCACTTAGCTTATTTCTGCAGTGGCGGCGGCACTCCCTGCCGCACCTTCCTCTCCATTCCTGCAGGCTGCTTTGGAAAGGGAAGCGGGGCTCTGTGCGGAGCCCTGCTTCCATTTCCATGGTGGCCATCTTGGAAAAGTATTTTCCTTCGTTTACATCCCTACCGCTTTGGCAGCCCGTGGTGGTAATGGCCTTAAGCCCCCGTTCCAGCCCTTGGAACATGTGCTTAACGCCACAGAATGAATGTGATAGAATGAAGATGATTTACTCACTGAAAAAAAAAGTTTCTACGGAGTGAGAAATAGAATTACTACCGGCAGTAACCTATTTAGTATATAAACCAGGGGAGCGTTATTTACAGTATGCAGTCACGACCGCCGGATAAAATGCTGAGTGACTCAAAATGCATGTTTGCGGGACCTCATGGGCCATGATGTATTGTTTGGGGATTCAGCCCTTCCCGAAGCCACCTTCCACTCCTTTCACCTATCCCCAGACCACTTTGCCTATGCCTACTTTCCAGAGCCCGTCCTCTATTTCGCACCCCACTTAAAGCGATGTGTGCAGGGTACATGTTTGTCCCTAGGAAGGGGTCAGGTGCATCTCGCTCTCTTAGATCTGGGTGTGCTGGCTGCAGGGGGGATCCCCAGAGTGTCTCTCCAGAATCTCTATTTATCTGCATACCTGTGCCCTGGATGGGACAGGGTTGTGTCTCACAGTTGTCTCCCCAGCTGGAACCCTCGGTGCAGCAGCACTCTGCCTTGGTGATGTTTCGTGCCAAAACATTCTCACACAATTGCTGATGGTTAATGTTGTAGTAGCACTCCTTCTTCTCTGGGCTGGTTGGCTGTTCTATGGCTGATACCTCAGGCACCACTGAAAACAGAGAAAGTAATTTAGATAACACTAATCGAGTATATGTGGCATCTTGATAGAGAAAGGCAAGCAATGACACTCATTCCCCATCTGCTACCCAAAAGCAAGCAAAACAAGGAAAACCTTCTCTTACAACCTGAAACCCAGAAACAGGATAGCCTAGCAAGAAGTGTCTCACCCAAGATCCCGACCCCACAGCAAGCTTAACAACAATGGCTAATTTACATCACACTTACAAGACTCATGGCTAGGTGTAAGCATTCGAAAGACTAGCCAGCGGCCCAGAGCATGTTCAAAAGAGCACTACAGGACTATGGGGACACACTGGGAGAAGTTGCTGCATAATGAAAAGATGGCACACGGATGGAAGACACTCCATCAAAGAAGAGGAATGCAGTGGGGAAATCACTGCATACAACTAAGGGGACACACTGGCGATGTGACATTACTGCACGAGACAATGCGGGCATTGGAGAACATCACTGCATGAAACAAAAAGGACACAACATATGAGAAAGCTAAGACCCAGGGAAAAGTCACTGTATGAGACAAAAACAAATGTGTAGGTCATCAATGCCAGAGTCACCAAGAATGTTGTGGTGATCCACTGCATGAGACAAGTGAGGATATACTGGTGGAAGTCACTGAACAGGAAAGTGGGGCCTCCTTGGTAAGTAACTTCATGAGGTAATAAAGACACAAGAAAGAAGTTACAGCATGTCACAATGAGGACACATTAGGGAGAGCCATTGTATCAGACAGAAACGATAACAAAAACAGGAGCGATGTATGAAGGTTCTAACCACACTGACAACTTTACACACGCAGGATGTATCTCACTGAACTGTTTCATAGGGAAACATCCTTACCTTTCACAAACCAATTATAACAATTTCTCATCCTAATTCTGAATGGTGTATTTGGTGTTTTCTATTTGTGTTGCATTTTGTATGTGTGAGACCGGAAAGAGACAATGGGATTGTCATTGCATGGGAAAATGAGGACACACTGTGAGAAGGCAAAATATGAGTGAATTGGAATACAAAGGCAGAGGTCACCTTATGAGTCAGTAAAATGGGAGAAACCAATGCATATGCATACAAACACATGGGGATGATGAGGAGTCCTAGATGGGACAATGAGGACACTAATGTGAGAGAAGAACAAGTTACTTACTTCTCGGTAATGTTCTTTCTCAGTGATGTTACTCCCATGGATTCCTCGTCTTTGATATCTATCCCTCTTCGTAAATGTTCCTGTCGGCAGGGGACGAAGCACGGCACCGCCTGATGCCTCTACCCACCTGGACCACACATGATGTTGAGGCCAGTATACACATAGAGGCAATGTGCCCTGTGACCTTAGTTCCACCTTTTTCCACTAGCACTCTGATGCAGAGGGACGGCAAAACCAAGGTGTACTAGCTATCTGCCAATGGGCGGGTAGGGAGGGCGATAAGGAATTGGTGAAAGGACCATTCATCAGAGCGAACATTACATAGATGTAAGTAATTGGTTCTTTTAAGGGATTTCTTCCTGCCACGAATTCCTCATCTTTGATGGACTCCCAAAGCAGTACATAGACCTCGAGGAGGGAGGCTAGCTGAAGCGGTAACGTGCTCGCCTTGGAAGCAAGACGACACGGAGCAACACAGGTTAGATCCCCAGATTCACGCTTAGAAACCTCTGGGGATTAAGTGTGTTATAAATAAACAATCAAAATCATATCAAACATCACCTAAACCAGAAAACTCTGAAGCACAGCTCTGCTATAATGAGTGCCATGACAGACATAGGGCCTCATTACGGCCCTGGCAGAAGACTATGGTGCTATTAGCACCATGGTCCATGCCGGTAAGTTACCGACTCCGCCATGGAGAAAGGGGGAATTACCACCCCATTACAAGGTTGGTGGGCGGTAATTTCCCCTTCCTCCATGGCCCTTCCCCATTCCCATTTTTGCCCCATAGGGCTCAATGGGAATGGGGAAGGCGCGAAGTACGGTGCCACAAATTGCGGCACCGTAATTAGCACCAAGGTCCCTTTGCGGGTCTCTACTTTAACGGCTGGTCTACACCTGCCGTTAATGTCGGGTACCGCAAAGGGACCTCGTAATTAGGCGCTAATAGGTTAACGGCGCTGCAGCCTTTTACGGCGCCGTTAACCCATTAGCGCCTGGGTCGTAATGAGGCCCATAGAATCCAAGCAGTAATGTTAACTGAATGTGTGCAAGGAAGCCCACATAGCTGCTTGGCAAATGTCCAGAACTGAGACCCCTGTGTTGCAGAGCTAAGGTGGCAGCCAACACTCCTGCGACTCTCAGGCACCACCCTACCAGCCAGATGACAGCATTGTGAGATGCAAAGAACGATGTACCTTGACTGGGTTGGTTTAGTCACAGGCCTTCCAACACGGGTAGTAGCATAACCAATGAAAAGATGGCCATCTTTCCTGGCCTCCCTCGTCTGAGAGACACTGAATCTAGTTGATGGAATTGTTTGTCTGCCTTGAAAGAATGAGGTGGAGTAAAAAAGACAGGAAGATTGATCTTTTGAAAGGGATGAAAATCAGAGACCGCTTTTGGTAGGAAATAAGGTCTCACTCTCAATGTTACCTTCTCCTTGAAGAAAATAATGTAGGGAGGTTTAAATGACAACAACTGGAGGTCACTCAGCCATCTAGCGGAAGTGACGGCAAGCAGGGAATATTAAAGGACAGAAATGAAGGGGCTCAAACAGAGCGCCCATCAGAAATGTTACCACTAAATTCAAATCCCCCTCCTGAACAACAAACTGGCATGGGGGAAACTAATTACAAAGATCCCTCTGGAATTGAATGACCATGGGGATTGTGAAAAAGGAGCTCTGCTCTGCGGTTCTCTTGAAAACGAAAATGGCCCGTTCGAGCCAAAGACAGTTGAAAATCCAAAACAGAGGATGTGGAGCAAAGAAAAGGGTCCAGATCCCTCTCCCAGAATAAACACAAATGCGTACACCACCTAAAGGCATAGATGGATTTGGTGGTGCACCTTCCAATATAGAGAAGCACGTCCAGAACGTCCTCTGACAAACCATACTTCTTTTACCTCAACCTTTCAGCAGCCAGGCATGAAGGTCCAGGCTGCAGAGATTCCGGTCCAAGACATGCCCATCTGAGTGGGAGAGGGGTTTCATCCTCTCCTTCAAGCACCAGGGAGGGCAGGTGACCATGTCCAGCAATTCGGGGCCCAATCTGGAGCAACCAAAATCATCCTGGACCCGACCAGGCGCAGCCTCCTGAACGCTAGAGGTTTGACAGGGATGGGTGGGAATGCACAGAGCAGGTTGAATTTCCACTGAGCTGTCGTCATGTGTTCCCCCCAAGGCTCCTTGTCGAGGAACCTACCACGAGCAGAACCCACTGCACTTCCTATTCACACTGGGAGTGAAGAGATCTGCTTGAGGATTACACCATTGGAAGACAATCTCCTCCAGAACTTCCTGGTAGAGCTACCACTCATGTGAGGCCTAAGACTGCCTGCTCAGACCATCTACTAACATGTTTTCCTTGCCAGCCAGATGAGCCGCCGTCAGAGTCACGGCTTTCTCCAGAGCCCAGCAAAATAGTTGCATTGCTTCCCTGAACAGAGGCAAGGAGCCCACTCCACGCTGCTTGTTGAGAAAATGCATGGCAACAGTGGTGCCTGTCAGAAGCAATATCGTCTTGCCTCTCACAGAGGGTAAGAAAGCAATGAAGGCCAGCCTGATTTCTCTCAACTCCAGCAAATTGATGTGTTCCCAACACTCCGACAGGGAACACAAGTCGCTCACTCTGAGATCTTGGCGATATGCACCCAAGTCCTTCAGGCACCCATCCATGACCAGAGTCAGTTTGGGTTGTGGTTGTTGGAGCAACGCCCCACTCAGCAGGTTGACTTTCTGGGACCACCAGTCCATCTTTATGGACAGTCTTTTCTGAGACCTGAAGAAGATCGGATGTCAGTCCCTGAAACTGAGAATGCAGAAGGCCATGAGACACAGTAAACATAGAAAAAACTGAGACAGGAACTCCGTCGTGTGACTGGAAGACATGAACCATCTTGGAGATGTCTGCTAATCTATCCTCGGGCAGGAAGGCCAGGCCCAGGTGAATGCCCAAGACTGCTCTGATGAATCGAAGGGACTGTGACGGCGCAGTTTGACACTTCCTGAAGTTCAGGGAGAAGCCTACGCTGTGCAATAGGCTGCACGTCCGGTACAAGTGTACCGATGCCTGGTCTCTAGAATGAGCTTGGAGAAGCTAGTCATCCAAATAGGGGGACACATGGATGCGCTTGCTTCTGAGGCCAGCCGCGACCACTGGAAGAAGCTTGGTGAAAACTCTGGACGTTGAAGGAAGGCTAAATGGTAGGACCTTGAATTAGTAGGGGATGTTTACCACTTTGAATCTCAGGAACTTCCTGTGGTTCTTGTGGATGGGCACTTGAAAGCATGCATCCTGGAGATCCAGCAATACCAGTCAATCCTGCAGGTCCATGGCCTGAAGAATCTGGGCTAGAGTGATAATCTTGAACTTGGCCTTGCACAAGTACAAGTTCAGCACCCTGAGATACTGGATGGGACGTATTTATTTTAATTTGGTTTATTTTAACATTTGTATAGTGCGCTTAACCCTTGGGCGTCTAGGCGCTTACATCTTAGTAAGTTACAGACAGTTAGCAAGAAAAGTGCTGCTAGTGAGGACAGCAGAAAATGTTAGTCAGATTGCAGGGGGGTGCTAGTGAAATAGTAGTCTCAGTCCTTTTTTCAGCATGAGAAAATAGGTGGAAAATGAACCTGTGCACCGCCTCTAGCAGAGTACTGGGTCTATGGTCCCTTTTGACAGAGGATGACAGACTTCCTCCCAACAGCAGAGGGTCCGGAGACAAGTATTGGTTGTCTGGTGAGCGGTCCGATGGTGATGAGCCAGGGTTTGAAGACAGCATCCTTGGTGAACAACCTGAAAGGACCAGGCATCGGAGGTGGTAAGCATCCATTTTTTGCCAAAAAGGGATATACTGCCTCATACAGAGTCCAATCCAAAGAGGCTTAGCACATGGCCTAGTGAAGGGCATAGTGGAGTTGGAAATGCCTCCTCTGGGTGCACCCCGACTTTTACCTGAAGGGGCTTCTCCTCGTCCTCTGTGGGCACAGTAGGTGAAGTAGCACAAACCTGTGCCTCTGCCCGCAGGACTCACAGGTTGTTGCTGCCAAAAAGCTAGACACAGCGATTCTGCATTCTCCTTTGAAGCATGGAATTCCTGGTGGGGCATCAGTTTAAGTCCGGAATAGGTTGTTGCCATCAAAGGACATGTCCAGATGTTTTTCCTGGACATCTGGGGCAAACTCTAAAGTACAAAGATAAGAGTGTTACCTCAAGACCGTGCTGGTAGCCATCGCACTGGCCATGCAGTCTGCAGTATACAGGCCTTACTGGAGGATTTTGAAAGAGGCATTATTGCCATTCTTCACCAGGGCCTCAAATCCTTCTCTCGTGTCACCCTCAGGGATGTGTTTCACAGACCTTCGTGATGACTGACCAATGACGGAAAGAAAACGTAGCTGGGGCACATGCTTCATTCACACATCGCAGGCATCCAGTTGCTTGCTCTCCCTGTCACGGGACAAGGATAGGAAAGAGGTCATCTTCAGGTTTGCCGTGGCAGCCTGAACCACAAAGCATTCTACTGATGCATGGGCAGACTGAAAGAGAGGGTCAGAGGGAGCCAGTCTATGCTTCTGAGCAATCTCCCAGTCAACAGCCAGCACCACCTGTTCCAACCACAGCTCCAGAACTGAGCTTCAACCACCTGATTGAAAGGCAGCAGTGTCTTCCTTTTTGGTCCCTCACCCAGAATGTCTGTGAGCTCATACTGGATCTTGGATCTACCACCTTAGCAATCGGATGTTGAAAAGCTGCCTGTGGCTTACACGTGTAGGAAGAGGGAGCATGTCCGATTCTGGTGAGGAGTCCAGGCCACTTGGAACCTACACGTTGGGCGCAAGATCCACCAAGTCCCATTGTTCCCCACAGAACTCCACTGGGAAGTCTCTAACTTTGTGAGGTTGGAGGTGATCCCCTTCTTCATCATAAATGTCCCGAAGGTGAGGCATGCCTGCACCTCGTCGAAGCGGGCAATAATCCCAAGGAATTCTGGCACCATGCAGTACTGGTGACCCCGGAGAGGGGAAAGTCGAGGCTGGAGGACCGACATCTGTAAGTGGAGTGTTGCGACCACGAGACAGGCTCTTATCCATCTGTCATGCGATCGAGCCCGAAGGCTGTGTTACAAATCTGTGTCTCTACTGACTTGCCTGAGCACGTTGAACTGAGAAAGCGCCAGTGGCACCAAAGCTAAAGCTGTTGGCGCTAGGCCCTTGGCAAATATTTCTAGAGTCTTAAGCCTGAACGCCTCGCTTTCCTCGCGGCAGTGGAGGGGGTGCGAAAAGGTACACGTGGAGCCTCCTCCGTCTGGGATTTCTTAGAGTAGCGGCGACTCTTCTTCTTCTTTGATGAAAAAGAATAGTACCTTGAAGAACCAACTGGTGACCAACAATTCTTCTGGTGCTGCTTCTTGTACTTGTCCTGGCAGGCAGGGGACATTTCTTCTGTTCATCGATCTGTGCCGGCTGCCACAAATGGGTCAGTTTATCACCCTTCTCCTTGTGGAGGAAGGTGAACAGTTTTGCCTCTCTTTTTCGAATTGACTTGGGGTGCATTGACTGACACGCAATACAGTCCTACATTTTGTGTCCCTCACTGAGGAGAGTATAGACAGATGTGGCGGGGACCTGAAATGGACATTTGACGCCTGCAGTCGACGCAACGCAGGTTTGAACTAAGAGGACTTTGTCCGTTTCGGCGTATTGTTCAAGAAATGAAAAACGAGAACACTTAAAAAGAATCAGTGTTCCCACAGCGAGCAGTGTGCAGAAAAAAGGAACTGAGGTCACAGGGTACGGCATCTGTATATACACTAGCCCAGATGTCATATCTGGTGTGGGATGTGTAGAGGTATTGGGCGGAGCCACGCTGCACACCGTGGTGAAAAGAAAAGGTTCAGAAGAGCAGCTGTGCTTGGAGATAGCAAAGATGAGGAATCCATGGGAGGAAGGAATCCATTAGAATTTGAGGACACATTGCTATAGCGAAACTATTGAAGCAGTAACTGCAGTGGCCAATGGAAAGCAATTACAGATGGACAGGCGGTTTGGAGCGGAAACAGCTATGCACAATGAGTTACTGTGGTGTATGTTGTTTTAAGAGGTTGAAAGTCGGTGAAGAGATGACTAATGGCTACATGTGGCTTTGCAGTGAACTGGGATAAAGTTTTTTTTTTTTTATTTTTTTTAAACTTTTATTTTTGGCGGCAGAGGTAGCATGGTACACACATCAAGGCAACAATCACAATTTAGACAGTATAAGGTGAAGCAATACATGAAGCATAGTACATTGGTGGTAATAGCGTCAGACAACAGAAATAAGGGAATCATGTAGGTATGGGTTCATGTAGTAAGGATGGTCACTGAAGGAGTGGGGGACGAAACAGAGCTGGAGGTGCCCTCCCCTTGACAGTTCAGGTATGAGTTGAACTCCGTCCAGATGTTTCTGGGGCGAGAGGTGGCAGGGAGCATAGATATAAATTCCTCCTCACAGTTGCGCGACCAAGTTAGCATGTGAAGCCATTTCTGGTGGGTCGGGGGGAAGGGACTTTTCCAGCTCTGAAGAATGCATTTCTTGGCTATCATACAACCAATATTAAGGAATCTAGCCGAGCCCCTGGTGTCATCTGTTTTCCAGGCACCAAATAGGACAGCCAGCGGGTCGGGGTCAATTACAGTGTCAGTGATGGCCATGAGTGTTTCTAGAATACTTTCCCAAAATCTAAGCAATTTGTCACAGGACCAGACAAGTGTAAGTGATCAGCCTCTATAGCCCCGCAGCGGGGGCAGGGGTGCACCGCAGCCCGGGCGAATCTCGAGGTCCTGTGCGGAGTGTAGTACAGTCTATTTAGGAGTTTGTACTGCATGGCGCGGAAACGGAAATTGAGGGAGACTTTTTGGGTGTGTAGGCACATAGCCCACCAGGTCCCGTCTGATATCTCCAGGCCTAGTTCGCCGGCCCATTCAACTCGTGCCTTGAGGGTGGGTGTAGGGGTAGTGGCCTGAAGAATCTTGTAAAGTGCTGAGACTATTCCACGGGCACCACCAGAGTTAGCGATGTATGCAATGGCCGAGTTGTCAGGGGGCTCTTCAGGAAATGAGGGCCATTTGGTACGGAACGCAGCCCTTAATCTAAAGTATTGAAGGGTCTCCAAGGCGGACCCTGTGTGGCCCGATTTCCAAGTTTGGGGGTCAATAAACCTGCCATTGGGGTAGAAGTCCGTCAGTGCCCGGTATCCCAGCTCCCCCCAGTGTCGAGCCAATGACGCATCATGAGTGGGTTCTAGGCCGGGAAAGTCCCAAACAGGAAGCCATTTGTAGTACGGGGAAGCCTCCGGTGTCTGAAACAGAAGGCGAGCCCAGGCTAATAGGGTCGTGTTGAGTGGGTCAATGGGAGAGTCGGGTGTGTATTGCCGATTTAGTATGATGGACATTAGGTCAGTGCCAGTCGCCGCCAGCCGTTCCAGTTTGACATGGGGACGCACTGGGGTACCGGGGTACCAGTGAGTGGCAAACTGTGCCTGGGCCGCGTACCAGTAGAGTGATAGCTCCGGAGCCGTGAGTCCCCCTAGTCTATATGGGAGTGTCATGTCCGTCCACTTTTTGCGCACTGCGCCAGAGTGCCAGAGGAACTGTGCACAAATTGTGTGTAGTCTAGCAAAGTAGCCCTTCCCGGGCCACACAGGTATATTGCCAAAAGTGTAAAGAAGTTTAGGGAGAAGGATCATTTTAATAAGGGAAAGCCGACCCGCGATGGATAACGGAAGGGCGCGCCACCGTTGGACTTTAGTCTCGACTATCTGTGCTACCGCAGAGTAATTATCAGCAAGGAGGGTGGATTTAGTTAAGGATATTTGCACACCCAGATATCTAACGCCCTTCGGTGACCAACGGAGGGGGTATTCAGTGGTGGGTTGTTGGGTGGATTGAGTGAGCGGAAAGATCTCAGATTTTGAATAGTTGATGGTGAAGCCGGAGTGGGTGCCAATACGGGTGATATCTCTCAATATTGGGTCGAGATGTAACGTGGGGTCTCGGATGTATAGCAAAACATCATCCGCATATAGAGATATAATCTCGGGGCTGTCTTTCAGTCTTATCCCCTTGCGGGCATGATGAGCACGGACATAGTCCGCCATCGGTTCAATTGCTAGAACGAACAGTATTGGGGAAAAGGGGCAACCCTGTCGGGTACCCCTAAAGAGTGTGAAAAGGTCGGACGTCAACGCATTGGTCCTCACCCTCGCCACGGGAGAGGTGTATAGTAATTTAATGAACCTGATCATGTTTGGGCCGATGCCCATAGTCTCCAGAACAAGCCATGTGTATTTCCAGGAGACCATGTCGAAGGCCTTCTGGGCGTCCAGTGTGACCGCCACCGCTTGCGTATTCTGATCGATGCGGGACATCACATTAAAGAGTCTCCTAATATTATGGGAGGTAGACCTACCAGGTACAAAGCCGGCCTGATCTTCATGGACCAAATACGTCATAATGGGCAAAAAACGATTCGCAATGATTTTCGCAAAGATCTTCGTGTCTATATTCATAAGGGAGAGGGGTCGGTAGGACCCACACTCATCCTCCGGTTTACCGGGCTTGAGCAGCACAGTGATAGCTGCCTCGCGCATGGAGGGAGGGAGGATAGATAATCGGAGCGATTCATTCCAGACCTCAAGAAGCCTGGGGGCTACTATGGCGACGTGTTCTTGGTAGAAGGCGGCAGTTAGGCCGTCAGGTCCCGGGGCTTTGCCTTTGGGCAAGTCGGAAATGGCTGTCACTATCTCATCAAGTGTAATAGGGGAGTCTAACCCGTCCCGAGTAGTGGAGGAAATCTCTGTGGTGGGGATCTGGTTGAGAAGTTCTCGCATATATTGTTCAGTGTGTTCAGCGGGTTGGGAGTAGAGGGACCTATAGAAATCAGTGAATGTGTCCAGGATTTGTTGGTCAGCCCATTGAGCATTGCCCAGATTGTCTTTAATGGAGGTGATTTGCTTTCGGCCAGATTCCCATTTAATCAGTGACGCCAACGTTCTCCCGGGCCTGTCCCCCTCCCCATATTTCCTGGCTGCTTGAGGGCGGCCAAGGTATTGTATTTCGCTGACGGCAAGCGTGTTGAACACCCGGAGTTCATCGGAGACTTGGGTAAGCGTGACAGGGTCAGCCCTGGTGGCACACTGCAGTTCCAGCTGTTTCAGTTTGGCTTCAGATCGACCCAGTGCGGTTCTGATCGTTTTCAGCACTCCAGCCTCACGGGAGATGGACATACCCCTAATATACACTTTGAAGGCGTCCCATCTGACTGCAGCCGAGGTATCTCGGAGAGTGTTGTGTTCAAAGAAGGACTGGATATCAGCAAGTATTTCAGCCTTAAACACCACGTCCCTAAGGGCATCCGATTTGAAACGCCAGGTGCTAAATGTCGGGGCAGGCACACCCAGCCTCACCGAGAGTGTAATAGGGGAATGATCAGACAGTGTGCGGGGTAGGATCTGGGAGTCCACCACTCCACCCATGATTCCCCTTGACACAAGAAATAGGTCTATCCTGGAGGAGCTATCATGCACTGATGAGTAGTAAGTGTAGTCCCTAGATTGGGGGTGTAGCGATCTCCAGGCGTCACAGATGTCTAGGTTCTTGGTGTGGGAGTTCAGTCTGCGTGCGGCACTAGACAGGGGACGGGGGGCAGCACCAGTTCTGTCCAGGACCGTATCCAGAATAAGATTCAAATCCCCACCCCAGAGGATCGGTATACCCACATATCCCAACAGGATGGAGGCAATAGTATCGAAAAATCCAGGAGAGTCCACATTGGGGCAATAGGTGTTGACAAGTAAATATTCTCTGTTAACTAGAGTGCAGTGCAGTATAACATAGCGTCCCTCAGGGTCAATGTAACTTTTGTGCAGTGTAAACTTAATGGACTTATGAATCATAGTTAGAGCCCCCCTGGATTGAGTGGAATAGGAGGTGAAGAATCTTGCCGGCCCCCAGGTCGGAGCCATGGATCTAGGGATGTGGCCATCGGAGTGGGTCTCCTGTAGGAACACTACTCTACACCCATGCCTGTTGGCATAGGCCATTATTTTACGGGCCTTAGTATGGTTACTTAACCCCCGGACATTCCATGACATTATGACGGTAGACATTGCGGTGACGGATATTCCATTACATGACATATATTCTCAATGGACATCACGGACCCACCAATAGTGCGTTCATCAAAATTCGGAATCAATCTTGCAGTCGTGGCCTTTTAGTGCGCGCCTCATGCAACCTCGTGTGCCTTTTGTAAATAACACCCCGTTCCCTCCCCCCACCCTCACCACCAACCCAAGTTTAGCAGTGTGAACCCAACCCATCCCAACCAGTGCACAGTCGGGTCGACCCCAACATGATCCAATCTGTGCAAGAGCCCAACAGGGGCTAACCCAAAACAAAAAATTATGTAGAACAGTGCAATCGCAGTGGGGTACGCCATTGCCGTGTGCCAGCGTGCTTGGAACCAAAGGAATTCGAGAGAAAACAAGCAGTGTGTGCGGTTTGGTAATGTAGGATGCTGCAACTATAGGTGGCCGTGTCGAGTCTGCATGCGAATCCAAGAAGCATGCCACTCAGCAATAATTGGAAGTCAACATGGGCAGAATGAGTAGTTCAGCATATTAACTTACAGGAGCTTATTTGAGAAAGTAGGTGCAGCGAGTGTAGCCCAGAACATGTGAAAAACATAAACGTAACAGCAGAATAGTTGTGAAAAAGGCTAATGTGCAGTGGAACCATCTAAAGCGCCCGACCAGAGGCCGATCAACAAGGGCAGGCCACAAGCAAAATCTAGACATTCCCCATCATGTCAGCGGGCGGAAGAGGGGGAATATGTGCTTCTATGAATTTCACTGCTTCCGAGGGCACGGTGAAGAAGTAAAGTTTATTGTTAAATGTGAACTTTAGACGCGCAGGAAATAGGATGGCATAGGGAACACTTCTTTCCCTGAGCAGCTTTTTAACGCCAATGAATTGGCGACGCTCCTGCTGAACTCCGATCGAGAAATCAGGGAAAATTCGAATCACTTGTGAGTCCAATCTGAGCTCGCCTTTTTCACGTGCAAGGCGGAGGATCTGGTCACGGTCTCTGAAGCTCAGAATTTTCGCAATAATGGGCCTCGGGAAGTCCCCAGGCTTGGGGCGCGGAGCCAGTGCTCTATGAGCCCTTTCAACAGTGAAGAAGGGGGACAAATCAGGATTGTCTAAAAGTTCCTTCAAGAGGATCTCAACAGCCAGTTCAAGTCGACCCTTCAGTGCATTTTCCGGGACACCAATAATGCGTATATTGTTCCTACGAGATCTGGATTCGAGGTCATCACATTTGGCCTTTACCGACTTCATGTCTGCGACAAGGGTAGATACCGTACTCTGCAGTGTGACTATATTGTCCTCATTAGAGCTGATCCTGTGTTCAGTTTCGGTGATTCGCACCCCCTGTTGATCTAGTTTAGCCTTCAGGGACGCCACATTTGCATTAATGTCGTCCAGTTTTTCATGAAAGGCTGCAAAATTTCTAGCCATTGACTCCATCATGATCGTCAGGTCTGCAGGGGGCCCTTCCGCAGGGGGTGGTGATTCGTCCTGGACGCATGATGCATGGGGCGATTCAGACCTCGGGGTGGCTTTTGCGAATTTGTCCATGGCCCCGGTCTTGCTGGTGTTTCTGGACCTGCTGGACATCGTGTGGCGCGAAGCCTGAGAGCTCAAGTGCCGTGGTAGGACTAGTGTGGGTGCAGTAGCTCCGCGCGGTCACAGGGACGTGGTGGAGGCCGCTATCTTGTCGGCGGGCAGAGCTATCGGGGGAGGGTCACCCCGAGCCGGGATTGACCAGGCAGTTGGCTCCTGTGGGTCTCAGGAGGTGTAGTGGGCATACGCCGGGCTGCGGGGCCCAGTCCTAGCGAGGAAACGGGGGCCAGCAGCCGGGTCGGGCCAGGGAATCGCAACTCCTCACGTCATGAGCGGCCGCCCGGCTGCGCGCAGGAACAGGATGGCGGAGTCCCAGCGAGACCACGCAGGGCCCCCGCGGCCGTCACACGCGGCCGACGACCCAGCTCCAGCGACGTCCAGCGAGGCCTCCGGGCTGCCGGGTGATATCCTCCAGGTGGGCCGCGGCGCCCCAGCGGCCGCGGCGTAGAGCGAGGCGAGGCAGAGGCACTGCAAGAGCGTAAGGCAGCGGGCAGGGAGATCCAGGCAGCAGGCGCCGGTACCCCACGTCGGATCAGCGCGGCCGGCGCGGGTCACACATACAGCCCCCTCGCATCAGCCCAGTGCAGCCGGCCGCGGCGGTCCTGATAGAGGGCCAGTCAGGCAAACGAGCCGCGGAGCCGCCAGTAACAGCAGGGTATCACGGCGCCGCCACACACCCCGCCCGTCGGAAGTGCGAGGGCCCAGAGCGGCCCAGCGCGGAGGGCAGAGCCCGCGGCTGAATCCAGAGTCAGAAGGTCCGAATCAGGGCCAAATTTCACAGGCAGGTGGCTCAGGGTATCAGCAGGGTGGGAGCCAGGTCTCAGATCGGGGGAGAACAGCAAACCGCAGATGGAGCCAGATTCGTAGCAGCGGCACACGGAGCTGAAAGGCTAGGCAGCCATTTTGTCGGCTGCTCAACAGCGCCCCCGAACTGGGATAAAGTTGTGCTATTCTTGCATGAATGCTGACAAACTGTAATGCTTCTTTCACACTCAAGCGTTGTGTTCTCTTAATGACACATCACTACTTCTTTGAGCATTCCAGAGTTGTCAGTAGTGAGATTGTATGAGTGAATCATTTGATTACAATATTCTTTGTCTGAAGGCCCCTAGATGACATGCTCCTTACCGCTACCCATTCGGCGCTGGCAGTGGCCGCTCTCTGGGTGATATTCTTCATGGTCACTGATGCACAAGCAGAGGAAGGATCCTTCCACATTCTCACACAATGCTGTGCCGCACACTGCCACCATCAGCTCACACTCGTTTATGTCTGCAACACAAAGTAGATAATCAGACAAGTGGGATACCTCCTATTTTAAACAAAGAGATGACATCCTGCAAATTACAGGAAGGAAATGCTAATTCCTTGAAATCCTAGTCTCCATCATGCGCATCTTCATAACAAATGTTTTACTCTTTATTTAACATTTTAAAGAACAAGATCCAATACAATAATCAAAATACCTTAATAAATTGTACAAATCGCAAAACTCATAAAAACAGCAGAACCGAAGACAAAGAATGTCGAACATTATAATTTTCAAACTCTTCAATAGCTATAACCAATAGGCAGGATCTCAGATCACTTTCATTAAAAGAACATTATATACATGCTCTGTCCCCAGTTACAAACTAATGGCAGGATCTGAATGTCTGCTGTCATGGGGCCGCATTTATTTTCAGGCACAATGGTGTCTTAAAGGGGCATACACCACATCATATATATCCATTTATATATTTATTTTAACTAATTTACATAGGAACATTTGTCCATGAATGTTCAGAATATTTGGCATGCATCCGGCCACATACAAACACTCAAACCAAACTTGGTGCACTTTCATGGATGAATTAATGTAGAAGCAGAATGTTGAAAAATAGGTGGGTTTGCATTAGGTTTATCTTATACACTCAAAATGCATCTCAAAATGGTACACTTTCAGTTTCGACATTTTCATATATGTTCAGTAAGAACAGAGTATAAAATAATATGCGTGCTTTCAAATGACGTATGCAAACACGCGCATGCGCACACACCTGTTTACAGGCACTGACAATTCTAAGTTTGTAACAGACAAACAAAATGAGCATTTGCAATCCACACGCATAACAGACAAACACAACTAACATGCACGTTTTCTGGTGACGCATTCGGACCTCTCAACGTTTCTCATTCCGAACAGGAATACATCAACTAGACCTGATTTTGTTCTTTACATTCTGGAACTTGTAGTTTTATTTTTACCATTTTAAATAAAGAACTGCACATTTTGGATTTCAGTAAAAAAAAAAAGGATTGAATAATCTACGGCATAGAAATTGGGTGGACAAAAGGCGGCGTACAGGAGTGTGCCCGCCTTTTGCCCTCCCCGTTTACCCTCCACCATGCAAATGAAATAAACGCTGACAAAAGGATCCGTATGAAGTGCGCCTGCTTTTTGCTGGTGCAAAAGGCGTGTGGACTCCATACGGATCCCCAGCATGTCCGCCAGCATGAAATTGCAGGAGAATTTGTATGGCCGAGAGGAAGGGAACGGCAGAAACGCAAGTTGCGTTTCGTGTCTCCACTCAGCCATATAAATGCAGGAAAATAGGGTGTAGCGCGAGAGAAATGCACACAGGTTTTTACGATCTTGACGCATTTTGCTTAGGCTGCGCTAGGCCGAAAACGAGCCCCTCAGAGTCTTCTGTTCACTACTCAGCCTCTGAAATATTAGCCTAGCAAGTCTGTAAATCGTGCTCCCCAATCAACTACTGAGAAATATGCATGGCCGAGAGTCATACGCCTTTTTATCTACTGAAAACAAATATGCAAGTAGCAAAGCCATGAGTCACACAACACCATCTCCCAATACAAAAAGTTGTGCAGTAAGTTTGTAAGTCAACCACTGCAATGCCCCAAACAAGACTATGGGCCTCATTACGACCCAGGCGTTAAGGGGTTAACGTCGCCGTAAAAGGTTGTGACGCCGTTAACCCTTTAACGCCTTACTACAAGGTCCCTTTGCGGCTCCCGACCTTAACGGCTGGTCTGTACCAGCCGTTAAGGTAGGGACCCGCAAAGGGACCTTGAAGGTAATTACTATACAGCAATTTGCGGTACTGTAATTACCGCCTTCCCCATTCCCATTGAGCCCGATGGGGCAAAAATGGGAATGGGGAAGGGCCAATGGTAAATCGGGAATTATCGCTCCGCCAACCTTGGAATGGGGTGGTAATTCCTCATTTCACCATGGCGGATTCGGTGAGTTACCGGTGTTAACCATGGCGCTAATAGCGCCATTGGTTAACGCCAGGGTCGTAATGCGGCCCTATAAGTTATGCACACCTATTAACTCAATAGAAATACGATTACAGCAAGGGAATAAGTCATGATACACCCAACTACCCAATACAAACAGACGCCTAGCAAGGCTGCGGCCTCATTAACTCAACAGAAATAGGCAAGTAGCAAAGCCATAAACCATAAGCCAAGTCTACTGACTCAAACATATGCATAGCAAAACAGTGAGCCATAAACTCCGTTCCACTTATTAGAAATACAATATCAAGGCCACGCGTCATACGCCCCAATCAAATGATTCAAACTTCCAGCAGTATATAAAGCTTAGAATGAACAGAATATGCGACAAGCTGGTAACGTTCAGTTCCAAGCATAGTATATAATGCGCATAAGCATACCTTTCTGCGGCATGTAAGCAAGGATCACATGCAATAGGGTTGCGAAAAGAACATGGCGAGGAGGGAGAAGGGATGGGTGCAACCATCAGTGGATATTCTGCCAGGCTCAGCTGGGAAGGAATGAGGAATTGTTAGTGACTACTGGCCCTGGAAGGTTTCAGATATCCTTGTTCCTGATTGGCTCAGTCCAGCAGTACCGTCTACAACAGTGCTATTTGTCTTTTTTTAAAAAAAAATCTATAATCTTTATTGAGATTATAACAAATTGAGAACGATGTAATAATAACAGTGCAGATGATAGTAAAAACCGTGATGATCATAATCTTGATGAAGACAGTTAAACCAAACAGTCAATGATCCGAAAAAACAAGGGAGTTTGCTGCAAACACGCGGCACACCGTAAATTACATTATCTGCATGTAGAAACGAATATTTGAATAAAGGACAAACGGGAACAGACAGGGAGACCGACGAGACACACAGGGAAGGAGGGAGGGGAAGGAGATGCTCACAAATGTGATACTTGAGATCATTACTTTACAAAATAAGGGGCCAACTTTCCAAATGTAGAGTTACAGTAGGTACAGTAGTAGCAATATAAATGAAAGAAGACAAAGAAAAACAGAAAAAGATAGAAAAAAAACCCAGCTCAAGAACCACGAGTAGACATGTTGAAGTGGTCCAGATAGCGAATGAAATGAGCCCACTTGTCATTGTACGTTGGTATAGCATCGAGGTAGGTGGACATAAATGTTCAACTCTCTACACATGGCATATGTTATTCCACCATTCCTTAATGGAGATAGTTTCCAAGTGTTTCCAGTTGGTTGTAATAAGCTTTAGGGCTAGAGCAATGAAAAGATCATAAAGCGTGGCTGAAGCAAGTGAGATGCTGTCTTTGGTGGCAAGACTGCACGGGAAAACATTAAAAAACAATAGAGGGATATTAACATTAAAAGTCATTTTAAGAAATCTCCATACTTCTTGGCAGAACTTTAATACAAAGGGACAATCTTAAAACATATTTTTGTATGAAGCAGGGGCACCCCCACATGATCAACACTTACTATCTGCACTAATCATAGATTTTGACAATTGCAGGGGGGTAATGAAGGCTCTATGTATAAAGAAGTACAGGTTTTATGTGATGTTGGCAGAGGTTGGGACACCCCTGATTCTAGTATACAGTTGAGACCAAGTATGATCATCCAAGACAAGACCAAAATCAGTCTCCCAATTTAATTGAACAAGCCATTTAGTGGAAGGATGCTCCATATTAATCAATATACTATAAAATTTGGCGGCCCTAGTATCGGAAGCCATGGTTAGGAGCAAAAGTTTAGAGGCAGCAGGGATACAAATTATATTTTAAAAAACGCTGAAGTGTGTCTAAACACGCATTGATCAAATTATTATAAAAGTTAAAATACGAAATAGGGATCGGGATGAGATGCCTGAACTGTTGGAATGAGAGAAGGGAGCTACCATGAACAATCTGATGGATAAATCTGATGCCTTTAGCTAACCAGGACTTGCGATAAAGTGCTCTTCCATTGATAGTGATAGATTTGTTGTGCCACGGAAATGGAGAGAGTTCTTGAGGTGGGGATTTGCTATGGGGGATAAGAAAGGGTCTGAGAGCAGAGATGGAAGCCTTAATGGGATCCGAAATTGTTGCAGAGAAGTGGCTGAAAAAGTAAATTAGGTCAGAAATATCACATGGAAACGCAAGGTGTTTCTCCACCTTGCACCAGGATGGTGAGTCAGTGGAATCAGGAGGGGCAAACCAACAACAGGACTGTTTGAGAAGAAAGGCTGTATGATACAATTTAAAATCTGGGCTCCTAACCCCCCCTCCCAACCCCTGTATCATATGGGGCTTTCAGCTTGCTAACAGCAATTCTTTTACACTTCCCAGATCCCCATAAGAAATTGAGGAGGATTGAGTTAATTCACGGTATCATGCACCGAGGAAGCAAAGTGGAGGCCTAGGTATTTAATTGAGTCATGACACCATTTAAACCCATATGAAATCAAATCATGTCTGCCACAAAAGGAGTTAAGAGGTAATATCTTAGGCTTATCCTTATTGAGCTTATAGCCGTATATTAAGGAAAACTGCTGCAATCTATCCAAAAGATGCAGAAGATGCAGTTTGGGATTCTTTATGAGGACAAGAATATCATCCGCATATGCAGCTATGGATTTCCCACATGAAATCCCAGGGTTGTTACTATCAGATCTTATAAGCTCTAAAAGGGGGTTCTAAAGATAAAATGGAAAGAATAGGGGACAAGGGACACCCCTGCCTTGTTCCTCTTCGTAAAGGGAAGAAGGGTGAGGATTGGCCATTTAGAATAATAGAAGTTGTGGGACATGAATAAAGAAGTTTAATAAGGGAGATGTAATTTTCACCACACCCGTCCCATCGGATAGATTGAAACAAGAAATCCCAGTTGACCGGATCAAAGACTTTCTCAGCATCCAGCGCTATAGCTGCATAACCATGTTTGTCTTTTTTATTCCTTTAGACAGTATGCAAGGTATCCTGCAGTTGCTTCGCGTTCACAGAGATGTTCCTGCCCTTGACATAACTAACTTGATCAAGTTTAACCAGTGCATTTAGGGATGATTCAATTCTGTTAGCAAGAACCTTGGCAAAAATATGGCTTTCAGCATTGATAAGGGAGATTGGTCTGTAATTTTTGGGGAGATCAGGGTCTTTATCAGCTTTGGGAAATAGAATGAGTAACGCCTCTGAGGAGGATCCAGAAGAGCATTTCTGAGATGCAAAGTGTGAATATAATGCCTTGAGCCAGGGAGTGAGGGATCAAGGAAAATGATTTAAAAACTCCACAGAGATTCCATCGGCAACAGGACCCTTCCCTCTGCCCAACCCCTCGACAAGACAATTGATTTCATGAAGGGTAACATCTCCCTCTAAATGGGTAAGGTCAGTCCGGGGAGCTATTTAAGTGTTACAGCCCAGGGGGGTGGGTTTCCAGGCATTAGTGGCCCAGAACTGTGGTGCACCTAATGCCCAAGAATTCTATCCCCTCAGGTACTAAGGCAAGCAATTTAACACGACCGCGGTAACCCCATGGGTATCTGCACCCAAAGCAACATGGCTTGGTCATAAATTGGTTGCCATGTCAGCAGGACCGTCACATATAAATTGGAATGAAAGCGGGGAAGACCAGACCACCCACCGTGGCCACTGAAGAAATTGGGAGGTAAGGGGAAACTGAGGTGGAAGAAAGATATGCAAGAACAGCCTCTGGAGAAAAAGGTGTGGTGACTTTTGGCGCAGGAGTGAGGTGCAGTGGAGGGAAGCATGCAGTGAGCCGCGGGGCAGTGCAGGGGAGCCAGGGCAGAGCCACCAAAGACTTTTGGCTTGGCAGGGATGGCGGTGGATGAGAATTCTTAGACAATACCAATAGTATCCAGAAATCCAGCCAAACGGAACATTTCAAAGAGGGTCGTAATTTCCAATGGGAGATTGTTCCAAAGTGAGGGAGCGGTATTCATAGTGATTTCTACTAATCTTTGAAGGTGTGATCTGAGGTTCATGGCTGATCTGAGATTCCTGTAAGGGCAATGTCTCTTTTGACAACGCATAAGGCAAGCACGTATCTGTTGGAGAGACTCTAAAGTTAAAGTGAGTGTTGCGAAGTAGTCGTGTACTGTGAGTTAAGGTTTCATTTGTAGCATGATGGACATTGTATGTATTAGGAAATTAGTTAATTTGGAGTGAATGTTATGACTTTACATTTTGCTACCTCTGGACTGTGTGTTTGTACTTTAAGACTGGCATTCCCAACTTTTGTAGACTTCACCTTTGTATAGGTAGTAAACATACCATAGTTTTCCTGACTCAGTTGACCACAAACTGGGCAGCTCAGGGTACTGGGAAAATTGCCAAGCCAGTTGATGATGGACCTGGGGTGGTAGGGGTAGGATCCCCTGGTTAACTTCCTGTGGAGCCTGCTGCTCAGCAGGACCCCATCACACAGTACAGGACCCTTCCTGGCCTTCCCTAATTGGGACACAATGTGGGTACACACCAAGGCCCCTCCTTACACTAGGGAGCCTAAACACCCCCTGTGCCTCAGACCACTAGCCCCTTATTGGAGGAGAAGGTTAGTGAAAACTGCAGTTCCCATAATTCCTCCCTCAAATAGAAGCGAAACCCGGACTAGATCCAGGAAGCGGAAATATGGTTCTGGGAGGGAACAAACCATACAGAAGACAGTCAGGTCTACTAAACAAGGGAAGTCACTGTAAAACATGTCCCAGCCTGGCTTCCAAAATCATGTGGGCAAAACAACTACATTCCATGTAATGCTCTTCTCTACCAACCAGAAAACCTGGAATGCATTGGGGCAATTACATTTAGTGGAGGACAGGAAGACCACTATAAAAACCTAAATATCCCTAGAGTCTCCCACTACACTAGGCTGTGTTGGGAATGGACAGCACCCCCTCGCCCCCCCCCCACGCGCTTTAAAGTAAGGCAAGATGCATTTGAAGCACTTTAATGAACCAGGGGGCAGGGGGGGCAGTGAAAGGGGAGCTTTCCCGTCCAGTAGGACCCCATGCTTACATCATCAATTATAGCATATTTTTTGCGTAGATATTAATATTCCTAGGTAGAAGAGAAGGCTTGCGCTGTTAGCACGGTAAAGGCGGCATTGTATGCACTAGGCCCAAATCCACGCTGCAACGGAAATCTCCAGTCCTGCCTGAGTTTCCATGAGGACAGTTCGCACCCCCACCGTCACACTGTTTGTCCATTGTTCTTGAAAGTGTTGTGAAGATGTGTATTTCACCCAAAAGCAATGTGCCCTACAAGGCCACGATTTGGGGCCGGCGCCTGGTGGGAATGTTATCTCACTGTGGCCAAAGCACAAACCGGCCCATTCCTGAGTTACCACGAGTTATAGCCCATATAACTGACTAAACCCTAAGATACCCGAATTCCATGACACCAGGTGCCCTTTGTCCATCAACCCCAAAGTAACAAGTCCTGAAATGTCAAAGAGGATGGACAGGATGTATCATTGCAGCAATAATTGTGTCATTTGTATTGCGAGGTGCTCGGAGGGATACAATATAGTTCAAAATGAGGGCGGAGACCTTGGAGCCGGATGGTGCGGAGGGAGTGAGTGAAATGTGCGGGTGAAAGTTCGAGTGCCCTGAAACCTCCTGTGTGTCTGTTTGTAAGCCTGCCAAGTGTATGGTATGAATGATAAACAAGCTGTATAGTAGGAGTATAATTAATATGTTGTCTGACCTTCGACGTGAGAAGAAGATGAGCCCCGCAGCACCCACGTGATGGAAGATGGATGGACGTACTGGGCTGGGACCAATAAACTGCCATCCCTTACGGATAGAGGCAGCACCGGTATTGGTCCATCCAATCAGCCGTGCAGGTTTTCACTGTATGTATTGCGTCATTTATGAAGATATTGGGCCTCATTACACGGATGGCCGTAAGGATTTACCGGTACCGGTAAATCCTTACCGCCTTACTACGAGGTCCCTTTGTGGGTTGGGGGATTTAACGCCTGCTTTTTGCAGGCGTTAAAATCCAACCCACTAAGGGACCTCGGAGCTAATTACGGCACCGCAAAATTGCGGTGCCGTAATTAGCGCCTTCACCATTCCCATAGAGCCCTATGGGGCAGAAATGGGAATAGGGAAGGGCAATGGCGGAAAGGGGATTTAGCGCCCCTCCAACCTTGGAATGGGGCGGTAAATCCCCTTTCCGCCAAGGCGGTGCCGGTATTTTACCGGCATGAGCCATGGCGCTAATAGCGGCATGGCTCACCGCCTACCGGGTAATGAGGCCCATTGTGCTTTAAGAGCTTCTGCATGCAACTTTCTTTGGCAGAACGTTCTTGGCAGCCGAGTTCTTTGCTGGTGCTCTCTGCGCATGAGATTAAAACTTGTTATCCTTACAAGATCTACTTGGGCCTTTCTTCCCTAGCGGGTTGTATTTTCTCTGGTGTGAGTGTTCAGGGGCTTACTTTCACCTGCCCAACAGCATCAGGATATCCTCCGCACAAGCAGCTTGTCCAGCCATCAATGCCCACAGAAGAGTTCCAAAATAGATTCCAGGGCTCTTGGAGATATAGCCTGGTCCCCACAGCCTCATTCTGACCATCAGAAGGTGAGAGAGCCTAGCCATTCCCAACACTGAGACACCTTAAGTACACAACTGCAGACCCACAGCCCTAGTCCCACTTGACAGGGCAGGTCTGGTGTATCTGACTGTATAAACTGGGAAGCCTAGTCCAGTGTTGTGAGTGACAGGAGCAGGAGACTTTTGTTTGGTTAAGGAGAGATGCTGGAGAGACTTTGGAGAAGATTGGAAACTGGACGGTGCTGAGGGTTAGATGGAGAGGTGTTACCAGAAGATCAGAGGAGTTGATTATTACAGGAAAGAAGAAGTGGTGAGAACTATGGGTTGAGAGAGGAGGGAGTAATAGCAGAAGGAGCAAGGAAGTAAAATCGGGAATGGAAGGAGGTGACAAGAACAAAGGAGGGAGTAAGTAAAACCTGGAGTGCAGTTGGGGGAAGGAATAACATCTAAAGGCAGAACAGAGGAAGTTAACTCCTGAGTGGAGTGAAAGATGGTGGTAGTAAAGAAGTAGTGGACTCAAAAGGAGATAAGAAGACGGTGGATGAAGAGGAAGCAAGAGCAGAGAGGAAGTAAACAGTAAGAGCAGGAGAAGGTAGAGGTGGCAAGAGCAGGCCAAGATACTGTAAGGAGATGGTAAAGGAAATGCAATAGTGGTGGGCAATAGTGAGGAGAGGGAGGAAAATGTCCTGTCAGATGGGGAGAGTTGCAATGAAGAAAAAAACCTCTTCAGATGAGGAGAGATGGAGTGAGGTAGAACAGAGTAAGGCGAAAGTGCCAAATGTTGATGAATTAGAGAAAAAAGATCACACTTTTTTAAAGCTATCATTTCAATAAGCAGAGGAAAGGAAGGCAATCAGTGAGCCAGACATAGGAGGTTACAGGGGAGCAGGGCAGGCCCTATGCAGCTCTATTAGTTGGGAGAAGGTTCCAGTGAGGGCTAGGGAGCCTACTTACAGCTTAAAGAGGTGGTGGGAAGGACAGACTCACACATGAAGGCTAGTGGGGAACAATCCTTCTACGTCTTTCCTGTCTAACACCCACATCATTGCTTAGGAAGCACAGAATGTCCTCCCAGTTAGCAGGAACTACTTTAGTCTAAGACTACAGGATCCCGGAAAGCCTGCACCTAGGCACACCTCGGCAGAAGACTGGACTTGAGGTCTTGTCAATCCCCATTATATGTGAAAGGAGGGATGTAACTCTCTTTGGTAGTATGTAACTTTAGTATTTAACTTTACCACGATAGTTGAAACAACAGAGGACTGCCCATTCCTGCAAAGTGGAGAGCAGGAAAGATACAGAGAAGGAGAGGGATTAGAGGAGGACCATTTTGTGTTTTCTTGTTTGTTTTCCCTTTTGGTAGGATCCTGTTTCATATTTACTTTGGCCCATCCCTCTATGCTTCCCTAATAAAGAATTTGAACTTGACACATCTGGCCTTGCCATGCTTCTTAGACCCAAATGTCCTGCCTGCAACTTTATACATAAAAACATGTATTTATTAGAAGACTATCTGGCTTTCTCTTTCCATTTTCCACAATGAAAACACCATAATAAGCAGTTATGCTGATTTTGTACTGATGAAGAACTGATTGTGTTCATAACATACCATTAGAGAAGGAAAGCAATATGCATGTGTACATGGGCATTAGAAAGGGGTGCTTGCTGGTCTGACTGTTGTTCTTAATCTTTATAAATGATCTGGCAGAGGAGATCTTGAAACTCAAGTCGGATGCCCTGCAAGCAGTGAAGGATATACTGGGTTTCCTTTACCTCTGGGTACAACACAATTCATATACCTAAAACCCTGATAAGTTTGCAGCGGCGGCTGGATTGTCTAGAATCATTTTGCACCTGAAGAAGTCTAAATATCAACACTGGGAAAACAAAATGTATGGTATTAAGCAGTATTAAAAGACTTAGAGACCAGGCTTTCTATATAGGAGGTGTATCCATAGAGAAGGTCCCACATTATAGTTATCTCTGCATACGTTTTTCACAGAAAACATTGTGGAAAGATCAGGTTAAGAAAAGCGATGGGCAACAGTTCTGGAGGTAACATTAAATTCTCCAAATTGTATGTTAACAGGGTGGTTGAATCGGCACTTGAGATGCACACAATTAAAGCCAGAGCACCAGCTCTATAGGGGTCGAACTCTTAAGACACTCTAATATGCCCAATATGAGGACAATAGCAATTTTATTTTTAAACTGTTATCAAAATTACCCAATCAATACTCCAAAAGCTATTTTTAAGATTACAATTTGAACGTGAAGTAATCGACCAGGTTGCTTATTTTTTTTTTAAACGTGTTTATTTTAAACAAGCAGGCTATGGCAATACAAAGCTTAATCACTTCCGGCATGTAGCATACAGTAATACCATTTGACGCTCCTCCCACCGCACCCTTCGGTCTCAAGTTCCTTCTTCATGTCCCCGTAGGGGATCTCCATCCTGAATAGTTCTCCTGGCCAGTTGGGGCTTGAAAGTCAGGGCTGGGAACCTTTGGTCAAACTCCAATACCGGACCCCAGATGTTGCGAAAGCGATGCAAAGTGCCTGCCCCGGCAGCCGTCACCTTCTCGGCGATCAGGATGTCCCAGACTTTCATCCACCAGAAAGGCATGAGAGGGCCTTCCGTCGTTTTCCAGGTGCGGGCTATCACGTTCCTGCCCACAAGTAGGCATTGAGATAATAGTTTGGCCTTGGGGCCAGACCTTGGGTAGATCCCGGGGATCGGTGCTCCAAGGAGGATAGGTTTGGGGGCCAAGGGCATTCGCACCTGAGTGATGTCCGCTATAGTCGCCAGGCATTGTTTCCAAAAGGCTTGGGCCTTGGGGCAGGACCACCACATGTGGAAGAAGGAGCCTATTTGGCCGCATTGCCTCCAGCATTGAGGGTTGATCGTGGAGTTCATGTGGTGGAGTCTTAGGGGAGGGTAGTACCACCGGAGGAGGCTCTTGTAGGCGCACTCTCTATTCGTGATGCATGATGAGGAGGAGTGAGCCCGGGACCAGATGTCAACCCACTGTTGGTCTTCAATCTGATGGTCCAGGTCCGCCTCCCATAGGGCCATATACTGGGTTTTGGAGGTTAGGAAGTCCGTTTGGAGGCGCTTGTATAGAGTGGAGATTCTTCCTAGGGGTAGGAGCTCATTAAGGGTCAATTCGATGGCTGTGGAGGGACGAGTAGCCGCCTGGCGAGTCTGTGGGTGGGTGCACCAATGGCATAGCTGGGTATATGTGAATCTATCTTGTTCCTGGATCCTAAAGAGTTCTTTGCATCGCTCAAAGGTGCAGGGTTGGCCCCCTTCAAAAAAGTTGACCCAGGGTCTCTAGGCCTCCTGCAATCCAGGCCTTAAAATTCTGGGGAGACAGACCAGGAGAGAAGGTCGGGTTCATAAACACTGGGGAGAGGGGGCTGAGCCCCGTCGGGATCCTCTTCTGTTTCAACGCCTTGTCCCACACCGAGATGGTGTGTTTGGTGGATGCCAGAAGATTCCGCCACTGTCGCTGTTCCGGAGGGGGGACATGTGGGAGAAAGCGTAGCGGGAGGGGTAACTGCGCTTGTTCAAGGTCCACCCATCTAGGGCGGTTGGTGAGGACTTGCCATGATTGGATGCAAGACAGGTGAGCCGCCATTTGGTATTTCTGCAAGTCAGGGACCCCGAGCCCACCCAGTTTCGCGTTGCCCAGCATCATGGATTTAGAGATCCTGGGCTTTTTCCCCCTCCAAATAAACTGCAGCATTTTCTTCTGTAAGCGTTGAAGGGCTGGCGCCGGAACCGGCACTGGGAGTGTGGAGCATGCATACAGAAATCTCGATAGTAAGTTCATCTTACAGGCTGTAATACGGCCCCTCAGCGATATCTCCTGTGTCGCCCAGTGTCTTAAATCTGCCTCCAAGTTTGTAAATAATGGGGGAAAATTAGCCCGATAGGTCTCGCTTGGGTTGGCCGGGATCTGAACTCCCAAGTAGCTAATTCCTTTGGTTGTCCATTGTATTGAGCACAGCGTTACCAGGGCTTCTCGGTCTTCTTGGGTCAAACCCACTCCCATGGCGACTGATTTCCGGTAGTTGACTGTGAAGCCTGTGACCCTGCCATAGCTTGTTATCTCAGCCAGGGCTTGAGGGAGGGAAGAGCGGGGTTTTGTGATAGTCAGGAGGACATCATCTGCATAGAGGGCCAGTTTATGGTGTGCCGGGCCTGATTGAAAGCCTTCGACTGCAGGGTTCAACCTGATCCGCTGGGCAAACGGTTCCATAATTAGAGCGAAGAGAAGTGGCGACAGCGGGCATCCCTGTCGGGTTCCGCAAGTTAGGTTGATGGGGGAGGAGAAGGTGGCGTTAACTCTGAGAAGGGTTTTGGGGGCTCTGTAATTTGCCAGTGTCATAGTGCAGAACTCCGGGCCAAATCCAAAAGCCTCAAGGGTGAGCCTCATGAAAGTCCAATCCACTATGTCAAACGCCTTGGTCGCGTCCAGGGCCAGGAGCACCAATTCCCGGGAATCTCGGGAGGCGAGTTCCACCAGATCCAAGGCTCTTCGAATGTTGTCGGCCGTGGAGCGGTGTCTGAGGAAGCCACTCTGATCCGCACTGATTATCTCCAGCAAGAATCGAGACAGACGTGATGCCAGGATTTTAGAGTAAATATTAGAATCTATGTTGAGCAGGGCAATGGGTCTATATGATGCAGGGTTCTTCAGATCGCCTCCAGGTTTAGGTAGTAAGACCGTAATTGACTCCTACATGGATGGGGTTACAGTGCCCGTGGTCCTGAACGAGTTAAACAACTGTACCAAAGGTGCTAATAGTTGGGGTTTGAAAATCTTGTAAAACCTGGTTGTATACCCATCAGGGCCAGAGGCTCGGGATTTAAGAGATTTTATTGCCTCGTCCACTTCTTCGTCAGTAATCGGCGCCTCCAGAGAGTCACGGGCTGTTCTTTTTAGCCGGGGAAGCGCTGCCCCCCGTAAGTATTCCTTCTGTTCCTCCATGTCCCGCGCTGGAGCGGTCATCACCTGAGTCAGGTGGGCCGCAGCGAGCTGCAGTTTGTCCTGGTCAGCGTAATGGACCTCGCCTTGTTGGTCCTGCAGGCCCACAATTGTATTGTTCCTCTTTGCCTTGGCAAGTTTGGCCACTAGTAGCTTATTTGCTTTGTTGTTTTTAGCATAATAAAACTGTTTTGCTTTTGCCATTTGGTGGGCAGTGTGTTCGGCATAGTGGGCCTCGATCTTTTTTTGTGCTATCCGGATGGCCCGCTGAGTTTTAGGGGTCCAGCCCTTCTCCTTATTGGGTCCTTTCTGCATTTTTAAGTTCCTCCTCAAGGCCCTGGCGAGTTTGACGCTTGTGTCTATGATAGGCTGCTCCTTGTGCAATCAGTTCACCCCGCACTACTGCCTTCATTGTGTCCCAAGTGTTGGCGGTAGAGGTGTCCTCACTGGGGTTCTACTTAAAGAAGTTGGTCATCGTGGTTGCGATCGGGTCCCTGAGTGGCATCTCGTTGAGAATCGGATCATATAGAGTCCATCTGCGCTGTTGGGGGTTAGCTGGTTCCTGCACTCGGATTTCCAGGGTCACCGGAGCGTGATCAGACAAGATTCTGGAGCCAATTGTCACATTGTTAGTAAACGTGAAGATTTGTGGGGACACTAGGAGAAGATCTATCCTGGAGAAGGTTCTGTGGACATAAGAATAAAAGGAAAAGTCTCTTTCGGATGGGTGGAGTACTCTCCATGAATCCACCACCCCCAAAGTCTAAATAGTTGTAGGAGAGCCAGGGCTATGGTGAGGTCTCTGGCACTGGGCGGGTATGACTTGTCTTTCAAGGGGTCCGGGACCCCATTGAAGTCCCCTCCAATCACTATCTGGCCTTCCAAAAACGGGGAGAGGGTTGTACTCGGGGATTCATAGAACAGCGCCTGGCCTGAGTTGGGTGCGTATACGGAGATTATAGAATAGAGTTGTCCTAGTAGTAGGCATTTCACCGCCATGTACCGCCCCTCCGGGCACCTTATAGAGTCTAGAATTTGAGGATTCAGTCCCCTCCCAAATAGGATAGCTGTGCCACCCGTCTTGGAGTTCCCAGACGCGAAAAGTTGCTTCGGAAGGTTTCGGGAGCGCAGGCGGCTATGGTCTGCCGGCAGCAGATGGGTTTCTTGTAGCATAACCACAGCTGCACCGTCGTTCTGAAGCTTCTGTAGGATGGACTTGCGTTTGGCGGGTGAATTTAGTCCCTTGACATTCAGGGAGACAAACCTCAGAGTTCGATATTCCGGGGCCAGGTCCGGGGAGGTTGACGAGTCCTGAGGGAGAGGGGGAGATGTAGAGGGATCAGCCATCATGTCGCGGAGTGCGTAGCCATTACCCAACCTGCCTGTGGGGTTTTTTCTCGGGCCGCCAACGGGAGGGCCGAGTTTTAACTGAGGGTGGCTGACCTTTTGCGGGTCTAATGCCTCCCTTGGCCAACGGGGCCATAGAACAGTGAGTAGCCAACATGGCTAACCTTCTAGGTAATCTTAGTGGTTTGTTCCAAGGACTCATAGATGGACTGTGCCTTGGAACCGGGCATGGGCCGTGGAATAATGCCCGCTGCTTAAAGAATGAAGCTTATCTGTGTTCCTGAGGGTGCAGATCGGATCATGGTGCTGGGCTGCGAGCCGGGATCGAGGTGGAAGCTCCATCATGGGGTCGCATCCGGCTATTTCCTCTTCCAGAATCTGGGAATCCTCGACCAAGAGTCTTGTGTGGGATTAGGGGAGGCCACCACGTTTGAATCAGCCGTTGTTTCGGAGGGCGGGAAAGACGAGGGTTTGGAAGCATCTGGGCGCAGGATGTCGGTAGCATCTTCCAGGTGGCTAAGTTTCCTGAGCGAGCCCTTGTAGGAAAATTGCAAAGCTGTGGGAAAGAGCCATCTGTAGCAGATTTTTTGATCCTGAAGAAGGGTGGTTAAAGGGCAAAGGGCTTGCCTCTTTTGAAGAGTAAGAGGAGAAAGGTCCTGGAAGATCTGGAGGGAGGTCCCTTGGAATGTAATTTCGTCTTTGGAGCGGCTTATTGCCGAGATGGCTTCCTTCGTAGTAAAGAAGTGCACCCTAGTAATGATGTTGGGGGGCCATCCGATTCCACTCCGCGTCAGGGGATCAGCCTGTGGGTGCGATCTAGGAGAAGCAGTGAATCTTCGAGGTCAGAGGAAAAGATTGGAAAAAGAGGCCCACATATCCAGCCAACCCCTTGTCTGGGATCGAGGTGGGAACCCCCCGAATGCAGAGGTTGTTGCGTCGGGCCCTATTTTCGAGGTCCTCTTGCTTGTATTCCAGGATGTCGTACTTGTCCTGCAATAGTCCGATTAAGCGTTGGACCTCAGTTAGCGCAGAGGCATGATCTTGGATATGATCCTCAACAACCTCCACTCTTTGTTCAACCTCCGAGACTTTTTTATCTGTGCTTTCCAGTTTAGTTGTGAGTTCCGCCATACAAGAGCGGAATTCTGATTTGATATCCGCCATGAATTCCCGTATATCTTCTTTGGTCGCCAAAGGTCCCTTGTTATCTAGGGATTCCCGTGAGATAGAGGGGCAGGAATCTTGTTTTTTAGCTTTGTCGGAAGCGGTCAGCAGAGTTGCTATGTCCGAAGACTTGGTGGTCTTTTGTTGCTTGGACATCGCGCTGGTTGTTAGAGGCAGGACAATGGCCGCCGGGAGCGATGTAGCGGTGAAGAAGAGTTGCTATGGGAGCTGCTCATGTGGCCCCCAGAGGCTAAGAAGCGCTGCACGTGCGGGATGTAGGCCTTATCCGCGGGCAGCAGGACCGTGGGCCGGGGCGCCCCAGGAAGAGCTCAGGGAGAAGAGCATGCGGGCTAGGCCTACCTTAAATCTCTCAAGGGGCTTCTGCTGAAGGCTTCCGCCGCCAACCGTTGGGGGGAGGGTCTCCCATCTCCGCTCCAGGAAATTGAATCGCTTCTAGGGCCATTGCATATGTCCATGGGCCGGAAGGTAGGAAGGTAGGCCCCACCGAGCATCCAGGTGGGCCACTAACGCAGCCGCGTAGATCTCCATCCGCTGGATGTGTAGCTGTAGGGCGGCGTGGGCCGGGGCGCCCCAGGAGGAAAAGGGAGAGGGTGCACAAAACGGGGCCGATGCATGCGGGGCTCCTCGCCGGTTCCTGGGGGGGCCCGGGCCGCCCTCACCCGCCGATGGAAAGTCGTCCCCGCTTGTCTGGATATCCGGATGTTTGTCTGTCCCCTCTGGCTCGAGTGCTACGGGGAGGATCGCCTCCGACTCCTGACTGCAGACGCCATCATACGTGCGCCCGCCATCTTGGATTCTCGGAGCAGCAGAGGGGGGGACCGGGATTCAAGCGACGAGTACGGACATAGTGCTCCCTCTCCCGGCTTTCATCTTTGAGCTGCTAGTGCCCCATCGGTTCCGATCCACATAGCTGGCGTCGATGGATCGTATAGGCCACAGGAACCGCACAATTTTAGCTGTAGCAGCGGGCTGTCCATGGGTGGCTTTAGAGGAGCGACTGCATCGCGTCGGCTCCAAGCCACGCCCCCCAGGTTGCTTATTTTAAACCTATTTTCGTTTGGCTAAAACGGTTGGGTTTCGCTGATTTAATTAAATACAGAGACGGGACGTTAGTAGCCTACTTGGAGCCAGCACACTTCCTTGGTTGAGACATATTTCAACCACCCTGAGATCGCTGGGGTTGGAAGATATTTTCAAGAATCCAGCTAACATAGGACCATTTATCAAACAACTTCCTAAAGAGCAAGTAGCCCTTAAAATAATGGAGTCGAATGTGGATTCTGGCTTGACACTAAGAAATGTCCTTTATTATGTTTTGCACAATTTTAATGCTGCATTGTATAATTATCTTCAAGCCCCAGAGCCGGGCTTAGGAAGGAAACGTACTAGTAGAATGAGATTGGGCACATTACCACTTGTGGGGGTTACAGGCAAGTTGCATGATGATGGTATAATGGCAGTTTGATGCGTTTTACCCTATCCTGTGGCTTGTTCACAATACCCAACCCCATGTGGGTTGCATTCATATAGAGTGATGTGATTATAGAATGAAAAAAAGGGTTTCCACATTTCACAATTTTGTCAGCCATTTTGCCTTGGGTTGTTAGGGAAAAGGAATGCCATTCGATCGTTAGCCAGCAATCTAACTTTGTTTTTGAATTTCGGCAGCCAGTGTTATACACAAATATTATCAACATATATTTGGTAAGGTACCAAGTGCATTATCCAATTCGTTTATCACATTTGCTACGTTATCCAGAAAATATGCAGCTCTTCAATCGGCAGTACATATTGTTGTACAATAAATTTAAATATTAACATTATTTCTATTCTGGTTTTATTAAATGCGCCACTGAATAGAACAGTGAGTACCTGCCACAGTGTTGCGTATTGAATAGACATTAGTGCGCCATGACAAGGCGAGAATCACACGCATGTAGTAGTCTGTATAAGGATAATAGCGAGGCCAATGCCAATTCAAGTGCAAAACTGTCAAGAATTGGTTATGAAAGACACTGGCAAATGTTATGCCGAGCGGGCAAGGAAATTGTCACAGATCAGACTGTGGCAAACATGAGAAAAAGATAACATTTCTAATGCTTCATGTTCAAAGTGACTTGTGCGTGGCATGATCAAACAGTGCAATGTGACAAAAGGATTGTGCCAGATCAGGCTGCAGCGAGCATGAAGGGGAGATAGAGTGCCTAATGCTTTATATTGAAAGTGGCTAGTGCCTAGCATGGTCTTAAAGTGCAAAGTTGTGTCTGTTGTTGAGACAATAAAGTTGCTTATAGCGACCAATGACAACAGTAGGTTATATACCCTTTAGTTCTCTAAATAAAAACCAATCTTGAGTTTACATTTTGTGTTTCCCACGTACCATTTATTGCAAGGACATTGGAGAACATAGACAACAAATTCAGAATTGCATGTGATCTTTCCCTTGATGGTAATCGGGTGCCCCAGTACGGGATGATTGTAAGTGTCACAATTCAGAGCATATTTGCAGATTTTACAGTGTGTGCACTTGAAAAAACCTTCTCCATACGTATTTAACCAATTCCAGGCTTTATTTGTGTCATCTGCTTTCATGAAACTGCTTACCAGAGTGTCTTTTAGGGAACTTCTTTTGCAGAAAGTGATGTCTGGATAGTCTCAGTATTTTTTGAGGATATACCGCATGGGTTGAGCATGAGTACCAAATGTTAAGATGAGTCATGGCATATTTCCGTTGGTCTTTGATATTAGATGATTGTCCTGTTAGCAAAGCATGCCTATTTAGTGATCAAGCTTTTATATAGGCCTATTCAATGATCTTCCTGGGAAACTCTTGTTTTCGAAAGCCCAATGCAGTTGCTTTACTAGCTGTATCAAACTCTTCAATGTTGGTACAGTTCTTTCGTAGTCTGATGAACTCACCACACCATAGGGTATACTCCATATAAGATTTTTAGGGTGGCCGCTTGCAGCGTGACTTGGGGCATTGGAGCCTGTTGGTTTTCTGTAAAGTTCACACAGAACTTTGGTCAATTAGTTTCACTGTGACATCGAGAAACACTATGGAGTTGGAACTATGAGTTTCCATGAATTTGAGATTCCAATCATTTTTGTTCAATTCTTTTACAAAGTCGACCCATCCTCTTTCACTCCCTTTCCAAATGACAAAGTGATTGTCAATGTAGCGTATCCACAACACAATGTTCTCTCTATAAGCCTAGTTATTTTAGACCATTTTTTGAATTTTTCCCAGTATCCCACAGTTTGGTTAGCATAGGCAGGGGCAAATGTCGTACCCATAGCTACCCTTTGTATTTGCTTGAAAAATTATTTTTTGAAGAGAAATGCGTTGTTGTTGAGACAGAAATCTTCATGCCAAGAATAATTTCTGTGTGTTTTAAGTAGTTGAGTGACCTGATATTGAGAAAATATTCACATGCTTTCATTCCAAACTCATGTTGTATAGAGGTGTAGAGGATACCGCGTCCATAGTTGCCAGGCTATAAGTAAGTTCCTGTTAAGATAGATTTCTGAACTCGGACCTGGAGGGGCAGAGGTTCAGAAGGCCAGCCTAGTTTCTTGGAACAGGGTAACCTCTGGACAAGCCAGACCAATCAGGGTAGCGATGGTGGCGGTCAAGTCTCAAGAGGGTTGAGGGTGACTGAAAGCCCGCAATGAGCACACAAAGCAAGGACACTTACAAATTACTCCAGACAGGTGTTATATTAAAAATATAGACACATTTATTACAAGGCCTTTGTAACATTGACCATAGCAAAGAATCACAATAATACTAAAGTAAACCAACACATCACAATCAATACCGTATATATACAAGACCGAGGGGTCTAAGGAGTTATGAGCACGTACTATGTGGACCACCTAGATGGGGAGGAAAACAGGCAATGCAAGTAGTCTTTAGACCCAGTTCGACCTCAGAAATACACCTAACTAGGAGGAAGTCCGAGCCCTACAAAGAGAGGAGCCTTATGCTCGAAAGTACCTGCATGCGCTTGTGCCAATGGACAAAATAGGGTCTCTTCAAGGGTCTCTGACAGTTCAGGAAGGTAGATGAAGCGATGAAGAACAAGTCCCCACTACTCAAGCAAGGCCTCCACTTGCGGGCGAAGGCAGGGTGAGAGTGTGGGAAGGATCTGCTATTTTGCAACAGCGGTGGAAGAGAAGTGGGTTCCTGAGCTAGGGGCCACCGGTTGGGATGTGGACTACTCACCGTTCCCCGACGCAGGCAGACCCAGACTTCGCCAGTTCAATTCACGTTGCTGGCAGGTTCAGATGCGATGGTCAGGACGTCTCGACACTGTGTAGATTCCGCGGTAGCAGGATACAGGGGCGAGGGTGTCCCAAATGCAGCGAACGTGCACATATTGTTACCACAGCATGGCAACACGGCCACTGTGTTTACTCTGGTCCGGGCGCACTCGTCTGACTTCAGACCTGGGAATGCCAAGTGTACGATATTCAGTGTGAGAGTGCCATGGACACATAGCTAGCAGTAGGCCAAGTTTCGAGGGCTTCCCCGAAACGGCGGCGGTGACAGAGCAAACGTTCTGCGTAAGCTGGTCAGCCCACTGGTTGGCCGAGGGACACTTCCGGAGAGGCTTACTTGCAGGGTTTGATGAAGGTGCCGGGAATAGTTGATCCCACTATTCCAATGGGTCGAAGCGCCGTTGCAGACCTTCTAGGATGATCAGATGCAGAGGGGTCTCGCAGGACGACAGCGGCTCAGGGTGCCAAACCTTCAGCGGGTCACCAGCGGTTCCTTGATTCAGCTTCTTGTTGCAGGATACTTGGCTCCTTATCCCTTGTTCGGTGTGAACTCAGGAGATCGACATGGTAGTGGTGTTTTCAGCCTCCTCTTATCCAAAGTACCCTTCGCGCCAAAACGGAGAGAACCCAATGGGAGATCTGGTCACAAACACTCACACCATACGTGGACCTATCACGGACCACGGTGGTCCCAGGCATTCAGGACACTCCAGACACTCTGGCACCCAGGATGTGTATTGGGAACAGACATCCTAGCCCACATCCTGGAGGCATTCACACAAGGCATGCAGAAGCCCGCGAAAGCTTTGGGTTTCGCTGGAAAGTGCATGACCAAATAAGGACTGACCCGGGTCGGCTCGACCTGGGGAAGGTGAAGGGGCAAGATGGCCAAAGGACAGGACAAAGAACCTTGTGGCATGGCCATTTTGGAGCCAGGCCACTTATTTGTGCCAAATGCAGTAAGCGCGGATAACATGGCGAAAAAGGGTTCAAAACACAAGAGAAACGATAGCTGCCACCAGTCTTGTCCGTGACACACTTGCACAGTTCATAATAAGTCCAGCGAGAGTTTCTAGGGCCTTTGGAATGACTAGAGACCCAAAAGCGCGGTAAAGTAAGTTACAGTGCACTCTTGTTTCATATAGCACAAAAGCTGCAACATGAGGAAAGGACTAAGGGAAACGAAGTCTCCCAGGACTGACTGTCTTGAGGGCATGTCAGTTTCCCTATAAGAATTGAGCGAAAGCCCAGAGGAGTGCGTCGGAAGGCTGCGCTTCTCTGGCAAAGTCTAGATCAGGGTGTAAAACAGCAGCAACAAGTTTGGGGGTTGACACATGGAGGGAAAATGACATACAGTCATGAAATCTTTCCTAACAGTTCCCATCGACGTTTGTCTATTCTAGACAGAAAATCAGTTGTGTCTCTCAAATATGATGATAAGGAGGATACAAATGGAAAGAGGGCTTCATCCACAACTTTGGACATATTTTCCAATGGGGACCCAATGAGTGTAACTATGGGCCTTCCCGGTGGTCTGATTAGACATTTATGGATTTTTGGAAGGAAGTATATCATAGGTATGATTGATTGTATGATATATAGAAACTTGAAATTATCTTCATACAAAATACCTGTCTGCTCTCATTCATGGAGGAAGGTCTGTAGCTTCACTTCTAATTATTTGATGGGATTAATGGCTAGTTTCCCATAGCAGCTGGTATCATGAAGTTGTCTGTAAGCCTCCTTAATATAATCACTTCTGTTCATAACTACAATGTTGCTCCCTTTGTGTGCTTGCTTAATAATGCAGTTGGGCAACTGGCTTGGCTGTGTGAGCACATTTCTATGTTTTTTGGACAGGTTTTCTTTGTGTTGGAATTTGCTGCCTTTTCTTATGCTTTTAAGGTCATCTATAACCAAATTCTGGAAGTTTTCAATATTGCTGCCTGATGTGTTTATAGGGTTGAATTTGGACTTGCATTTCAATTTAATTTTTGAAGGACATCGCACATCGATTTGCAATTCTTCAAAATTCACCTCAATGGTTTCCACTTGTCCCTCTTTCTCCAAGTGTATTAATGTGGATAGAGTTCTTAATTCTCATATTGTAATGTCTGTTTGACCTTTTACTACAAGTGCTGGAGGTTTCGAATATACGTTAGTGGCAAATAATATTTTGAGATGCAGCTTGCGAATGAATCTGTCTAGATTGATTCTCGTTTGAACATAATCGTACCTGGCTTTGGGGCAGAAGTTCAGTCCCAAATTTAACACTTTAATTTGGTCATCCATGAGGATATGATCTGATAGGTTGATGACTTTGTGTTTGCTTGATTCTTCCATGGTGGTATTATCTACCTGCCAGAGCGCAGAGATCTCCATGGGAGGTTGTTGGTTGAGTTTCCTGCCCCTCTGTCCCCTCTTTGTTTATTTTCTTCCCTATCTCCTTTGTCCCCTGGAATTGTAGTTTCCCCCTCGTGTCTTTTTGTTTGCTCTGCTATCCTGGCAGAGTAGCCCCATTTCTTCTAAAAAAATAAACTTACACATTGTTGATCATTTTCACTTTCTGTGACGTCCGATTCTGAGGTAGATGGAGTTGTGTCAAGAATGTTTTCATTGTGGCTTATGGCTATAGCAGCCACAGTTTTAGCCTTTTATCTCAAATAGTCGAACCTGCGTGCAAATGTGTAGATATACCCATTTTCGTAGTCCTCTTTATCACATAGAAATGTACATCATTTTCTTGTCTTCATTTCTTCCTCATATGTTTTTAGACTGAAGTCCATATTGATTTTCATCTTCTTGCCCTCCAATTTGATTTTTTTCTTCTATTTCAGTCATTTAAAAAAAAATCTTTTCCTGAACGCTTCCTGCATGTTTTATGAGCAGCTTAGGAAAGGTAGTGGAGCAATGATTTGTGGCACCTCCCCACTCGCGTAGCATATCGAGATCCTGTTCCTCGAAAGACAGTGTAGTGAGGATTCTAAGGCCTGTAGGAATCCTCCCTACGGCTATATAATTCTGTAGCGAGTGTTCCTTCCACCATTTGCTCACTTCTTTTTTCTGTAATTTTTCTAATTCTTTAAGTAAAGAAGTCTCACTATTATCCTTTACTTTTGTCGCAGTCACGTTGCTTTTATTTGAATGGTTAGTGTTTCATTGAAGAGTGTATTTGCCTGTTCCTTTCTGGCTGCCTCTCTGCTGGCCTGGGAAATCATGCTTATAAGCAATTATGTCACACTGCTTTGGCTTGTGTGGGCACTGGATCCAATCCTTCAGTTTGTCACGGTTGGTTTATCATATGGCCAATATACGTCCAATGTCGAATTGGATTGTAAGTTTACTCCAACTTGGAGAGTAGAATGGCCAGGCATGAAACAGTAACGACGCAAGTAGTACTTACCCTTTCAATGTTTACCCTAGTGTCCTCCGACGCCACCGGTTCACATTGTCACAGGTTTTCTTAGCTTGCTCTCCTGTTTCTGCAAGTAGGTGTTTAAAGCAATCTGAGTTGCCGTGGGTAAAAACCATTAAAAAGGCGTTGAAGTGAACCGCACGTGCCATCCAAAAATCTTCCACCGGTGCACACTGCGTGCTGTAACGCTACAGCATGTATCAATCCACTGTTTCGGTGCAGTTCCACCGTTGAGTAGCAAGAACTTCTTCCAATGTTGAAGGCTGAGGGGAAATGTACATCTCGCAATTGGAATGGACAGACCTTAGAAGATCTGTGAATAAGGACCCTGTCAATATTCTGATCATTGCCCAGCTCAATGCAGCTCAAAGCCCACTGCAACTTTTTTTTCTCGAATTCTGAATGCTGTCAATGTAAAATAACCTCTGAACTGTGCTATTGTTTCACAAGCACCTCCACAGGCAATCTTTCTCATGGAAAAATTAGGGATTACTCTGCTTACCAAGAAGCTTTGAGGAAAGAACTACTGAGCATCCCAGTTGTTGCTAGACCAACCTCATGCACAACTACGTCCATTCCCTGGAACCTGGTAGTTAGCATAATCATGGTAACCAAAATGGAATTGAAAGGACAAAGATAAAATTGCTGAATCAGACTTCTTTACACCATTAATCTTGTCAAACCATCATTGTTCATCTAGTCAAGAAGCATTCAGGCACTCCTCGCCCAGGATCCAGCGATAGATGTGCTGGGCTGCAGTGAAAATCAATATCATTTCTACAGGGTAAATTTGATAAACTGAATGAGTAGATGGGCCAGATAGCATCCAGAACCCCCTTTTTAAAGCAGAGACCACCAAGTTTGATCACCAGTGCACCTAAACTATCCGAGCAGTAAAACAGCTGGGAAAAGTGATGGACTCCTGACTTGTGGGTAATTGGGCCATGGAAAACAGACTTCAATACTGGGAAATGTGGGTATCTGTTCTTTCCATCGAATTAATTTCCAACAAATTCATATCCATCTAAATGCATTAATTGAAATGCTTTTCCATTGAAAAACATATTCATTGAATGAATTTCGATGGAATTTAGGCAAGGGTTAGGGTTAGGGCAAAAGTTAGAATTAGGGTGAGGGCAAGGGTTTGGGTTAGGGTTAGGGTTAGGGCAAGGGTTAGGGTTAGGTAAGAGATAAGGTAAGGGTTAGGGTAAGGGGTAGGGCAAGGTTTCAAATTAGGGTTAGGGTAAGGGTTAGGGTACGGGTTAAGCTTAGGGGGGTTTAGGGGGACCCCACCAATAAACAATAAACTCAATTTACAGGGAGCTGTCCAGTGCTGAAATACATTAAAGATTTCAGCACTGGACAAGGGTTACATTTGGAACATGGGGGTTGGTGTAGGGGGCTAGAGGGGGAGGATCAGTGGGGGTTGAGGGGTGTTGGGGGACACCCCCCCAATTAAAAATAAATACCACAATTTAGAGGGAGCTGTCAAGTGATTAAATACATTAAAGATTTCAGCACTGGACAAGGGTTACATTTTGAAAATGGGGGTTGGTGTGGTGGGTTAGAGGGGGAAGAACCCTGCGGGTTGAGGTGAGTTTGGGGGGGAGACCCCCCAATTAAAAATAAATACCGTAAGTTACAGGGAGCTGTCCAGTGTTGGAAATATAGATGTTTGCACTGGACAGCTCCCTGTAACGTTATGTTCCATTGCAAAAAATGTAAAGTGTTTATGTAACGAAACCCTATTCGATGAAAGTGTTTCAATGCATTTACACTTTGCACTTTATATATAGGAATTCGATGGAGCAGTTTTCGATGAAAAAATGTTATGGTACTTACCTTTGATGGCAAATCCTCGTCTGAAAGACCATAAACCGAAAATGTGTTGGGGGCAAAACAAATCAGGGTCATGGATCGCCTGTCTGGTTCGGAAGGTGACGATCTAATTTCCTAAGCTTAAACTTGTTTCTCTTAGTTGTAGAAGATGACCTTGAAAATCTAGAGAAGTGTTAAAACATTGTACTTCTGGCATGTAATATCATTCAGATGCTGGGCCAACTCATCGTCAATGTCTCAGGGGCCCGGGGATAACAAGAGTGTTTTGAAAGCTGCAAATGTGAATAGGACTCTGGAGAACCAACAACATACGATTTGTCTGTTCTCGGAACTAGCACATTACTGAAAAGAGAAGGTGATTGAACAATATAAAGACCAAGAGTGTATACTGTTTGGGCGGGACGTCGGATCGGTGGAAGTCACCACAGTGAGTGCACGCACGTGGTGCACAGCGCAACATGACACAGCTTGCTGCATTGTACCCTATGGTGTTCCAGAGTTGAATGGAGTAGAGCAGAGTGCTACTAGAGGGTTCAGGTTGAGGCAGAGCACACCAGCCTGCCCTGTCACTCCAATAGAATGCTGAAGAACTGCAGGCGGCCCGGCACTTCACGGTGCAGCCTTCAGTGTGCAGCAAAAAGCCATGGGCAGTGCCACACGGTCCTGAGCAGTGCATTTGGGAACAGTAACCTGTGCTTAGCTTTGGGAGCCTGCCTTAAAAACTGAGCACTGGGGTGCAAAGATAATGGGAGAAGTTGTTGCAGACAATAGAATTACCACTGCCTGAATGATTCTGAGAGTACCTGTGTGGCGTGGGTGATTGAGAAATATTTCCCTCCAGATTTTTTAAATAATACTTGAGTATTATATTTCACTGGTAGCACTTCGCGATGCGAGCCTTTTGGGACATTACAGCTGGATATTCACCAGATATTTACCAGCCCTGAAAGTATTGAAGGACTTATGTGGAGGCATATCCTGGTATTACATTGCTAAGCTATTTGAAATTCAATTTATGTAGGTCATATTTTTGCCCTAGTTCATTCCGACCTTGGGGTACAGCTCCGCTTTTGCTTATCGTTCCCTTAGTGCACTAAGGGATGGAATTCTGCAGCCTTCTACTTCAGTCCTATTTAGATTGGTATAGGAGGGATACGCCATTCTATTGGGCTCACCCCATGGCTTTATATATTCCTATTGATGCTTCTATCTTCAGGAAACTATAGGCCCTGGCTCTCCAGACCTTTTTAGATCTTTGCCCTCAAGCCTACGGTAAGAAGGCACAGTGTTAGTGATCTCAAAGGGCAGATATGATTTAATTTGTGCTTCCATGAGCTGGAGATTGAAAAAACTGCTTAGGCCTTGCAACTGACAACTTTAAAACGTTTTTATTTAAGCCTGCAAAAAGAGATCCTATTTATTATTGACGGCCATTTCTACCATTGTGGCAGGCGGAACTTTAAAAAGTAGTCTTAGGACTGTCTAGAAGGTATTGGTAATCCATCCATTCAAAAGGATGCAATAAGAACGAAAGAAAGAATGGATTGATGGTGCTTACACTTGGCGAGGATGAAAAGGTACATTACAAGACACACAATTAGAAATCTAAGCAATGAGGCAGCAGCCCAGTTGTCAATGTCCGCAGCGGTGTACACTGAAGGGGGCACAGAAGAAAGTGGCTCAGCAGTTGAAACACGAAATCACCACACAGTTTTCTTAATTGGTATGAAAAGAAGCTATAAACACACAATTGAGAAAGGAACATGTGGACCAATGAAGACCACAAGTTTTCAAGCAAAGATAGAAGCCTTTAGAGAGTGCTTCCTTACCTAATCAAAGTGGTGTTTCTCTTTGAGGTGTAAGGGATCTGGCCAATAAACCCAATTTAATAGATCAATTGGCTCTGACTCTAACAGAGTGCCCAGGTCCAGACCTGAAGAAAGGAAAGGTTACTCATCTTAGTGACTACTGTACTCCTAGTCCAATGTCCCCTTTCTGCTATACTTTTAGGAGTTCCTGTGAAGTGAGGACGGGACCGGTGTCCTAGCAAGGCCAAGTGTGCTTCTCCTTAAGAATTTAGATAGCAGAAGCAGGCCACACGTGCATAGCAAAACCGTGGTCTAACCCTGCCTCCTGTGTTCGTTGTCCTCTATCACTGAACCACTGTGCGGACCCGGGAGGACCTATCGTTATAGCTTTTTGAGGGCTGGAGGATAGGTGACTTTTGTACTAGGAGTATAGTAGTCTCTTTGGTGAGTAATCATTCCTTACTCCTCCATCCATCACCTTTCATCTATACTTTGTGAGACCATAAAGTATTACTCTAGCCCAGGGAGGATGAGATTTACACGGTTGCGAAAATATTCCTTTTGCATTCTTGACTGAATAAGGGATCAGCCCTGGAACTGGAATTCAGTGCATAGTGCTCACAGAAAGCAGAAGAAGAGGCCTGCACTGCTGCTTTGCATATGGCCTCCCAGGGAACATGAGGCGGGAAAGTCACTGCCATGCACTTTGCTCTAGTCAGATGAGCATGAAGGCCTTGAGGGAGAATCTTGCCTTGAAATCTGTCAGAGGATCTATGAGGGTTAGTCCTCTTGAGCTGAAACCTTAAGGCCCTTCAAGCATTCAAGCAGTGTAGTATCCGGTTGGCTTCTGTTTTTCGGTCTGGAAAGAAGACTCATAGCGTGATCTCCTGGGTAATATAGAAGTCTGAGACTACCTTCAGCAAGAACACAGGTTGTGTCCGTATGACTACTTTGTCTCTGTGAAATGAGAGGTAAGGTTCCTCTATAGACACGGCTTGTAGTTTGCCGACATGACGAGGAGATGTAATCGTCACCAGAGGTAATTTTCCATTAAACTATATGTAAGTTTATTGACCCTATCGGCGCGAAGGGCTTATAAGCCAGGGCTGTGAGTACTACATTAAGCTCCTACTTTGCAATAGGTCACTGTGTCGGGGGCAACAGGTAGAAAAGTCCCCCGAAGTGTCTCTTGATTTCTGAATAAGCAAAGGAAACTAGCCTATCATCACTAGAGAGTTAATCCCCGAGAGCGGCCAGATATGTCCTGTATGACAAGACTTGAGTCCCTAAAAGAACCAGACTTTTCAATAATGAAAGGATGTCGGCCACGGATGCTTGAAGGGGATCTTTTTTTTTTTAACTTAAATTTTATTGAGTTTCGTAAAGTATGACAAGTTTGGTTACTGAGCAGTATGAGGGAAGTTCCAAGACCAATAACATACAACATAGGTACAGAAATGACCTATAGGAACATTCATACCATTTTAAATGTGGTACTTATGCCATTGTCCCCGAGGTTTCCCACCCCCCGCTTAGATAGGAAATTGTTAATAATAGTCTAAAGTCTCATCACTCGTTAATGAAAGCATTGCGTATGAGAATGGGTCGCACATTGAACGGTCACAGAACATAAACATATTTATTCAGCAAAATGGCAGTGTTATGAGCATGGCAGGATGTCGTCGTTGTTGTCTGTTGATCAAGGTGTTGCACATATCTTAAGGCAATTCAAGATATTTAACACGAAATTCCGTTCAGGCCACGTCTGTCGAGGTAAGGTCTCCATGAAGGGCGGCAGTCAAGATGTCCATGGAGTATATGTTCTTTGCTGTAGCGACCCATTCAGATTTCGTCGGGAGAAACCCCCTTTTCCAGGAGGTGACAAGACATGCTCTTGCTTCTAGGAGTAGGCCGTTGGTCATTTTCGGGAATTGAATGAGCATGTCGTTCTGCTCTTCCAGTCCAAACAGGACCATCAAGGGAGTCTTGTCTCTAGGTATGCCATCTAATTCCTTGATCCAGCTAAGGACTCCGTCCCAATAAGTCTGTGCAGCCGAACAACTCCATCACATGTGCCAGTAGTTGGCCTTAGCTCCACATTTACGCCAACAGTGCGGGTCCATGCACTGATACATTTTTGCAAGTCTGACAGGGTCATATTGCCATCTGTGGAGCAATTTCATACTTTGGAGTTAATATTGGCAGGCTATGGATGTCTTTGCCGTTCTGCTGCAGATTCTTCCTAGATCAGTTTAACATTTTGTTTTCAAGGTCTCAAGTGAGGAGTTATTAACCTTCAGGAGGGCAATGTACATGGCTCCTATTGTGCCACTGGAGCCTGTGAGTGTGTCCAGAATATTTTCAAACAGGGTGAGCTCTCTTTGAAGGTCATCCTTCCACCTCTTATTTGTCATGATCCCCTAAGCTGTAGGTATGGGAGCACCGGAAGTGGTTTCAAATCTAAAGCTTCTTCAAGTTCTTGTACGGTCAGAAAGCTCCTTTCTCTCCAAAGCTGACCTTTCCTTTCTAATCCCGCTTCATACCAGGTCTGCAAGCGTTCTGGCTCCAGAATGGCATCGCGTATACCCAGGACCCACATATGCCCTAATGGTGAGGGCCATATTGTGATTCCTGCCATGCCTTTACCTTGTCTCCATACGTTCCATACGGTTCCTAGGATAGGGTGTTCTCGTATTCTCCGGAGGAGTTTGGGTCTGGGCACCCAAAGCCATTCTCCTACAGTTGCAGGTTGAAGATGGTAGTTGTCCAGGGCTACCCAGTGCAGGTCCTTTCTTTGACTGAGATGTGGGATCATAATTCGTAGCTGAGTGGCCTTATAGTACAGATATATGTCTGGAAGTGCAAAAGTCTGAGGAGCGCATAGGGGATCCTTGGCTTTTTGTTCTGCCATAGGAATGACAGCATCAAGCGCTTGATTGTTGTGAAAAATGAGTTTGGAATGCAGATCGGGAGCATTTGGAATAAGTATAGAAGTTTAGGTTAGACTACCGTTTTAAAGGCGTGGAGTCGCCCCATCCACGAGATTGTGAGTCTGCCCCATCTCTCAAGGTCTAGTCCTATCGCTGAAATCATAGGGGGGAAGTTAGTGTCATAGAGATCCCCAAGTTCATGGGTGAGGTTGATGCCCAAGTATCTTAGAGTTGTTGTGCTAATTTACATGCCGAAGGGTGTAAACCGAGCTATTGCAGCATCCTTACTTCTATCTAGTGGAAGGATGATTGATTTCTCTGTGTTAATTTTAAGACCCGCTAGTTGGCCATAAGCTCTGATCGTTTCCATTGCTGCTGGTATCGATGTAAGGGGATTTATGATATGCAAGAGTATGTCATCGGCATAAAGGCCTAACTTGTACATTTGTCCTCCTACCCTGAGTCCCTCCACAGATGCGTTCTGTCTCAGCTTCTTAGCTAGTGGCTCTAGCGAAAGGACAAAGAGTATGGAGGAGAGCGGACAGCCTTTGCAGGTCAAACCACCTCGAGTAGCCTCCGTTCACTGCCACAAAGGTTTTTGGAGCTGAGTATACTGCTTTTATTCCCCGGTGAAGTTTGGGGCTGAGGCCTATGTTTACTAGGACCCTGTTCAAAAAATCCCAGTCCACTCTATCAAACGCTTTTTCATCGTCTAATGAGAGAAGCGTTGGGTCCCTATCCATTTTTGTGTTTTGTTTATCAGGTGAAGCGTTTTTCTCATTGTGTCAGCCCCTGGCCGACCCGTAACGAAACCCACCTGGTCAGGGTGTGTCTATTTGGGTAGGTATGTCTCTAATCTAGCAGCAATAACTCTGGTGTATATCTTCACATCAATATTAAGGAGCAATATCGGACAATAGGAGCTGCATTGTTTGAGGTTCCTCGCTTCTTTTGGAATAACTGTTAACAAGGCTTGAGCAAATAATGGGGGTGCCCTGCCTGATTCTAGTATGTTGTTAAATAGCGACGTTAGGAAGGGAGCGAGGTGTGTGTCGAAAGCTTTATAGAAGCCCGGTGTATAGCCGTCGTCGCGAGGGGCCTTACCCAGTTTAAGCCGCTGGATAGCTTGTTTGACTTCATCTTCCGTAATTGGTGTTTCCAGGTCCTCAGTTTCGGTAGCTGATGTTGACGGAAGAAGTGATTCCCCAATATATGCATCTATGTCCTGGATGGATGATGTTTCGGTGTTAGAATAGAGGTCCTCATAAAAGGCTGCAAATGCCTCTTGTATCTCTGGAGCCGTGCAGGCATTTTCTGACATGTGTTTGGTTCTCTGTCTCTCTTTCTCCTCGATCCATCTCTCGGCCTGCTGTTTGCATAGTCGTGCGGCTAGGATGGTGACGGCCTTATCTCCTTTTTCATAGAACTTTTGTTTGAGAAATTGTAGGTTCCGTATGGTCTTCCCTTCTTTTAATGCTTTCAGTTTGTTTCTTAAGCTTTTCGCCTCAGCAAGGTGGTTCTGTCTTTCCGTTGGTATGGAATGGGTGAGTTTTTCAGCATTACCTATTTTGTGCCTGAGATTTGTTTCAATAAGAGACCTTTCTCTTTTTTTGTGCTCCTTTCTTTATGAGGATGCCCCTCCACGTGGCCTTGGCTGCTTCCCATATTATCTCCTTTCGGACATCTGGTGTGTCGTTGGTTATAAAAAACTGTTCAATTTCCTTCTCGAACTCCAGTTTGAAGATCGGTCCTTCCACAGGTGTTTGTTGCATTTCCACTTCGAGTTGCGATGTGGGAGGTCTTCCCAGTGTAGATCCAACGTAACCATGTCATGATCTGACCATGCAATTGGATGAATGCTAGAGTCTGTCATTATTTCGAGGAGACCCAGAGAGATGTAGATGTAGTCAATTCTCGTGAGGGTACTATGTGGTGTTGAGTAGAAAGTGAAAGCCCTTTCTTCTGGGTGGAGATGCCTCCAACTATCTCGTAGTCCATACAGTTCGAGGGCTTCATGGATGTGTGCTATCTTCTGCTTCTGGGGTTCGGTTTGTGTATGTAATTTTGCTTTGTCGGTCTTTGTTGGTATCCATCCAGGTGTCAAAGTCCCCACCCAGTACTCGATATCCGTGTGCCTGGCTGGTTATCCTTTCGGTGGTTCTCTGTAGAAATATGTTTTGACCTTGAATCAGATCATACATGGTTGCAAGGGTGACTTGTGTGTTCCCAATTATTCCAGAGATTAAGAGTGCTCTGCCTTCCGTGTCTGCCCAAGATTTTCTGATTTTCATGCGTGTTCCTCTGTGTATTAAGATGCCAACTCCAGCCTTTTTGACAATGTTCCAGCTCCAGTATGTGTTGCCTATTAGAGTGCTCGGTATGTTGCGTTCCTCTCCTCGCTGGTATCTGGTTTCCTGTAGGAACATGATATCAGTTTTCGATCGCTTAAATTCCCTGGAAACTAGGGACCTCTTTGTTGGTGAATTTAGGCCTTTGACATTGATTGTGCATATTCAGAGAGTGTCACCCTATGTGCATCGCTTGTATCTGCCATCAAGCATTGGGATGCTGTCCGCCTGCTGGAGCGTAACATTTATATTCAATGAGAGCATATTCTGTATTTGTTGAAGTGCGTGTCCCATTAGCTGTGCGATGTGAGTGAGTGATATTCAGACTTCTTTTTTTTTATTCCATTATTCCCTCCCCAGCACCCCCACCCCTGAATTCCCTCCCTTGAGGGTGCCCAGTCTCCATTAGCAATCCATTTCTGATGAGTCCGAGCCACCAATGAGGTTTTTGGGTCTGGCCCCTTCATTGCGCATCACTTTACAGAGTGCCCCCAGTTGGCATCTTAGTATTGCTTTCCAGGTGGTTTGGTTGTGAGCGTGTTCATTGAGAACTTCGAGCTGGACGGAATACGCTCAGGTATTTTTTTTTTTTTTTTTAATTTTATTGGTTTAAAAAAAACCTTTAAAATATTGCACAAACATCTACACAAAACAAGAGTTTTACCGACTCCGTCATCATTTATCAATGCCCCCGACTGGATCGATTTCATTCTCCCCATACCTTCGGACAGAGATAGTCACCCAGATTTCCCCTTAAAGATGGTTTTTAAGAGTTCTCAACCCTTTTCTCCGGCTCCTTATTGACCTGCATTCTCTTTTAATTTCGCTACGATAATAGCCAGAAAGGAAGTCAAGGGCAAGATTAGTTTCATGTCCAGTCCATTCCACATTTTCCGCCACCACTCTTCTGCACACGCAGAACGATTTGCATCTGACCATTGGCCCAGATGTATTGATCTAGCGTCTCTTAGAGCTGAGCAGAAGAGGACTAAGTGTTTTAAGGACTCTAGCTCCTTATTACAAAAGCGACAAGTAGAGGTTTGTCCCGCATTACACGCCCAATAACTGGTTCGCTCTTTAATTCTTAATGCATTCAACCGGAACAGTAAAAATAATCTTCTTGCATTTGCGTTTGGAAAGCGGGACAAATATTTTTGGAAGATGTTGTACCCTCTTGCTTCCATAGGAGAGTCTGTCATCGCATTAGCCATCAATCGCTCACGACATGTATTTATCCAGTCAGCACGCCATAGTCGCACTTTTGCGGCCGCAGGATTACTATGGAGCATTTGCAAGCTGATGTTGTTGATCACCAGAAGATCTTCACAGCGTTTTATCCATTGAGAAAGGATATCTGGACTTCCTGGTGCCGCCTTGTGAAATATCTGGAATTGAAATATTCCCGCTTCTACACACGTTTTTCGAACTAGTGCAAGTTGATTCCAGCATATTCTCGCATGCAAAGAGATTAATGCTAATTCATACCGTATACAGGCAGTTGCGATTCCAGGTGGTAGATTTAGGGTCTTTGACCAGAACATATGTTCTAGTGAACTCCAATGTGTTGATGGACAACCAAAGGCATTTTCTGAACCATATACCAGAATTGGTAGTACTTTTTATTCATAGAAGTTGCGTAATGGTATCATTGAAAATTGCCCGTATTTTTTGTGAATTACCAGACCTTGACAGGCAAACTGGCCACATTTCCTTTTTGAATCGGCCACCCAAGGCTCCTCACAGATACTGGAATTAAGTGTCATGCCAAGGTATTTACACTTTTTGATATCTGTAATTTCTCTTGATTTAGAGACCATGCATACTTTGAGCCTTTTGAATTGTGACTCGTTTTCAAGTTCTCGAGCACCAATATTTCTGTTTTAGATGTATTGATCTTCAAATTATTCTGGTAAACGTAGTTCTGTACAGCATCAAGTTTGCGTTGGAGCCCGATAGGTGTTAAATCCAGGATTACTAAATCATCTGCGTACAGCAGCCAGTTTATCTTCGATCCCTTGAGATTAGGTGGAAAGGATCTCACTGTTTGAATCGCTTCACCGATATCGGAGATGAATAGACGGAAAAGCGCGGCTGCTAGTGGGCAACCCTGCTTCACTCCTTTCAGTGTCTTGATTTGGGTGGACAACGTTCCTGAAGGATCCAACCGAATGGCAATTGAGGTGTTTGTGTGGAGCTCTTTAATTGCCGCTAGTAGGCCAACCGGGCAACCCCACAACTCTAGTTTTTCCCACAACAGTTCACGATCGATCATATCGAAGGCCGTAGAAAAGTCGACGAAGGCAAGATACACTCTCGTGTTCGTTCTTAGGGCTTCCATTTTAAGCAGATTTAGAATCAGCAGGTTTAGCGAGCATCCAACAAATTTCACAAAGCCCGCTTGTCGTTCATCTATTTTTTTTGCTGTTTTGGCCCAGTTAGTCAGTTGCACTTGCAAGAGAGATGCAAAAATCTTACCCAACACATCAAGCAAGGCCACCGGGCGATAGTTTTTTGGTGATGCTCTATTCCCCTTCTTGAAGATCGGCACAATAATGCCAGTCTTCCAAGAGGTTGGGACTTGCTTTTGTTGGTTGATTCTCGTAAATAGATCATAACATATATCAGTCCATAGGTCCGGAAATTGTTTGATCATACAATTAGATAACCCGTCAGGACCGGGCGCACGAGAGTTTTTAGCTCTCACAATTATCTCTCGGATTTCATCCTTGGTAAAGTGTAGGTTCCATGATGTTATGTTGGAGATTGGCACAATTGGAACAACGTCTTTGGAGTATAGGTCTGTAAAGTGCTTGACCCACTCCTTTTCTAATACTGGGCACGCTTGCAGAGCCATTTGTGAGGTTTCCATGCAGTTGATGGTACGCCAGAACTCGCCACTGTTCTTATTCCTGAGCATCTTCATCATTGCTTCGGCGTCGTTTTGCTGTAGTACGACTCGATGACTTTTAAGCCAGTTTTTATAGGCTTGTTTAACCGCTTTGTTTTTTGCAGTTCTTTCAGACTTGTGGCCCTGATTGTTTTTTCGAATCTCTGCTCTCATGGATCTTTTCCGTTGCATTATCGTAAGGTCAAAGCTATGTTTTTTCGCAAATGACTGGTTTTTGAGACCAAGATTCTTGCTTTTGAACTGAGACAGAATTGGCATATATTCAACCTCTTTCGTTGTTGCCTTAAACTGGCGGCTTATCTTCACCACGTCCTGTTCTTTCAGTTTTAAGCGAAGGCGATTGGATTCCACCAATACTTTGGAGTTCCACTTATTGCATTGCAGGCCTTTCGTGTCAAGGAATCTAAGTTCCAGCATATCGTGATCACTGTTGGGCATTGAGCGGATTTTCATAGTTTTTATTTTTCTATGCAACGTATCGGGTACAAACAAGTAATCGATAGTGGAACTTTGCCCATCGCGCTGCCATGTGGACTTAGCTGGAATGTCACCCTGCGTGTGACCGTTTAACATCGCGAGCCCTCTCACTTCCATCTCTTCTCTCCATATCTCTGCCAAGCGGTTTTTAGAGGAATTCTGAGGTTTGAAGAAATCGATATTTAGATCACCACAAACTATCACTGCGCTTCCACTGCTTGATTCCAGCAACTTATCAAGGATTGCAGTAATTTGGTCGACGAATGGCAGTGAACCAGTCCGTTGATGGTTCCAGTATACATTAATGATATAGATCGCGTCACAAGCATTGGCAGCAGCAGCAGTTTTGCGTATCTCGCAGACTTGAATGAATGCAGTGTAATTGACTGAGTTGTGCAGTCGGTAGCCCGATGATCTTTTGATCATTGTTAACAGGCCTGCAACTGGACGACCCTTCTCGGCTTTAATCGCTGGATTTAGTGCACACTCGTACTCTGGAGCTATTGGTAGTTCGCACATCCAGGTTTCCTGTAAACAAATAAATTGAAGATCTTGTGCCCAATTGTTGTTTAGAAGATGTAAAAAACCGTGTGTGTTCCATGAGGCAAAGTAACATTCCTGCTCGGTAATAATATTTGGGCGTTAGCTGATCGAATGAGCATTCAAGGCCACAGCCATCCATTTCCAGTCTTCCGCCCGTTCGGGTTCCCTTTGGTTATTTGTTTGTGGTGGCACGTAATTTCCTGGGCATCTCCCATTTTCAATGGTAATTTTAATTCTCTCCATTGGGACAATTCGACTATGTGGGTTCTTTTCTGCCGCCGTAAAGCCTTGGGACGGAAGAGATGGAAACTGGGCCGTGCACGAGCGATCGATCTGTTCAGGATGGACCTGCCGATTTGATTCTCCTTGAGCTAGTTTACTCACCTCTTCGTGAGCTTTAGACGTGCTTTTCATGGGAAACTGGATATCGCCAAGCTCAGTTATCGTCGCATCTTTATCATTTTCTCGCTGTTCCGAGTTTCTCGTTTTATACGTGTCGAAGCCCATTGATAGTAGTTCTTCATTCTCCTCCAAGATTGCATTTGCGATTAAGTTGGAATTTACATGTATAATCACCTTATCGGTGCGACGTTCCTCAGGAAATTCGATTATTTTCAAGTCTTTCGACTCCAAAGAGCGAAGTCGAGGTACATAGTGAAGCAGTTTTAACACATTTGATCTGTTCAAAATTAGTTTATCCTCGCCCTCCAGACGCTCAAGCACTAATTTGATCAGCAATGAGGGTTCTGTTTGTCTAAGAGCATGTGGCGCTGTCTTATTTTTCAGATTTAGTGTCGCCGGGGAGGCCTTATGAAAGACCAGTTTCTGGGATTTCTCTGTAATGGCGTCAAAAACAGGGGACACCTCTGAACAGGATTCTTTTTTTTTGGCAAATGGCCCAGTTAGATCAGATTTTTGAGACATAAGTAGGCCTTGAAGCCTTTGTCTTTCCCTTTTCGCATGCAAGGTCAGGAAAACTGGATTCCTCTGCTCTCTGATTATGTCAGGTTCCTCATTAACCTGTGGCATAATCTCGCAAATTCTATTTTTGGTCACTCGATTGGGGCAAGTTGAAGGAGTTTCACGTTGCTGTGCTTCCAACTTAGGACAACTTTGATTTTCTGGGGCTGGATTCTGAGGGTTATTACTCATGTTTTTACCAGCTAAAGAAGTACCCACTTCTTGAACGGTGCATATGTCATCAGCAGTTTTATTCGCCTCATCATCAGGATCGCTGTTATCTTCATACACTGACATGTTCAAGAGTTCTGTTTGTATGACTAAGTCATCATCATTCGACGGACTCTGCGACACCTTGGACTTTAAGTCATCCAATTCATGATGAGCATTTTGAGTCTCCTTAATAGTATCCGCTAATTTCAAGCTGGTAGTAATGGCCTTGTCAACTATTTGGAACATGTTTAAGTTCCGCAGAAATTTGCAAGCTCCTTTTAGTTGCGATTTTTTTCTGGCAGGCATGTTTTTTTGCTTTTTCAATTGTACGTTACCAGACTTTCTGCCAGCATGTACAGGCGAATGCACTTCGTTGTCTAAGCTTCCGAAGATGGAAAACAAGCCTACAGGCTTTGGAGTTGCCACTTTTGCGAGTTGCAGCTCGGGGGCCAACTCTGTAGTTTTCTGTACTATAGAAGCGCCAGAGGCCATTTGCACGTCCCCTAAAGCTGGATTGAATGCATTTTTTGTTTGCAGAAATGCTGTGTTAAAGGAAATATCAAGAGAAGATGTTTGGCCAACGTTTTTATCCCGAGGTTCACTCACAGTCATTTGTTTATGCGCCTCCATTTCCAGCGTATATGATCTGTCTTTCAGTGATTCATGTGAGATGTTAATCACCTCACTTGATACAGCATCAACTGCCTTATCATCCTGGAGGACTTGCTTCAATTGGTGGATTGGTTCTGAACGTAGAGGCGACATCTTAGCCGACGGTGAGGAACTTGCAAATGTATCCACATTAGGGGGCAGGGCTTTACTTCCCGGCTCTTCTGGATTTTCGTCGCCCAGACGGTCTTCGCTTTTTTTGATAACATGTGATCTATGAAACAAGGACAAGGCTTCCTTTGCAAACTCAGCGAATAATTTTTTATCAATCATGTCATTCTTTTTTGCCTCTTTTACTGCTGTGATGCCAGCCAAAATTTGATGCAATACATATTCTTGTTTATGTCTCTCTATCTCTTGCATTGATTCAAGATGGATCAGTTTTGAATTCAACAAGGCTAGTAACGTAGTGACGTCCTTGACATTGTCGCTCAAGGATTCGTATAACTTAGTAAAGGGTGCCATCGAGATTGCCATTGCCGATGTAAGCGTCATCATGAGATCGCTAGAGGGTACATGAACACAAGGCGCAGTTCGATCTTCTGCTATCTTCCTCTCTGTCTCAGGAGCAGAACGCCTCCCTCCGGCCCATTTCCTCCTTATCTTTGGGAAGGGACGGTCTCCCATCGAGGAATCTGACGTTTCCGAATCATCAGACGTCACTTCACAAGTTGAACTTTCCCTTACACCGAACTGGGATTTCTTGTTATTAGAGTGACCGCTCGTGTGTGGGATCGGTATTCTTTTCTGGGAATCGACAACGTTACCATCTTGAGATTGAAAAAGGCTCTCAGGCGATTCTGCAGTGCATGCTTTGCTTCTTTTGTAGTTGCTCGATCCCCATACATCACGATTTAATTCGGTGACATTCGTACATGTTCTTTTCTGAGGGGCTTTTGGAGATATTTCGGCTGTTATGGTAGATACAGATGGCCGTTTACACGATCTGAATTTATTTAAGTTAATCAGATTCTGTAACACGGCCGAGACGACCTCTAGTGAGTTTCTTTTGTCATTGCTCAACGGGGCAGCTTCTATAACGTGGGGTGTAAGCGGGCTCGAATTCTGATGCCAAACGGTCGTCTCACTGGGCTCTCCACAAGGGCTGTCGTTCAAAGCGTTATTACTGGCAGACCTAGCACTGTCTGTTCCACTGGACAGCCCCGTATGGAACTCGGGGCGAGCAGACGCTGCTGCGTCAGTCACCGCGGCAGCCAGATCTCCCAGGCGCAACACCAGCCCCGGGACGCCCACATTACCATCCCCACACGTGACCTCTGCTGCCGCTGAAGGCCGCGCCCCCCCGGCCGGCCCATCTGCGTCATCAACGAGCTCCGCGGCAGGAGAGTCAGACGCTGCACTGGACCACCAGGCCGCTGCGGCCCCCTCTGTAACCGGGACGCCTCCCGCCACACCAGCAGCAGCCGCCGCGCACAACGCTGGCGGCATGGCGCCACTGCTAGTGGGCTCATCCAGGTTAGATGTGCTCGTATTACTCGCCAAATCAAGGTTATTCTTTGCCCTCTTCGATTCGTTCGAGGATGTTATAACTATGCACCCCTCTTCCTCCGCCTGATGTACATGGAGAAATGGGGCGGCTAGGGGGGGTGAATTGAGTTCAGCCAACACTGGAGGAGCCAGGGACGATGGCGAGTTCTGCTTAATGGGTGCAACCTCGTCCGTGGATTGCACGGGTTCAAACGCCTCTTCCAACTGTGTGGCAGCGTTGTCATCAGTTAAGTCAGTATTACCAGATTGCGACCCGCAAGAAAAATATTCACTCACTTTTTTGTTGCTTCTGATGATGTTTGCTTGGGTCATGGTAGTCGTCGCTGTTTGTCTTACTTGTGCTCTAGTCCTTCGTGGCACCTTAGACGTATGTAGATTTGATGGATCCATTTCTCGGGTAGCAGTTAACCTGTGCGATATCGCCGTACGCCGCTCGCCAAACAGCAAACAGTAAGATCCACAGCCCTTCGGTCCTCAGGGCTTAGCGCCACAAGGGTGAAAGAGGCAGCCTTATATACCTTGTGACCAGAGTCAGGTGACCAGGTCAGCTGCTGCTGTTAAAGGTATAGGCACACGCACCTCAACACCCTCTTCTCCTTCTCCTTCTCCTTCCACTCGCCACAGCAAACAGTAAGATCCACAGCCCTTCGGTCCTCAGGGCTTAGCGCCACAAGGGTGAAAGAGGCGGCCTTATATACCTTGTGACCAGAGTCAGGTGACCAGGTCAGCTGCTGCTGTTAAAGGTATAGGCACACGCACCTCAACACCCTCTTCTCCTTCTCCTTCTCCTTCCACTCGCCACAGCAAACAGTAAGATCCACAGCCCTTCGGTCCTCAGGGCTTAGCGCCACAAGGGTGAAAGAGGCGGCCTTATATACCTTGTGACCAGAGTCAGGTGACCAGGTCAGCTGCTGCTGTTAAAGGTATAGGCACACGCACCTCAACACCCTCTTCTCCTTCTCCTTCTCCTTCCACTCGCCACAGCAAACAGTAAGATCCACAGCCCTTCGGTCCTCAGGTATTTGTCGGATGATTGATGAGTTTAGACCCGCATGACAGACCCGGGCGTGTCTTTGCGGTTTCAGAAACGTAATCGGTAGTTGTTATTATTTATCTAAATCCATGCAACATGTGGTCTGTTGTTGGCACATTTCAGGTAGGAGTCATGTTTTGAGATGTGAAGGGTGACGATGCATTGAGCCTTCTGAATTTCCTTGACCCTGGCATTTTCTTTCTGCTTGGTCCTTTGATTCGCCAATCATATTCCCTTGCAACGTTTGTTTGGTTGTTTCCGGAGGGTTTGATCCTGTCGACCAGTTCTTGAGTAGCATTATTTATTTCTGTGTCTGTGACAAGCTTGTACTTTTGACCATCTCATTCAAACATGATGGAGAAGGGGTACCCCCACCTGTATCGAGTTCCCTTCTCTTTGATCCATTTGGTTAATGGTGAGCACAATCACCTTTTGGCAATGGTGAGAGACAAAAGGTCCTGGTATACAGTAATTTGTGCAGTGTCCAGAAGTATTGCTCCCTTTGCTCTGGTTCTCTCTAAAATTCTTGATTTATCTGGGTAGTTATGACTGTGGGCCCCTTTAGGTCCACCTGCTCTGTGTAGCCTTTCGATCTTTGGGGAGTCAATGGACTCATCCTCAAAGAGGAGTGTGAGTACTCGATGAATGACATTTTTTTTAGATCGCCCTCTGTTTCCCCTTCTGTTTCAGGAACTCTGAAGAAGCGGAGGTTGTTACGCCTTTCCCTGTTTTCGAAGTCATCCATTCTTAGCAACATATTCGCTTCTCAGCGTTCAATCTCTGCTAGGCGGACGTCCATCTGTATTTAACAGTGTCGAGAGAGGACTGGTTATGTTCCACTTCTTTAAGTCTGTCCTCCATTTGGTCAATTTGGCTATTGCTCTTGTCAACCTTGTTGGATATATTTGTGTGCATTCCTCTTATATCCTCGAATAAGGTGGCAATGCCTCCTTTGGTTGCCATTGAGTCCTTGCCATCTGAAGCCATTTCAGTTAGGACGGATGGGGAGCTACCCTCGTTTTGTAGATATGCGAATTTGGCTAACTGATCTCTGAAGTTCATGTGTTGTAGGTCTTCACCGCCGTCTGTATTAAACTATGGCAAGTGTTCAATGTTATAGTGTCCTCCGGCTGTCTTGGTGATCAATGTCCTGTTATGAAATGTCAGTGGGATCTGGGTGTCGGGTGGGTGCTGCTTGGTCTACCAGATCGGTTGTGGCAACTGTGCTTGAGGGAGGCAGATGTATGCCCCTTTTGGGGGCCTCACACCTCCAAACTTAGCCTGGTTCACTTTCGTGACTTTGTACTTGGTGTCTACGTTGGAGAGTATTGCTATTTCCGGTGCGGTGGGTCCAGTTAGTTTGCACGGAGTGCCCAGTGTCCCTGGACGTACTATGTCCCTGTATGTCATAACACGCTGGTTGATGAAAAGTAATTTAGGCTTATACGGCCCACGGGGGTACAAGACTGGACCGTGAGCGTGGTTGTAGTGATTGTATAGGGGAGAAGTCGGCACACACCCCTCGGGGGCCACACACCTTTAACTGCCTTCTGGTTAGCGTTCGTGTCAACCTTTGTTGCCTCCGTTGTGGGAATTGTTCTTATTTGTATTGTGGTCGATTCGGAGGAAGTGAGCGGTGGGGAGCACGGGGTGCGATATTATCAGATATGCCGCAGTACCTTTTCTCTGATCATTGCACTGATTGTTTGCACTGCTAGCACCTACGGGTCATGGATGCATAGGGCTCTGCCACGAGGGGCTCAGTGCAGCCCGACCGCTCTAGTTGCTCTATGCCCTCCTTAGCACTTCAGCAGCTTTCAACCCCTAATGTGGTGCTGCGCAGTTTGTCATCTCATGCGTTACCGAGAGGCATATGTGGGGTTGCTGCATGTGTTTCAGGCTCTGCTCTGTGAATTGTAGATCATGGGCGTGCAAGCGGGGGGCGGTGAGTCCACATATCTCTTCCCTCAATGGCGGTGTGGGTCTCTTGTTAGATAGATCATGGTGCCAAGGGAGCTCAGTGGAGATAGTGGTTGGCGTGTGTTGGGACATGGGCTCTTCTTTCCTCCGACACAAGACGGGAGCCCCGCTACACCTCCGTATTCCTCATTGCCTCTCGTATTCCAGGTCTCAAAGCAGCTGGGCTCTAGTGAGGATGGGAGGTCACCACAAGGAAGCACTTCGGGGATGGTGCGGCTCAGATGGCACGAATCCGGTTTGTGCCGTTCGTCAGTCCGTGTGGATGTCTCTGGTCCGTGCCTCCCAGCAGATTTTCACACCTTGATTTTCATGGTCAACGGAGCCCACTTCAACCGCTCATAAGATTCAGGCCTCTTCGTCAATGCTTTTTTAAGTGCAGGTGTGTAGTGCGGAGCAAGGGTCTTTTCAGCGGACCATTATCTTGTGGGTGAGACGAGCTCAGGGATGCCAGGGATCTCGCTCACCGTCGCTTGGGCCGCTCTCCATCTCCAATGGTCCACCTCCGACCGCGGGCACTGTCGACGTGCACTTCTACAGCTCCGATTTCAATCAGGGTTTTTCTCATTACATGTTCTAGAAGTTCTGTATCTCATTATGCGTTGGGACGCTCTTCATCAATGAATAAATGGGGGCACAATTACGGTTCTGGTGGGGCAGAGGCACGGAGAGGTTCTAGCCTGCTTCCTCCACCTGTGCGCCCTCTGGTGGTGTAACGCTCACCTGATTCCCGTAGAGGCGCCGGTCTTGACTGGGCGTATACCGTATCTTCAAAGGTGATGTGTAACACACGGCTGGCTCTTTGGGCTGGACCTCTGTGCACTGTATGTCTGACTCGAAGGGTAAGATGTCTTAGGTAAGTGAACGCCGTGCTCTCCATCTGCCTCGGGGCAGGGTGCTGTAACCAGTTTCTTCACTGGATAAGGGGAGCAGGCCTCTTGACTTCAGAGGACTGCTGTCCGTCGTTTACTGCACAAACGGTAAGTTTCGAGTAATTCTAATGTCTTTAAAGTCTTTAGTAATGATGTTTCTTGTTTTGCAGGGTTCCGGCGATGGCGGATGACGGGCTGAAGTGAGTTGAAGATGGAGCCCGTGTGATGAATAGAAGCGCCTGGAAGCACGTAAGTAAGCGCTTGTTGCCTGCTTCACGATGTGCTCTAACTGTCTTTTTATTTTGCAGGTACAAGTTCGGAGCGGCTGCAGGGTGCCGGAATACCCACTGGGTTAGATGTGGAAAGGAGTAATGGCACGTGAGTATTAAAGTTCCCCAATGTCTTTAAACGCACCTTGTTTTGTCTTTCAGATGCCGGAATGCAGTGTGAAGACCTCCGGAGCGCACGAAGAGTAGGTAAGCCTTTGTCTTTCAGATGCCGGAATGCAGCGCGAGGCGTTGGTGACAGCCGATGGACCAGGTAAGTGAAGAGCTGTCACTGAAGACCGTAATGCTAACCTGTTCTTTCTTGTCTTTATAGGTGTTGCTGAAGACTGGATTCAGGATGGTAAGCCTTTTTCCTTAGGCCCAGGATCAGATGCAGAAGACACGATGAGCGTTCTGCTGCAGAGGATGCAGAATAACGCAAAGCAAGATTCATCCATCGGGTGTGGTTTAAATAGCCTCCTGTAGTGCTTAGGTGTCTCCTTCCACAGCCACACCTAGGTAAGAAAAGACTTCCTGCTTTCCAGAAGAGTTCCAGTGTTCTGAATCTAGGGAGTGGCTCCTGCCCCACCCAACAGGAAAAGTAGTTCCAAACAGAAGAGGATCAGAGGCTCAACTGGCAGGCAAGTAAGCAGCATGGTCTGCTGCAGGTAAGTCCACCCAAGCATTATGAGCCCGGCGCTTCCAGCGCTGGGACTGGGCATATTTATGAGCCTGGTGCCACTGGCGCCAGGACTGGGTCCAAAAGGTCCCAATTGGGACTGGTTGGCACTCGGAACCTGGGTTATGGATCTGTTTCCAAGGGAGTTGGGAAAACCCTGACCTTTTGGAAGCATAGATCATGACAGTACCCCCCCTCAAGGCCCCTCCCAAACCGGGCTTCTCCGGGGGTTTTGGCTTGTCAGGAAATGTTCGGTGAAATATTTTGATTAGGCGAGGAGCGTGGACATATTCAGCAGGTTCCCAGGATCTCTCTTGGGGGCCGTAGCCTTTCCAGTCAATTAGGTAAAATAGTTTAGATTTGGAGATCTTGGAGTCCAGAATGCTTTTGACTTCAAACTCGAGTTCTCCATCAACTAGGATAGGTTTTGGAGATTTAGTTAGTCGGGTTTGAGGTTGCACGGGTTTTAATAGAGAGACGTGGAAGACTGGATGTATCTTCATGTGCGGGGGCAAGTCCAACTTGACCGCTACTGGGTTTACTATGGTAGTGATGGAATAGGGACCAAGGTATCTTGGGTTGAATGTGCGTGGCCCTTTTAGAGGTAGATATTTGGTGGATAACCAGACTTGATCCCCTACTTGATATTGAGGGGCTTCCTTCCGATGTTGATCTGCTCCTTTCTTGTGTTGTTCTTTAGCCCTTTGAAGGTGAGAAACAGCTTCCTTAAAGGCTTGGGTGATTGTAGAATGCAGGTAGTCTACTGCTGGTGTTTCAAGATCTTGGAGGGGATCCAACTCCGAGGTTCGAGGGTGACTGTCGTACAAAAGAAAAAACGGGGTTTTCCCAGTTCCCGAATGGACAGAGTTATTGTAGGCATATTCGGCTATCCAAAGGATGTCTTTCCAAGTTTTTTCAGTTTGTTGCAGCATGCAGCGTAAATACTGTTCCAGAGTTTGATTGGTCCTCTCGGTTTGTCCGTCGGTCTGAGGGTGGTGACTGGTCGATAGTCTCACATCAATTTGAGCCGACCGACAGCAACTTCGCCAAAAATGAGAAATAAATTGACTACCTCGATCCGAAATTAGAACCGAAGGAAAATCGTGCAGTCGGACGATGTTTTCGAGAAATTCTCGGGCCAGAGTTGCTGCTGTTGGCAAGCCTTTGAGCGGAATGAAATGCGCCATCTTGGAGAATAAGTCCACGATTACTAGAATCGTATTGTATCCGGAGCATGGAGGTAGATCGGTGATGAAGTCCATAGAAAGCGTATGCCAAGGGCGAGGTGGGATGTCAATAGGGCGTAAGAGGCCTGCTGGTCTTTCCTTTTGACTCTTGTTTTGGGCGCATACTCCACAGGACATTATAAAGTCTCTGATATCTTTTTTCCAAGGCGGCCACCAGAAGTAGCGCTTGATCTTTTCTGAGGTCTTGGCCATACCGGGATGTCCTTCCATTAAAGAATCGTGATAACAAGAGATTACTTTTTTCTGTAAATCTGTTCTGGGTAGGTATAATCGTTCTTGGAAATACAATAAGTTGTCCTTTACTGCAAAGTCCTTTCCCTGCAGATGCCAATTCTGTATGTCTGCTGGAGTTACAAGTTGCCTGGCTTTATCCTTAACTTCCTCTATGGATTCTGTGGCGATTACACCCAGAATTCTTTGTTCGGGAATGATTGGTACAGGTTTAGGGTTGATCAAGTGTTCTTCCACTCCCATCCGAGAAAGGGCATCAGCTTTACCGTTCTTTGTACCAGGTCGATAGGTAATTATGAAGTCAAACTCGGCAAAGAATAATGCCCAACGGAGTTGTCTAGAGGATTGGGCTTTTGCGATTTTCAAATATTGCAGGTTTCGGTGATCCGTAATCACAGTAACGGTGTGCCGGGCCCCCAGCAGATAATGCCACCAAGCCTTAAAGGCAGACTTGATAGCCAGAAGTTCCTTGTCAGTAATCGTGTAATTGATTTCAGGAGGCGAGAATTTGCAGGACCAAAATGCCACGGGATGCAACTGATTGGTTACCGGGTCCTTTTGTGATAGAACTGCCCCCATGGCAAGGCTTGAAGCATCAGTTTCCACGATGTAGGGGAGTTCGGGGCGAGGGTGTTTTAAGATTGGTGCAGAGATAAATTTAGTCTTCAAATCCTGGAAAGCTTGTTCCGCCTCGGTAGACCATTCAAAACGTTTGTTTTTCTTTAACAAGGCAGTGATGGGCTGGACTATTCGAGAGAATTCGGGGATAAACCTGCGGTAAAAGTTAGCGAAGCCTAACATGCTTTGCACACCTTTTACGGAGGATGGTGATGGCCATTTGAGAACTGCATCGACCTTCTTTGAATCCATACGCACTCCGCCAGGTGATAATATGAATCCCAAGAATTCAACTTCAGTCACGTTGAAAACACATTTTTCCAACTTAGCGAAAAGTTTGTGTTGACGCAATCTTTCGAGGACCATTTTCACGTGTTTCCGATGTTCAGATTCCGATGAATAAACGAGGATGTCGTCAATGTAAACAACAACACACACATCTATGAGCTCTCTGAGGACATCGTTCATAAAATATTGAAAGGCGGCCGGGGCATTGCAAAGTCCGAAGGGCATGACCTGATATTCAAATAGCCCATACTTGGTGCGGAAGGCCGTCTTCCATTCATCGCCCTCTTTTACTCGTACTAAGTGGTAAGCTCCTCTAAGATCCAGCTTTGTATATATGCATGCTTTTCTGACTTGGTCCAGGAGTTCAGGGATCAAAGGTAACGGATATCTATTCTTAACGGTGATCTGGTTCAGGGAGCGATAATCTATACAAGTTCTAAGGTCTCCTTCCTTTTTTGGAACGAAGAACAAAGCTGAAGAAGCAGGGGACTTGGAAGGACGAATAAACCCATTTGCCAGGAATTGATCCAGGTATTGTCGAAGGTGAAGGTTCTCAGGCTCGGTGAGGGCATAAATTCTACTATAAGGAGGAGTAGATCCAGGTATCAGGTCTATCTGGCAGTCATAAGACCTATGAGGAGGTAGAGAGTTAGCCTGATCCTTCCGGAAAACATCTTGGTATTCTAGGTATTCGGGAGGTAACTGGGGAGTCTCTGAAGAAATTGCTGCCAGTGCAACACCAGGTGGAGGGTGACAAGTAGAGACACATTCTGGAAACTTGACCGTTCTTGCTCGCCAATCGATCAGAGGATTGTGTTTCTCTAACCAAGGTATTCCTAGAATAATCTGAAACTGAGGGGCCTTGATCACATCGAACACGATCTTCTCATGGTGTCCATCTTGACTTACTAGCGTCACCTCTTGAGTGGTATGCGTTACTGGCCCAGAGGCTATCTCCGTACCATCCACCGTAGTAATGACGTCCTTTACAGCCTTGGGACAAAGAGTTAGATTCATCCTCAAAACCATTTCATGATCCACATAATTGCCGATGGCACCGCTGTCGACGTAAGCTTCAATTGCATGTAATCGATCCGGATTATCAGGGCAAATGAGGACCATAGGTATCACGAAATGCGAGGTCACGGAACTGGTTTTCACGCTCGGCAAGGGGACCTCTATTCTTGTCGGGCGAGGTCGTTTCCCTGCTCAGAGTTTGTAACTTTGTTAACTGCAGCTCCTACTGCCTTCTTGGCAGGTTTCACCGGACAGTCTCGAAGAAAGTGCCCTGAGTTTCCGCAATAGAGGCATAATTGCAACTGTTTTCTCCTTTCCCGCTCCTTTTGTGTTAGAGGACCTTTCAGACCCCCTATTTGCCTGGGTTCCCCGGAGTCTACTCCTTTGGAAGGAGTTGGCGGTTTGGAAAATACTCGAGCATCAAACTTGGAACGATCGGCCTTCCTGTTCTGCAGTCTGTGATCTATTTGAACGACTAAGTCTATATAGTCCGAACAATCTTGTGGGGGATTCACTACTTGGGCTAACACATCTTTGAGCTCTCCACGTAGACCTCTATAAAACAGCGTAATCCTTTTGTCCTCAGGCCATTGAGTTTCCACTATCAGTCTGTTGAAAGACGCAATATAAGCCAAAAGGTCTTGATTACCTTGTCGCAACGAAAGAAGCTCATTGTCCAAGGCCTGCCCCTGTGAATGTCTTGCAAACAGTTTTTCCATACTGAGCTGAAAAGCTTGAAAATCATGGAGGACCGGATCATCTTGATTTACTAGAGGGTTCGACCAGTCTGCCGCATTGCCACTAAGGTACGAAAGCACAAAAGCTACTTTAGCTTGATCAGTTGGAAAGGCTGCTGGCCGGCATAAGAAATGCAACCGGCACTGATTGATAAATACTGCAAACCTCTTTGGGTCACCAGAAAATCGTTCGGGCGGAGCCAGAGGTACATTCCCAGGTAGGTTGATCTGCACTGGATTCATAGAAGATTTCCCCCAGATGCGGGTAACGGGGTCTGTCCGGCTTGTGACTGTAGCAATTGTCTAGCGAGATCATCTGTTCGCTCCTTGGAAATAATCAGTTCCCTTCTTAGAGCGTTCGTTTCCTGACGGGCTGCATGCACTTCTGCCCTTAGTTCCCCAAGTAACTGGGCTAGCTGGTCGGTATCCGAGGTTTCCATAGCGCCTGGACGGGAGTTTTGTGGTAGGCTTTGCGTTCTGTAACGCTCACCTGATTCCCGTAGAGGCGCCGGTCTTGACTGGGCGTATACCATATCTTCAAAGGTGATGCGTAACACACGGCTGGCTCTTTGGGCTAGACCTCTGTGCACTGTATGTCTGACTCGAAGGGTAAGATGTCTTAGGTAAGTGAACGCCGTGCTCTCCATCTGCCTCGGGGCAGGGTGCTGTAACCAGTTTCTTCACTGGATAAGGGGAACAGGCCTCTTGACTTCAGAGGACTGCTGTCCGTCGTTTACTGCACAAACGGTAAGTTTCGAGTAATTCTAATGTCTTTAAAGTCTTTAGTAATGATGTTTCTTGTTTTGCAGGGTTCCGGCGATGGCGGATGACGGGCTGAAGTGAGTTGAAGATGGAGCCCGTGTGATGAATAGAAGCGCCTGGAAGCACGTAAGTAAGCGCTTGTTGCCTGCTTCACGATGCACTCTAACTGTCTTTTTATTTTGCAGGTACAAGTTCGGAGCGGCTGCAGGGTGCCGGAATACCCACTGGGTTAGATGTGGAAAGGAGTAATGGCACGTGAGTATTAAAGTTCCCCAATGTCTTTAAACGCACCTTGTTTTGTCTTTCAGATGCCAGAATGCAGTGTGAAGACCTCCGGAGCGCATGAAGAGTAGGTAAGCCTTTGTCTTTCAGATGCCGGAATGCAGCGCGAGGCGTTGGTGACAGCCGATGGACCAGGTAAGTGAAGAGCTGTCACTGAAGACCGTAATGCTAACCTGTTCTTTCTTGTCTTTATAGGTGTTGCTGAAGACTGGATTCAGGATGGTAAGCCTTTTTCCTTAGGCCCAGGATCAGATGCAGAAGACACAATGAGCGTTCTGCTGCAGAGGATGCAGAATAACGCAAAGCAAGATTCATCCATCGGGTGTGGTTTAAATAGCCTCCTGTAGTGCTTAGGTGTCTCCTTCCACAGCCACGCCTAGGTAAGAAAAGAGTTCCTGCTTTCCAGAAGAGTTCCAGTGTTCTGAATCTAGGGGGTGGCTCCTGCCCCACCCAACAGGAAAAGTAGTTCCAAACAGAAGAGGATCAGAGGCTCAACTGGCAGGCAAGTAAGCAGCATGGTCTGCTGCAGGTAAGTCCACCCAAGCATTATGAGCCCGGCGCTTCCAGCGCTGGGACTGGGCATATTTATGAGCCTGGTGCCACTGGCGCCAGGACTGGGTCCAAAAGGTCCCAATTGGGACTGGTTGGCACTCGGAACCTGGGTTATGGATCTGCTTCCAAGGGAGTTGGGAAAACCCTGACCTTTTGGAAGCAGAGATCATGACAGGTGGCTGTCCGTAGGGGATCTTTTGACTTCCCCAAACATCCAATGGCAAAATCAAAGCCATTTTCCCCTATACTGTGCTCAAGTATAAGGCTTCTGATCCATTACTTTAAGGTTATCGTCCGATAATCCTAAGTGGCTATAGAACAACTTTTCAGGTGCCAGATGCCGAGGTAAGTGACTGTGGGCAAGTATGCAGTACCTCCCCCCCTTGCTGGCAAAGGAGGTCCAGGAATGTATGCAGATATAAAGAATGTTGTAAACACCTGTGCCTTGTGTCAGAAAACTACTACCTGTATACCTCCTCGGGTTCCCTTACAACCTTTACCTATTATCGAGGTTCCCTTCTCTAGAATCGGGATCTACATAGTGGGTCCATTAGAACCTCAAAATTAGGTAACAAATATATGAGAGTCATTTTGGACTATGCAACCCATTATCCTGAGGTCTCCCCTTTATGAAACAATACCTCACAACAAATCTTGAAGCATTTACTCCCATCCTTTTCCAGAATTGAGTTTCCTAAAGAAATTCTGACTGACCAAGGGTCCACTTTTGTGAATAAACTCATGGCCGACGGATGGAATAGTGGAAAGATTTAACCAAACTCTAAAACACATCTTAAAGAAATTAGAAGTAAGAAGCAGATGGGAAAAATTGGGATGAAATGATACAACGGGCTGTATCTTCTCAGTCATTAACAGGACATTTCCCCTTTGAGTTATTATATGGAAGAGAACCCAGTGATGTACTAGATATGCTACATGACACCTGCTAAGAAAGAGAAAGAGCTACTAGTCCATTATCCCAAACTGCCCAAAGGCTTAAAGAACACATGACAGCAGTTCAAAATATAGTACAAACCAAATGGCCCAGGCACAGGAACATCAGAAAGAACATTATAATAAGAAGGCCATGATGAGATCTTTCTCAGTCGGTCAGAAAGTATTAGTCCTACTTCCATCATCAGAAAATAAGATGCTTTCTAGATGGCATGGACCATACAAAATCTTAGAACAAATCGGACTGTATAATTCTAAAGTTTCTCAGCCCAGTAGAAAAATCAAGAATCATATCTACCATATCAATTTACTTAAAGAATTGAAGGGAGACCCTTTGGAAAATACTTCAGTCATATAAACAAGTTTATTGTCTGAGGAAAGTGATGTTAACCATTTAATTTCCTCCAACATACCCCAGAATCATAAACAAGTTGCTATTAGACCTTTTACAGCAACTCCCTCATGTGCTTAGAACTAAACCCGGAAGAGTAAAAGCGGTCTACCATTATATACATACTCCCCGTAGACAGGTTGTTCGCCAAAAACCCTATATAATTCCTAAGAGTAGAAAGAGGAGAAAGCAAATCATCGAAGAGGAAATAGTGGCTATGGACATTATTAAACCTTCCCAAAGCCCCTAGTCTTCTCCTATTGTATTAGTTGCAAAACTGGATAATTTGTGTAGGTTCTGCATTGATTTTAAGGAAGGTTAATGAGGTATCACAGCTTGACAGCTGTCTCATGCCCAGAATAGATGACTGGATTGACCATTTGGATGATGCCGTATATCTTTCGACCATCGACATAACGAAAGGTTATTGGCAGATACCAGTCAATCCCATGAGTAAGCCCAAAGCAGCCTTTTGTACTCCCCTTGGGTTGTTCCAATTCAAAGTATTACCTTTTGGGTTGCCTGGGGCCCCACAACTTTTCAGACACTAATGGACCAGGTTTTGAGGCCACTTTTATGATTCTGTGCGGCCTACATTGATGATTCACAGCAAAACCTGCCCCGAACATAAGTCACATTTATTTCAAATCACCCGGGCATTATGCAACGCTGGGCACACTGGGAACCCAAAGAAATGTCATCTGGCTAGATCTGCAGTAAAGTACTTGGGTTTCTTTGTAGGTAATGGACTGATTGAACCTCAGACCGAAAACGTTAAAGGTGTTATGGAAACACCAGCTTCCAAGAGTAAGGCCTAGTTGGTTACTACAACAGATTCACTCAGAATTTCTCTTATATTTCTGTCACTCTTATGGCTTATGCTTAAAAAGGCAGAACCCTTCTGTTAGTCGAAATGACAATGTATTCACTGTTATGACACTGTGGTCTCCTGTAAAACAAAATAACGACTAAATGTGCAAAAAGGCAGAACCCCAAAACACAAGTGGCTTCCGGAAGATCAAATCTATTTTGACCGATTAAAACACATTTTGTGTAGTGAACCTATTTTGAAGGTGGCAATCGACTGTTTATCTTACAAACGAATGCCTCGCATATTGGTCTTGGGGCAGTGCTGTCACAAAATCATGACGGCAGAGAACATCCTATCCTCTATATTAGTAGGAAACTGTTTGCCAGAGAAAAGAACAATGCTACTATAGATTTGGATGCCCTTGCTATCAAACGGGCTATTAAATATATGAAATACTATTTGACAGGTCTAAAGTTCAGATTGATCACTGATCATGCCCCCTTAAATGGCTAAGTTTAAGGAAGGATACCAAAGCTAGAGTGATGCGCTGGTTTGTAGATTTACAACCCTATTGCTTCTCTTTTGAACATCGAAAAGGAAAAGAACAAGGTCATGTTGATTTCCTTTCTCGATTCCAAATAGATGCTGAAAAATCCAGTGACATTAGGGGAAGGGTATATGATGAATCAGAGATGATTCCGTCAGAAAACCTGGCCTGGGACTCTTCCAATGTGGCTGGGAAAGGCCAATGCTAACTATTCCTAACCCTGGGGGTAGTGTTCTGTGGGAGGATCACTTGGGGGGGGAGCAGGTCAGACGGAATGGGAAACTCCATCTTTCAACTTTCCCTCAGACCACACCCTTCCCATGGCTTATTGTAAAGTAGAAAATGTTGGAAAAGGTGATTTTTATATTGCGGACTACACCTCCCACAATCCCCAAATTACTGGGACGAAGAAGAGGGCTGAAGAGGCACGAAACTGTAAAGCGCAGTTTATTAGTGGAAATGACCCACACCTGAGGGAGACTGGGAGGCTTAAAAGGCCCCCTCATGAGCAGGCTATTAGAAAGGAGAAGGAGGAGAGCAGTAGTAGGAGGTGGAGTAGTTTTGAACTCTCCACATTGCAGCAGAAGCAGAATCTGAACGAGAAAGAAGACGCCAGGACCACTGTTGAATGTCGAGCAGTTGCCTGTCCTGAGAGAGTTATTTCCTCCAGCCGCCTTAATTGCAGAGGTCATGCAGCGGGAATAATCGTAGCTTGAAGCTTTGCCCCTGGAGACCGGAATTGCAGAGATGGCGCAGCAGGGTAAGAATAAAGTTTAAAGCTTTCCCAGAAGTAGGGCTATCTCCGGTGGTAGGCGAGCACCAGAGAGCCTCAGGAGTAGTGAGAGCTCCTTATTTGAGTGGCGCGGGCCACCGAAGACTGAAGGAAGCAGGTTGCCGGACTGCGAAAAGCAGCAGAAGCAGAGGACCTGGAGGCAGCCAGGCGAATGGATGCGCACACCAGACCTGCTGAGTTCACTAAGAGAGTGTGACCCCGTAGAGCTCTGTAACTACTCGCTTGCAAAGTCTGGGTACCTTAACATTAAAAACCATACAAGCAGAATTAAGTTTAAAAGGAAGCATGTTTCCGAATACCGAACTGATGTAAAGCAGACTAATCATTATGTTGTAAACCAAGCTGACTTTAAAAGAAGCAAGTGGAAGAATAAGAACTTGATCACCAGACCAAAAGGGTGTGAGTATATGTATGTGGGGTAGATTGAAGATCAGCAACAAGAGGGGGTAAGAAGTAGAGAAACCAATACAAACAACCATTGCCAAAGCCAACAGAGAATTTTAACAAGACAAATTAAAAAGAACAACCATTGCCAAAGCCAAGAGGGAGCAAATGGGAATACAAATGTTTGTGAAAACATTGCCCATATTTGGGGGAGCTCATACGAGGAGTTGGCTTAAACCCATATTGACAAAGCCAAAAAATAGTCAGAGTGAGGCAGAATCAATGTGAGAAGTTGGTTAATGCGGAAGTGGGGAAACAAGAGTGGCAGGAATGTTTCCCTTCTGGTACAAGGTATTCAGAATGAGTGGAGCACAACCTGCAGCATGTGTGGAAATCACAAAGGTGTAACAAATTTACCAGTCTGGTTCTTGTTTTCCCTGAAGAAATTCTTAAACATGGTGCTGTGAAACAAGAGACGGTGCTAATTTGGTGGAAGCTAACCTTTACCACAGAAGTACTTGTAATTATTAGTTGCATCTGGCCTTGCAGGAGAGTACATCAGGTCAGAGGACTTTGTAGCACTTTGCTCTGTTCTGGCAGGATAGTACACCAGAACAGAGAATGCTGTCGTAGTGGGCCTGGCAGGTGAGTGGAGCAGGTGGAAGTTGATGAAGTACTGTGATGTGGTGGTGAAAACGTCAAAAAGCAGAAGTGGCAGAACCAAAGATATATCTTTGTGAAATATTATAGAATCATCCTGGCAAACTTACATTGCTGAAGCAAGTGTTGTGTAAACTGCTGCAGATGCATCTAACATTGGCAAAACAAGAGTATTGTTGCTACGCTTCGTCCCTTCTCACCTGCAGCCGCTGGTAGTGGCCTCTCTGATTACTAGTCGTATAGACTACTGTAATGCTTTGTATCTGGCACCACCTTTGGGTTCCATTCATCGGTCACAGCTACTGCAAAATTTGGCAGCAAGATTGGCCACCAATTCACCGTATGGAGCACATATTAGCCTTGTGTCACAGGCTCTGCACTGGCTCCCGGTAGCTCAAGGAATTACATTAAATTGCTTTTTTATGGACAGGAGGCTGGAAAAATTCTATTGCTGCATCCTAGTTAGACTGCTTTGCCCTAGTGAGGCCAATCTATTGGCCATTCCTAAAATCTGAATTTCACGAGTGGAGGGTCATGCTTTTTCTTTTGCGGCCGCCAAATTGTGGAATGAACTGCCTGCAGTTTTCAGAGGGATGGAATATCAAGTTCTCTTACAGTGGGCTCTGAAGACTCTTCTGTTTTAGTTGCTGGTGCCGGCTGTGATTTCGGAATCCCCGTGCCAAGATGCCCTCTGGGTGAACGTGCATGCTACAAATGTCAGTTCAAAATTAAAAAAATTAAAAAGTTGTTCCAAAAAGAGTTGTGTTTGATAGGCAGACTAACCTCATGATAACTATATGAATGCCATGTGGCACTAACATGGTCTCACCTATAGGTTTCCAACCGCTTACCATCAATGAACCAATGTTTTAGTGGAAAAAGTCAACAGAACTGTATTGAGAATGTTGGGTGCTTTGCAAGAACCCTGGAGGAGGAAGTGTGATCTCCCCCTGCGATGTCTTATTTGACTATATAAGTGCCTTAATAGGGTGTTGGTTTCAGTCACTTTCAGCTTCTCAGCCAGTCAGAAACCCTTTGGTTATTTTGCAAGAAGGCTGGGAAGCTGCACTTCCTTCCTCCACCTTAAATGTGTGGGTTAGGTGCTAGGCCTTGAAACACTTGTGTATAGGGGCGTTACAAATGCCATTACATATCATATCATAGGCCTTAGGCAAAGGATGTTACCTATGATGGCATAGGAAAAAAGCAATTTGAAAGCAGGTTCAAAATCTGGTCAAACATTGGTATGACCAGAAGGCTTGTCAGATTGATTTTACTTCTTGACAATGCTGGTCATGGAGCCTAGAAAGCCTCAAGCATTACAGGACATATGGACAGGACCTTGAAAAGTTGTTGCGAGATAAGCTATTTAGTGGAATTGGTCAATCCTAAAGATGCCCTAGTAGTCTTCTACATACATAGTGTTAGTGTTACGGTGTTAATACCTAGGTTTGACATGTGAGTCCCACACTTGGTTTCTGATGAAGAGGAAAGTGAACCTCTACCTAGTCTGCTAGAGAGTTGCTCTCAGATGGCTCAGTGAAAGGGTTCATTCTATCTCCACAGCACACCGTACAGCAATAGGAGTGCAATATTTTGCTCATGCAATTCCATGCCCTGGTTTCACTCTCCACAGGAATGGCAACCTGGTGTCAACAGGATATTGACATTGTATAAAGGTTATCTGTTAAATGCATGGGTGATAGGATATCAGATAAAGTAAGGAAGCACATCATGTCTGAGGTGATCAAGATGTTGAATCTTGGGATGATAGAGCTCTTCAGTAGCCCTTGGTGCAGTCCTGTGTTTCTGGGACCAAAAGTAGGGTCGAGAGAATTAAGTTTCTGTATTGACCATAGTGCTCTGAATGCAGTCAACAGTTACTTATTCCGTGCCTCAAACTAATGAGTATGTGGATACATTCGACAGGAAACCCACACCCAACCAACCTTGCCCCCTCGTCCTCAGAAACAAGAGACTAGGCACTAGATTCTGCCTACGACACTCCCGCAACAACTCCACCAAGCAAACCTCTCATACACCACCTGGCTCACCCCCATCTACCGCTACATGCAAATCCACTACCACAGGGGCTAAATTGCCTGTGTTCAAGGGCGCCGCCCTTATCAACGCCAGATCTCTCACACGCATTAGACATTGCTGACCTCATCACCACCTCTGACCTTGACTTCATCGCTATATCCGAAACTTGGCTACATGCCGCATCTGGCCCTTCACTATCCTTGGCTTTACCGCCTGACTACGGCATCACGCAATGTGACCGTACCACTTCCCAATCCAGAGGCGGTGGCGTGGCCTTCATGCATAAAAACTCTCTTGACCTAAGAGTGGTATCTGACTCCAAACACAAATCAGCTGAATCGTTGTCAGTCAAACTATCACTAACGCCTAACCAAACGGCCACCCTCCACCTTATCGATAGGCCCACAGGTCCGGCATCGATCTTTGTCAGTGAAATATCCACTCTCCTCCTTGACCAAACTAACAATAACTCACAAACAATCATCCTAGGCAACCTTAACTTAGGCCTTGGTGACCCAAAAGATCCCGTGGCACTAGATCTGGAGAATGTCCTAACTGACCTCGGCCTCACTTTGTACATTCAAGAACCCACCCATATCAAAGGCAGGACCCTTGACTGGTTAGCCGGCTCTAACTGCAATATCAAGGTTCTCGACAATACCCCTTGCTTATGGTCTGACCATCACATTATAACTTTCAATATCGAAGCAACTCCGCGAGCCCCGACACCGATAGCCCCAGCACTCCCTAGCAGAAGTAAAAAGGACATAACTAAGGAGAAACTCCTCCCACTGTTTCTCCCCTCCCTCAATGCAGCCACCAACACCTGCTCTGATCCCACCTCCCTAGCAGACACCTATAACCAAACTATGCTCATGGCTATAGACTCTATAGCACCCATCAAACTTAGGAAGGCCAAACCGCGAGTACATCTTAATTCATGGTTCACCCCATAGTTAAGAATGCTCCGCAAAGTTAAACGCTGTGCTGAAAATCGCTGGAAAAGCCACCCTTCTGATGAGCATAAAGATGGTTTCCTTCTTGCCTCACTCACCTACAAAGATGCTATCATCACTGCAAAAAAAGAGTCTCTTAATAATCGTATTCTGCAAGCTGTTTCGAATACAAAGGAACTCTTCAGAATCCTAAAAGAGCTAGAAACGCCAGTCTCCCCCCAGACACTTGCACGAAGGACAGTAAATGGTGTGCTAACATTCAAGCAGCCTTACTGAATAAAATCTCTACGCTACAATCTAAAATTAAAGACAAACAGGACAGTCTGAAGCTCGACAATAGCTCACTCTCCCCTGTTAGGACCCTCCCTCTAGACACTGCAAATACCAAAGCATTTGCCTTCTCACCACTCACCGTTACTGAGGTAGGAAATACCCTCCTGAGAATTAAACCTTCCAACTGCCAAGGTGACCCTTGCCCAGCTCCCATCATTAAGGACTCTGCACATGATTTGGCCCCATTCATTACGGCCTTCATCAACTCCTCCTTCAAAACAGGTATTGTCCTGGACAACCTTAAGGACGCTTGGGTGATCCCACTGCTCAAAAAACCTTCCCTAGACCCAAGCATACCTACTAACTTCCGACCTATCACCACGGTACCATTCTTGCTTAAGATTTTAGACTGCGCAGCCTACCTTCAGATCCAAGATTACTTGGAATCCAACAATCTGCTAGGTCTACGATAATCTGGTTTTCCTCCCAGACATGTGATGGAAACTGCTTTAATAGACCTCAAAACCCAAATTGAGGTATTGAAGGATAAGGGCAAACTAGCAATGCTACTACTCCTCGACCTCTCTGCCGCATTTGATCTGGTCAACCACCAGATCCTATGCAAGCACCTCCACTCTGCTGCCAACTTCTCGTCCTCTGCCACGGCCTGGATCAAATCCTTTTTGAGCAATAGATCCATGAGGGTTTTTACCCCATCCGCAGCCGCGGACTCTTCCCCAGTTCACTGCGGCGTACCTCAGGGATCTTGCATGTCACCTACACTTTATAACATTTTCACGAAACCACTCTTTGATGTGGTTGACTATCTGGGTGTCTCCTACACTAACTATGCGGATGACACCCAGATACTCATTCCCATCACAGGTGATTATCTAGCTGACACCAAGGCCCTTAACGACGTCTACCTGGTCATCCAAGCCTGGATGGCCCAACACCAGTTATGCCTAAATGACGACAAGACAGAGCTCCTTATCCTGGGCACCTCGCAACGCCTGAGTAAACTAGAGCCGTCCTATCAGTCATTCACCATAGACGGTAATACCATACGAGTCTCGAAAGATACCAAAACGTCAGGTTTTTACCTTGACGCCACCTTATCCTTATCTCGACAAATAAATGCAGTCAGATCTGCCTCTGCAAACACGTGCAAACTTTTTGCAGCTTGCAGACCGTATTACAATGCGTCCAATATGAGACAGAACAATTATGCAGTTCACTAACCTGGGCAGCGGGCGGACTCCGTACCAGCAACAAGGCAGATAGTGAAGGCTTCCCGGGAAACCCTGCTCCCTCCCAGCCGTTAGCTTCAGCTGAGGAGGAACCACAGTCCCCAGGGAAAACCCTCCGGGGAAGAAAAACCCTGTGTTGTAATGACAGGATACTGTAGACCTTCAGGATGAATCAGCCAGCTTCCCTTCAAAAGATCCGGTGCAGACGAAGCTGGTCCTGGACGGAAGAAAGGAGAGGTAAGTTTTCTCCACTTTCGATCGTCTGTTGTTGATACGAATAGCTATGTTAACTTACTCCGGGTATGGAGTTGAGAGATTCGAGAAGTCTGTGTAAAGTCTTCGGGAAGGGGGTGAGTTCTACGAGGAAAGAGAGAGAGTTTCCGGAAACCCGAAGCGGATGTTAGTATTTGAGCTAAGAATGGGGAGAGGATTGAAGGGAACTATAAACCCTCAAGACTCACTCTTTAGGTTGGAAGCGGACCTTAGGGGAGAGGAGGTGAGCAAACGGAGTCCGGAAAATGGCCTAATGGAGGAAAGGGCAGAGAGCACAGTTAGTTAGATACAGAAAACTATAGATAGGAGGACGGAACATGAAACAGATTCCCTAGGAACGAACTTACGAAGCGCCGATCTGGAGAGTAGCGACGCATTTGCTTAACTTCCTGGTCGGGTTATATGGAGTCACATGATCGTCGCGGCGTGAAGGAAAACAACGTGCAACCTCTGCAGCGGGAGCTTCACAATCAGATTCAGAGGCGTCCGCCATCTTGGGTGAGTAGGAATGCATTGTGTTGTACACCCGATGCTGTCGCCAAAGCGACCACCGGTGCAAAGGTGTAACAGTATGCCCCCTCCTACGAGGCGCACAACCCGGCTTCCCAGGGTGCCGCCTGAAAAACCGTCGAACCAACGAGGGAGCATGAACCCCCGATGCCAATTCCCAAGTCCGTTCGGCAGGAGAATAGCCCTTCCAGTCCACAAGAAATTGCAACCGGCCTCTGTGATATCTGGAATCGCAAATTTCTGCCACTTCATACTCTGGTCCCGTATCAGTCATCATCGGAGGAGGACGAACTGCAGGGGTGCGTTGAAATCTATCCTTCACGGATAGTTTGATCTGGGAGACGTGAAAGACCGGATGAAGACGGGCCCAGGAAGGAGGCAGCGCTAGTCGGACTGCCACCGGACCGACAAAAGATTTCACTTTAAACGGTCCAAAATATCTGGGCGACAGCTTGGACGGCACCAGATGTCTCGGGAGGAATCGGGCTGATAACCAGACCGCATCCCCGACTTGAAGGGATGGCAGATCTAGTCGACGGCGATTAGCTGCCCTCTTGGCTCGATCTTGGGCGGCCTGCAGAGCTATTCGAGCGAGCTGTTGACCCTTCTGAATACCATCGACTAGACTGTCTATTCCAGGACAATTGGCAGAGGACTTAGAGATGGACGGTTCAAAGGATGGATGAAATCCATAGGAACAGTAAAAAGGACTGGTCTTTAGTGCCGAATGACTGGCATTATTGTATGCATATTCAGCCAAGGGTAGGAGATCTCCCCAATCATCCTGTGCCGCAGAAACAAAACAGCGCAGATATGTCTCTAGTGTTTGGTTTAGGCGCTCAGTCTGCCCATTTGTTTGGGGATGATATCCTGAGCTAAGGGCTCTATTGATTCCCAATGATTGACAAATACCCTTCCAAAATTGCGAGATATATTGGGGACCCCGATCAGACACAATAGTGTTAGGAAGACCGTGTCTAGAGAATATTTCTGAAATAAATATCTTTGACATAAGAGCAGCCCCAGGGAGTTTTTGCAGAGGAATGAAATGGGCCATCTTCGTGAAATAGTCAATAGTCACCATAACGGTGGTGTAACCCGAGGACAACGGAAGGTCGACAATGAAGTCAGTGGAAATGACTTGCCAGGGCTTGTCCGGAATTGGCATACAGGTGAGTAAACCAAAAGGTGGATACCTGGGAGTCTTAGACTGTAGACAAACCGTGCATGCTGATACATAATCTTGGACATCCTTGGTTATCCCTGGCCACCAAAAATGACGAGTAGTCAGCTCAAGGGTGTTTTGATATCCTCGATGCCCGGCTGCCTTGGAGTCATGACACATGAACAGGACTTCTTTCTGAAGTGTCGGGGTCGGAATAAATACCTGATCCTTAAAAAAGTAGTATCCCTTCTCCTGAGTCAGCGAATGAGTCTCTTGTAAGTTCCTGCAGATTGGATCTAGACGTGCCGTTTCCTGTCTGACAATATGTAGAAAATCAGTCACTGTTGCCAGAAATGTAGCTTTAGGAAAGAAAGGCTCAGAATGGAACTTTTTGATAGGAGGATCCTTTCTTGAAAGCGCATCTGCTCGGAGGTTTTGATTCCCGGGAAGGAAAGTAAATTCTATCCGAAACGGTAGAAAAAAATGAGCCCAGCGAGCTTGTCGACTGTTAGTGGTATGGGCTTGTTGCAATACTTTGAGGTTGTGATGGTCGGTTCGAACCTCGACCGGGTAGGCCGAGCCCAGCAATAGATGTCTCCACTCCTCAAAGGCTCGCTTGATTGCCAGCAATTCTTTATCAAGGACTGAATAATTTATTTCCGAGGAGGAGAAGGTCTTGGAGAGATAAGCAACTGGTCCTTCTACTCCTGACTCGTCCTTTTGCAAAAGTATTGCTCCTAGAGCATGGTGAGACGCATCAGTCTCGACAATGAATGGTCGAGACTGGTCTGGGGTGAGCAAAACGGAAGCAGACGTGAAAAGATTCTTTAGTTCCGAAAAGGCTTTCTGCGCAGGGTCATCCCAAACGAAAGTCTTCCCCTTCTTCAGAAGACTGGTAATGGGAAGCACGGTCTCGGAGAATCCTGGGATGAATTTTCTATAAAAATTAGCGAACCCCAAAAATCGTTGGATCTCTTTGACGTTCGAAGGGGAAGGCCAATCTAATATAGCCGAGATCTTCCGAGGGTCCATAGAAATCCCCTGGGCAGACAGCACGAACCCAAGATACGTCACTTGGTTCCTGTGGAACTCGCATTTTGCCAGTTTGCAATACAGCTGGTTGGCCTTAAGTCGGTCTAATACCAAATTGACATGTCGGATGTGTTCCTCTATTTTCTGTGAAAAGACTAGAATATCATCCAAATAGACGATTACATAGTGAAGGAGTACATCGGCGAATAGATGGTCCATGAAGCGCTGAAAAACAGCGGGAGCATTAGCCAACCCAAACGGCATCACCCTATATTCGTAGTGACCGAATGGGGTCCGAAAGGCAGTCTTCCACTCGTCGCCAGGGGCGATGCGAATCAAGTGATATGCCCCTCGTAAATCCAACTTGGTATAGAGCGAAGCCCCTTGAACGGCTTCCAGAATGTCTGGGATAAGCGGCATTGGATACTTATCCGGGATGGTGACCTTATTGAGCCCTCGGTAGTCTATGCATGGCCGTAGTTCCTCTGTATCCCTTTTGGGAATGAAGAATAACGAAGCACCGGCGGGTGATTTGGACTCAGTTATAAGACCGTTTTGAAGATTAGTCTGAAGGTAGTCTTTGAGAGCCTTTTTCTCCGGTTGGGATAAGATGTACATTCGGCCAAAAGGTATCGGTTGATCAGGGAACAAATCTAAATGACAGTCATCCCGACGGTGAGGAGGTAATGTAGGGTATTCTGGCTGAGAAAATATGGACTGAAATTGTTGATGACACCTCGGGATCTGACTGACCATCCCAATCGAGGAGCCTTCGGTTGGTACTACCATCATGGAAGGTGCTTGAATGCCAACAGATGATTGAGTAAGACAATGGGAAACACAATATTCGGAACCTAGAAACAAAGTTCCTGCCTTCCAGTTTATAAAAGGATTATGGGTTCGCAGCCACGGTAAGCCCAAAATAATGGGAAAATGAGCAGTTTTTATCAGGTCAAAAACTAACGTCTCCTGGTGGGTTGAAATTAGGCATGTAAGAGGAGTAGTCTGTTCTCGAATGGGTCCAGAACTAAGGGGACAACCATCCACCCCCTGAATGGGTGTTATACACGTCTTGGTGGATCTAATGATTCCATGCTTCGCAGCCCATTGGTCATCAATAAAGTTGCCAGCTGCTCCGCAATCGATCAATGCCGGAACCCCACGTAGCTCTAAGTCTGGTAATTTCAAGATCAGGGGAAGTACTAACATAGTGTGTTCCGTAATGTCCTCTTTAAGAGAAGTACCAAGTCTCTTTGGGGAACTCCTTTCAGGACCTCCTGCCGTGGTTCCCCTTACGACAGGGTCTTGGCGTTTCCCCGCATCGGATTCCTTGTCCGACGAGGAGGGACGACGGGACAATCCTTCAGCATGTGAGATGAAGCCCCACAGTACATACATAGGCCCTGACTCATCCGTCTTTCTCTTTCGCCCTCTGACAAAGGGCCTCTGGCCACTCCTATTTGCATGGGTTCGTCGGGTTTCTGGGATCGAGAAACCGGGGAAGGAGAACTAGAGAATAGTTGAGAGGGTTTCCCTCTCTTCTTCTCATGGAAGCGTTCATGGAGACGGTAATCAATCTGCATGGTGAGCGCAATCATCTCGGCTAAATTGGCGGGACGAGGAACCTTCGAGACTTCATCTTTCAGTTCCTCGGAAAGACCTCTGCGAAACAGCGTGAGGAGACCGTCATCCGGCCACCCTGTTTCAGCTGATAGCTGTTTAAATTGAGTCACGTAACTCATAAGATCTTTATTTCCCTGTTTTAAATCTAGCAGTTTCTCCTGAGTAGAGACTGAAATTTCCTGCCTACTAAACATAGACCGCAAACTGTTAGTAAAGGCTGGGTATGAGTCTAGAATGGCATTTTCTGAGGTGACTAAGGGTGTCGCCCAGGCCAATGCAGGGCCTGCCAAGTGGGATATCAGATAACCTACTTTGTCCTTATCAGAAGGGAAAAAACGTGCTTTGAAGGTAAACTGAACCAGGCAACTATCCAGGAACTCCTTGAGTTTGTGCGGATTTCCGTCATACTTATCGGTATGCAAGGCATAAGGAGGAGTTTCTGAAAACGCTCGAGCGACCTGTTGTCTTAACTGAGCATTGTCTTGTTTTAGAGATTGCATCTCCAGAGACATAGACTGCATAGCAGCCATCAATTGTTGCATTTGTTGCTCCATCGGAGTCCACCGTCTGCACAAGAGCCTGTGATAGGATATTTCCTATATTTAGGCGTCGCTAACTATTACAATGCGTCCAATATGAGACAGAACAATTATGCAGTTCACTAACCTGGGCAGCGGGCGGACTCCGTACCAGCAACAAGGCAGATAGTGAAGGCTTCCCGGGAAACCCTGCTCCCTCCCAGCCGTTAGCTTCAGCTGAGGAGGAACCACAGTCCCCAGGGAAAACCCTCCGGGGAAGAAAAACCCTGTGTTGTAATGACAGGATACTGTAGACCTTCAGGATGAATCAGCCAGCTTCCCTTCAAAAGATCCGGTGCAGACGAAGCTGGTCCTGGACGGAAGAAAGGAGAGGTAAGTTTTCTCCACTTTCGATCGTCTGTTGTTGATACGAATAGCTATGTTAACTTACTCCGGGTATGGAGTTGAGAGATTCGAGAAGTCTGTGTAAAGTCTTCGGGAAGGGGGTGAGTTCTACGAGGAAAGAGAGAGAGTTTCCGGAAACCCGAAGCGGATGTTAGTATTTGAGCTAAGAATGGGGAGAGGATTGAAGGGAACTATAAACCCTCAAGACTCACTCTTTAGGTTGGAAGCGGACCTTAGGGGAGAGGAGGTGAGCAAACGGAGTCCGGAAAATGGCCTAATGGAGGAAAGGGCAGAGAGCACAGTTAGTTAGATACAGAAAACTATAGATAGGAGGACGGAACATGAAACAGATTCCCTAGGAACGAACTTACGAAGCGCCGATCTGGAGAGTAGCGACGCATTTGCTTAACTTCCTGGTCGGGTTATATGGAGTCACATGATCGTCGCGGCGTGAAGGAAAACAACGTGCAACCTCTGCAGCGGGAGCTTCACAATCAGATTCAGAGGCGTCCGCCATCTTGGGTGAGTAGGAATGCATTGTGTTGTACACCCGATGCTGTCGCCAAAGCGACCACCGGTGCAAAGGTGTAACAGACCGTTTCTTACCACCCCTAACAGTATCACACTAGCTAGAACTCTCATTATGACCAAAATTGATTATTGTAGTGCACTCTACTTAGGCACCAGCCAAGAGAACCTGAACAAACTCCAAACTACCCAGAACAATGGCATTTGAGCTGCCCTAAACATCCCCCGCAACCACCACATTTCAGAATCCAGAATTAACCTAAAGTGGCTACCTGTCAAGCAGAGAATCTCACTCAAAACACTTGCCCTTACACACAAATGCTTGGCTAACAAAGCCCGTATCTACCTCTGTAGTCGGCTGTCTCGCCACTTGACCTCCCGTCCTCTAAGAACTGCCCAGACCCACTGCCTATCGATCCCTAGGTTCAAACTTCAAAAAGCGAGGGGCACTAGCTTCCCTGTCCTAGCCTCTAAGCTATGTAACTCCCTCCCCGTTACTATCAGAGCCGAAGACTCTTTCAACACAATCAAGTCCAAAACCAAATCTTGGCTTTTCGACCAGCACTAAGACATTCTCTTGTCTTACATACTCTGGCCCGCTGACCTCCGTTATTACTTTCTGTACACCCTATGGGTATATCCACTGTTAAGCCTTAGAGGCACTGCAATCACTGTAATGTATGTAGATAGAAACTGTCATTATTTGGGTAATGTAATTTTTATGTCTGTACATATGCATTAATGTAATGTAAGTCTTATGTCTGTATATATGCATTATTGTAACTTTGTACAAATTGCGCCCTGATGCCTCCGGGCCTGATGGTTTGCGCGTTATAAATAAAACAAATACAAATACGTAAGGTGCTGCCAAATTCCCCACAACCTTTAACCCCATCTTTGATACCTGGCATATTGCATACCAATGAGAAGATGGCATTATCAAGAGGCCTCGCCCAGATCAGGCTGGTGCCTTTTGGATTGGGAGGAACATGTTTCCCAACTGGGGAGAGAGTTGTAATTGTTTATTTGTACATTGGTTATACACAAGTGAAGTGCTTCAAAGCGCTTCAAGGCGGGAAGGGAGCAAGGGAATACAGTAGTCATTCTTAGGCCTTGAGGTTTCCGGATGATCTAACAAAAAAATAACTAGCGTACTAGGTCTGACGGCATTTCTCCTAGTGCAAGTGCAAACGCTCTTCAACATGTAGGCTCTTCAACATGCCACACTAACCATCAACGCAACAAAATGTCAGATTGATAAGGGTTCAGTGGTTTACTTTGGATATGAGATAGGAGGGTGTACATTCCAGTCTATGCCCAGCAAAGTACAAGCTGTTCAATATTGGGAGACTCTGACTAATGAAACTCATGTAAGACCCTTTTGGTCATCACTGGGTATTAGAGACATGCCAACAACCTAAAACTTAGTTTGGACTGAAGAATGCCAAAAACATTTCAGGGACTTAAGGATACCCTTTCAGCCACCTCAAGGCTCCTGATTATTAGAGACCTATAATTGGACAGAAAGATGCTTTAGAAGCAGATATTGATGTATTTCTTTTAGCTCTGCTGGATAATAAGGCTATGGAAAAACCTGTCTGTTTCATAGGGAGGCAGCTTAAGGGTAGAGAGTTGAGGGGGCCACTAGGGAAAATAAAGTGTAACCCTTTTTGCTGGGGTCTACCTTTAAAATCCAAACAGACCACATGCCCATCAAATGGCTGATGGACATGAAAGAGGAATATCATAAACTGCTCAGGTGTCCCATATGCCTCCAAGGCTTTGCATTCAACATAGAGCATAGGCCAGGGGCATGCATTTCCATGCTGGCTGTCTGTCCGGAATGTGTAACTGACTGGAACAGGAAATCAATCCAGGGGTGGATTAGACTCCCCCACCCGCTCCAGCCTTTTTGTACTCAGTTGCGGGAAGGTAACACTTATTTATTTGCAGCTTTCGTATCTCTTTCTATGGAACCCCCAACATTCCGCAGACTGTTGGTGTGATCCCAGCCAGATGTTTGGGAGTGAGGATTTTGTCAATCTCACCCCCTGGCTTAACTAATTTTGTGTTGGAGGCTCTGGTCACTGCTTCACTCTTCCAGTCCAGGGGCAAGATGTCCCCCGTTTTATGTCTATGGTAGAAGACTGCTACATCGCCAGTGGTGAAGGGGAACCTTTCTGCCACATTAATTTTACTTTGTGGACATGTTTTTACACTTAGTGGAGCCCAGACATGCTGGCTGTAGTGGCACTTTTATTTTTGCCCTTTTAGGAATCTGGACTTCCTATCTGTGGCCCTCCTGGAAGGCTTGGATAGATAGCTGCCGCTTACATACAAGGGAAATCAGACTTTATCATCATACCAAACCTCTGCACTGTCTCTAGCACTGTCTACCGCACCAAGCCCCATTTCTTCCAATGGGAGAATTGTGACTAAATCTATAAACAATCCCTAAGTAGCCAAAAATGACTTACCCAGAAAATTGATGAACTCTGCTGCCAGTATAGGGCTTGGATATGTTCACATTAATATTAAGTGATGGTATTACCGTATGAACATTATAAGGCTTCTGACATGTTGTGTGACATATTTTGCCTTCACTTTAGGTTATTGGTACAGTGTTGCTAGTAAAACTGTGTGAATTGTATGGTGGGTGCCCCATTTTGTTTTTTCCAGATGTATTTTTATTTCATGTTTTATAACCATTCAGGAAACACCAAAATTAAAACAAAAAGAAAGAAATTAAGGGGTGGGAGGATTCATATATGAGGATCTGAGTTCTTGTGATAAAAAAAACGATTTTACTCCATATTTAGGTGTTCTAACACTTAGGTTGTGTGGGTGAGATCAACCTTAATGTAGCCTCAAGAATGATCACCAGATTGAGCAGAGTTCATCCCTGGGAGGAAGGGGATATTTGTCTGGCAGTTTGGAATGTTGTTGAATAAAGGCCCTTCCTCCATAAAAGATGATTTGTCATTTTGGGCCATGTTTGTCAATTTTTCCATCAAGAAGATAATTTTTGCAACCAATCCAGCTATTTCCATTTCTGAGATACTGCTATTTTGCCTGCTCGTAATAAGGCCTCACACATTCTTGGCAGCCTATAATTCTTTAATTCCGTAGGGGGCAATCCAACAACAGCTTTGGGGATCTAGCTGCAGCGGGACTCCCACTATGTCTGTGATCCAACTAACCAGTACTGCCCAGAAAATCAGAATAATCAGGTATAGCCACCACATGTGGAAGAAAGTCCCCCTTTGACCACACTCTTGATCACATAATGGAGAAACACCAGAAAACATCTTACAGAGTCTCACTGGATCTCTGTGCCATCTATTGAGAATTTTAAAGTGATGTTCCTTCACATGCATGAATATATTTTCATGAAATATGCCTTTTCTGAAATGCCATTTCCTAAATCGTCCTCCCAGTGGCTCTTAAATTTACGTTTCTGGTTCATGTTATTTGTCACCAATATTTTATACATTTAAAAAATCATCCCTTTTTGTCGATTGGGCCAAATCAAATACTTTTTCGAGGATCGGAAGCTCTCTCAGTATAGTGGATGAGTCCCTTTAGTGGCATGTATTGAAAGACTAAATTATTGCCGTTTCCCAACATTTCTCGACCCTACCCATATTCTTTAAACTTTCTCTCTGATAGTAGCTGTCCAACCCTTTCATGTCCTGAGTCCGACCACTTCTGAGTCACATTGGTTTCAAAATGTTTAAGATCAAAGGGTGTGCCCCAAAGGGAGATCAGAGGGTACATCTACGTAGACACATTTTTATTGATCTTATTGTCTCTCCAGAGGTCACATATAACTCCTAAAGCTGGGTTTTCTTGAATCTCTAGGGGCATATCTTTTCTTGGGGTCCATAATAGGTTTCTCCCATTCTTCGGGTGAGCTGTGCAGTCCTCCAAGAAAGACCTAAAATCAATCACCATGTTCTAACATGATTCTTAATTGGGCTACTTTGTAGCAGTCAAATTAATCTGGGAATCCAAATCCTCCTTCACCATTTGGAAGAGGACAAGTTCTTTGGCCCACCCTGGCCTTCCCACCCTTCCAAATAAAATTATATACAATATAATTGATCTCCTTAAATAATTTCTCTGGGACCATGAGTAGACAGCATAAAAAAAAGAAAATGAAGTTGCAGGAGGATATTCATTTTTACTGCGGTCATCCTTATAGCCATGATTACCCATGCCTCCAGGTCAAGCTTTATGCCCATGTACTTTATCAGGTGATTCTCTCGAATCATTCCACTGTTTTCTTTTACCTTGAGTGGAGTCCTTTCCTTTCAAACTATTAGGATCACAAAGGATTTTGAATCATTTATTTTAAGACCCGCCAATGAGTCATATTCCTTTAGGGTTCCCATCAAAGCCTGTAATGAGTCTTTTGTTTTCATCAGGTATGTGAGACTATCATTAGAAAATAAAGATAGTTTAACTATCTCTCCTTTGCAATCCATTCTTCAAACCCTTATATGTAGTCTAATTGCTTCGGTCAACGATTCTGTTACTAGCGCAAGCAGGAGGGGTGGCAAAGGCACCCCTAGACAATTGGAATGAGCTGGAAAACATTGACCGTTAATCGAGCAATTTGTCTCTCAAATAGGGCTGCAACCCAAACTCTAAAATTGTCTCCAAAACCAAACCTTTCCAGGACCTCAGACCACAATTCCCAAATGGCTTTTCTGGATCAAGGGAAATTAGGCAAGCCTCTTGATCGCTTGTTTGAAATAAGTGAATTAAATTAAACATGTTTTCTAGTATTATTTGAGCCCTGTCTACCTCTAATAAACCATACCTAGCTGCCATGTATTAAATAGGGCAAAACGTTCTCAAGCCTCTTGCCTGGGGCCTTAGCTAAGATCTTGACGTCTGTATTTAAAAAATAAATATGTCTGTACGATGGACATAATGTTGGGTCTCGTGGTTCTTTTGAAATTATAGGAGCTAACATAGATTGTGGAAGAGGGTGTTTTCATGGTACCTCATTAAACTGCTTAAGTAGTGAGCCAGGACGGATCAAAAGATCTTCTAGAATATCGCTGTGAACCTAGGAACTGCCATCGATTTTCCAATTGTCGTACCTTTTATTGTCTCTATGTTCTACTGTTATCGATGCATCCAATAAAAGGGCTTCCTTAACACTTAAAATAGGGATAGTCAATCTTCCAAAATATGCTATTAATGAACTCCTATCACCACCCCATTCGGAGCTGTGCAGGTTGTCGTAGAATTTCCTGATTCCTCCACAATTCCTTTCCTATCCTATTTGCCCCTCCTCACTTTTTTGACACTACCCACTACCCGTGACATTTATTGTTCTCTAAGCCTCCACGCCAATAACTTATCCACAATCTCCCCTTTTTCATAATATTTCTGTTTAAGGAATCTCAATGTCCATCCATTCTTGTGAGCTGACCAAAGCCTTAAGTTCCCTTTTGCAGGCTCTAAGTGCCATCAACCGCAATGACCCAACACCTGTATCCCCCTGCCCCACAGGGTTGTAGGTCCTTTATTCATGTTCTCAGAACTGCTTATTTCTTAATTCTTTCACGCTTTTTGAAGGACCCTAACCCTATCAGCCCCTGCCCTAAAAGTAACTTTAAACCCTTCCCACAATGTTTGGGTCGAAAGCTATTTAGTTCCAAGTAATCTCTTGGCACTGAGCACTGTCGTAACTGGGGCCACCTGCGGTGCGGGCGGCCCTGTCCATGTCATGGGAGGGGCCCCTCAGACAACATTTTCTTTTTTTATAAATTTTTTTTTACAAAAAAATGTAAAAACAGAACAAAAGAAAGTTTCTTTTGAAGTCACTCTGCCTTCATAAAGAATTTTTTTACAGAAATAATTTCTTTATGAAGGCAGAGTGACTAAAAAAAAGATTCTATTTCTTTATGAAGTCCGAATGCTCCCCCACCTCATGACATGGAAGCCTAAAGGCTAGTGGCCTCCAAGGCCTGGGGCGTGAGCCCTATGACTTCAAAAAGAAACAGGGCCTCATTAAGAAGCCGCTGACAGCGTAACACCATTTCCGATACCTACCTTCCCAGTGCTACCGGGACATTACACGTCCCGGCAGACGGGGAAGCTAGGTGCCGGAAAATGTTAGTCCCCATGGGTTCACGGAAGCACCGGCACCGTCACTAATGGTGCCAGTGCTTCCGTTATGAGTCTGCCTACTGGGGCCGCTGTGCTTGCCAGACCTGTCGGGCGCAGCGGCCCAGGCAGGCAGACTCGGAGTGTAGCGGTCCAGAAACAAGGGTGCCGGTAAGCTTACTGACACCCTTGTTTCCGGACCGCCATACTCGTAATGAGACCCATAGTTTCTGTTTGAAGTCACTCTGCCGGTTTGGTCCTTTATTGGAAATAATTTCTTTATGAAGTCAGAGTGACTGAAAAAAAAAAACCTTTTATTTTTGAAGCAAGGGGACTCCCCTCCACCCCATGACACAGGGGCCTCCCAATCCTCTGCAGATGACGAGAACAAGCATTCCTGGCTGCTGCAGGGAGCTGAAGGTCTCGTTCCCTGGACCAACCGATTAAAGGTAAAAAAATGTATTTTCTTTAAATGTGTGCGTGCATTTAAGTGTGTGTATATGTATGTATATAATGTAATGTGCATTAATGAGTGAGTGCATGATGTGGCCTGGATATGCCTGTGTGACTGTATGGTGATAGTGTGCACACTTAAATGTATGGGTGGCTGTCTGGGTGTGCCTGTATGGTGAAAGGGTGCACACTTAAATGTACTGGTGGCTGCCTTGGTGTGCCTGTATGGTGAAAGGGTACACACTCAAATGTATGGGTGGCTGGGTGTGCGTGTGTATATGTGCATGGTGAATGGTGTGTGTGCTTATGTTCAGGGGCTCAGCAAAACCTAAATTTCAGGAGACGACTAACCCTTCAAATGTTGTGAGAGGCGCTAACTTCACGAGTGGTGTGGGAAGGGCAAACCTATTTGTGTGGGGGCATCTATCTTCTTTACGCATTCATATGAGACTATTCTAGTGCAGCTTCAATGTTACAAGTAGTTAACTCTCTCCTTTAAGTCTGAAAGCATGTACTTATGGACAGCTGTGAGAATGTCACCTCTCTACCCTTCCAATCACTCCCCTGGCATGCAAGTACTAAACCCACATCATGATTTCAACTGCCTAAAAAGGAACAGTGAAATGTTTTCCGTTAGTATTTGCTGGGCCTTAATGACGAAACACAAGTGCTGTTTACCATCTGTGTCCTGTTCTGTCTGGCAATGGCTTTCTAGGTCAGCCACGTCGAGTCAACATAGCTCAAAATTTCAGGGGTTGGGGAGAGGATTGAAGCCCAGTCAGATCAATGGTGTTGTGTCACTGCTTGTGTTTAATGCCATGATTACCTATTGGTAATCTTCATTACTCGTATCCCCATTTTTCCTCATCCCAGTACTTGTGTATGAGGCACTTTGCATCATACACAAGTACTGGGATGAGGTAGCGGGACATGGAGGCAATGCCTGGCTTAGTTACCTGTAATCTTTATTACTTCAAGCCCCACTCTTCCTCATCCTTGTACTAAGCTATGAGGGAAGGTGCCTCATATGTAAGCACTGGGACAAGGAAGAGGGACGTGGAGGAAATTCTGGGCCGATGTGCTGATTTTGGGGGTTGGAGCAGGGGGTTGGAGGGAGAGGGGTTGTGTGGGGGCAGGGATTGTGTAATAAATCACAATGGCAATCCATCTCCAGGCTAAGCAGGCATATATGTGGTATTAGTGGCTAGAGAGGCATTTTGGTGCAGCCAGTCTAGTAATTTCTTAGTTTGGCTTGACTTTCTTTAACTGGGCATCTCTGATAAAGCAGTTCTGCCAAGTGTAATTACCTGGCTCGACTGGCATTTGGTTACTGCCAGTCTAGCCATTTCTTACTGTGCCATTGTATATTTTTCTGGGTATCTGTGATAAAAACAACCATAAGGGTTATTGCTTTGACTGCCATTTTGGTGCAACCAGTCTAGGTATGTCTAAATGTGGCCTGGCATGCTTTACTGTAATGTTATTATGCGTCTAGACTGGTCTACATTGTACAGCCAGTTGGACATGTTTTCATTGTGACATGACATTTTTAATAGCAAAGTATTCAATTAATGAAAGCATTAATGCTATTGTGCACTGTTGGTGCTTTGTATGTATTGGATTTTTGGACTAGTGTTACCCTACCAAACAATTGCAAACGCTCTGGCTTTTTAGCCACTTCTTCTCAGAAAGTGTGCTGTATAATGCATTAAAACACACACATTTATTTATATATATATATATATATATATATATATATATATATATATATATATATATATATATATATATATATATATATATATATATGCTGCTCCTAGTACAGTGTGCGGCATACCCCTGAAGCAGCACGCTTGTGCGTATTGCGCAAGCGTGGTAATGTAGGCCGGCCCAGAGTGTGGCGCGACCCATGATTTGTTGCCGAACAGGGGGGCAGGGGGGCCCTCAGCATGGCTCGCAGGGGGGCCCCCAAATGTTGTTATACCACTGATTCTGAGTTTCCATTAGCCATAGTCTATCCCTATCCTATCTGGATCAAGTACCATGTTAAAACTCCCCCACCATTAAGGCCCCTTGCATGAACACTCTTAAGCAATGGCTCACCTCTTGCCAGAATGTGATCTTTCCCTTGTCAGGGCAGTAAATGGAGGCTACAGGCATCTTCTTTCCGTGGATGCAGTCCTTCAGAAAAATGAATCGGCATTACTCATCACATATGTCTTTCATCGTAAAAACATTAGTGTCTCCTATCCCCAGATGTAAAAAAAAGTCCTACCTATCTTGTCCTCTCTTTTCTCTTGGTTCCATATCCTCCTTGGTCTTCAGTAACTCCGTGAATGTCATCTTCCATAATAAGTTGATGCTTTATGCCTTCCCATTCAAAAGTTAGGGAAAAGGGGTATCCCCATATATACTTCACTCCCTTGACTCTCATCCATTGGGTTAAAGTACCACATAGTTTATTTTGTCAGAGTATACGCGAAGAGGCCCTGAAATATTTTTGCGTTAGAGTTTCCAAAGGTTGTTGGGCCGAGAATTTTTATTTTATTAAGAATCCCTGGGTTTTCAGAGTTATAATGGAATCAAAGAAGGACTGGCCTTGGTACTTTCCGACTTCCGCTAGCTCTATGGACCCCGTCGATTGTAGCTTCTGTCCCCACTTCATCTTTGAATAGAAGTTCGAGAACATCCTTTATTGATCTCTCAGTGCTTCTAAGGGATTCGCCACCCTTTTCCTAAATCCCCCAAAACATAGTTTGTTGCTCTGTTTCTATTTTCAATATCCTCCATTTTCAGGTGCATTTTCATCTCCTTGTCTTTGCAATTCAGGTATTCTAACATCCACCTGAGATTCCAGCAATTTAAATGAGGTTTAATTGGATTCAAGTCCCTGCACTCTTTCCTCCATCCAGACAATTCTGTATTCCATCTCCTCTAGCCTGGTCCCTATATCCACTCCCATTCCTCTGATTTCTTTAAGAATACATTTAATATCGTCTTTGTCACTGATAGAGCATTAATTTGGGGGTCAGTTTTTGCAACATCCATTTGAACATCGAATTCTCTCTTGTCTGCTTTCATCTTGCTCTCTTCCCATTGTCTGAATTGCTGCAAAGAAACATTCCAGCTTATTGAGGGATGGGAGATGAACAGGCTTCACAGTGTTTTTTTATTGTAGGTCATAGTGGGTTATTTTCTATGGACCCAAGACAGAACTGGGTCTTTCAGAAGGTTGCTCTCTGCTAGTTTTCACACCGTAGATAAAATCACATTTACTCAACCCTGATTAATTGTACCTTTGGGGTCCAGTTTCCAACATAAGAATCCTTTACACTTGCCTGCCAGAATCCTGCCACATGACAGCCATGCCAATCTGAGAAAACTGATTTCTAGCAGCACGGCCAAGGATGAGACCAGATCATTCGTCAACCTCACTCCTTACCTTCAGGCTGTTCTCGTAGTTCATCCTGTGGGATGCAGTCAACCCGTCGCCCGAGGTTCTCCCGTACCCTTCAGGTCCAGATCTTCTTTTTCGCTTCAGAGATTGTTCTCCGTCTGCTCTCCTTCCTTAATGGTGCAAACCGATCCCTGTATGACTCTGGGCTCTGAAGGGCCTGCTCCCTTGGCTCCAGGTTAACATGCACTGCACAGCTACTTCCTGCTATGCCGCACCTAAGCTTCTCATTATCCTACCAAGACTCAGATCAGCAGTGCTGTCTGCAGCATGGGAGAGCTTTCCATCATGCTCATGTAGGCGTTCATCTGTGCCTCTACTTTTCCAGTTGCCTCTGATGTACCTTTTGTTTCATGGGGGCATATATACCTGTCATTACCTGATGGGGAAGGGGAGCCGGAAGCTGAGTTAGATGGCCACCATCTTCCCTTCGCTCTCTAGAGGCCTCCATGTGTCCCATTGTGGACACCAAAATGTGATTGTGTATGTTTATATATTGTATAACTGTCCATTTAGTATAATTGACTAAACACATATGCGTTGCTGTCAAGGATGGCACTCTGTCAAGAGTGGCACAGGGCCCCCAGGTAGGGTTTGGGTGGCTATGGTGATGTAAGGTGACAGATAAGTACACACACAGCAGGAAACCCATCAAGAAAGAAAAGTAGGCAACTGTAGTTGTGAACAGAAAGGGGCAGGAAATACAAAGATACAAACAAACTGGATTCCCTCTTGGGGTGTATGCAGATATGGAAAAAGAGTGTTCCACGGACCTTTGGAAACTCCAGCCTTCTGCACAGATTACTATTACAGAGGCCCACTCGGTCTGCTCATGGCTGGGAACAACAGCTGTGGGTGTCTGCTAAACAGAAAAACACGACAAGGGAAGGGGTAGAGGTTTCCTGCCGGAAACCAACCGTCAAGCTCTGTACAAAGGATCAACATACGACACAAGAGAGACAAGAACAGAAATAACCAGGGACAAGGAAGTCTAAGAGAAATCTAGCAGAAGGGAATGAAGGAAAAAACAGTACAATAGAAATGGGTAAACTGAAGGGAAGGACAGAGGAGTCAAGGAAGAGAAGGACAGGGATCAAGAACAAGGGGTTGCAAACAAGGAAGAGAGCAAGGGAGCAGCAGCCAGGAAAGAGGGGGGCTGCAAACAAGGAAGCAGGGCTGCAGTACCGAATGGCACAAGGTACAGAAAAACTGTAGTGGATTGCAGAGGACTGTAGTAGGCTGCAAGGCAGAGAGTCCAGAGGAGCAGGACTGAGAGCTGTAGTAGGCGGCAGACAGAGAGCCCAGAGGAGTAGGGCAGCAAGGAGCGAACCCAAAGGAACAGGACGTTGAGGCAGAGAGACCAGAGGTCAGGGCTGAACGCAGAAGAGAGTAGCAGGCTGCAAGGCAGGGAGCCCAGAGGAGCAGAGCAGCAAGGAGCGAGCTCAGAGGAGCAGAGCAGCGAGGCAGGGAGCCCGGACGGCTATGGCTGTAGGCAGCGGAGAGGAGCGGGGCTGTGAGGCAGGGAGCCCAAAAGGCTAGGGCTGTAGGCAGCAGGGTGTAGCAGGCTGCAAGGCAGGAAGCCCAGAGGAGCAGGGCTGTGAGGCAGGGAGCCCAAAAGGCTAGGGCTGTAGGCAGCAGGCACAGCATACAAATTCGCGTCAAAAGGCAAAAAGGGGCTGGGAGGACTCTTGATGCAAGAGACTGAGCTCCTGCAGGCAGCTGCTTAAATACCGCCCTGCCCTGTACTGAGGCAGGCTAATTGGCAGCACCTGGAGCAGCACACCTGAATACAATCTGCCTCCTCCCTGGTCCTGAGATGGTGGAAGCAGCACTGATTCCTAGGGCTTCTGGGGATTGTGGTTCCAATGCTGGCGAATGGGAATGGCCAGGAATTGATAGCTGTAGCAAGGTGCATTGTGGTACATTTAGTTAGTTGAGTAAAATAAGAAAGCACCAAAGTCACACAAATAGGAATTAAGTACCAAAGTGTGAATAGGGGTTGTTCCAAGAGTATTCTGAAGATAAATGAATAACAAATAGTCCATGATGGTTGCCAATGTGTGCGCCCATGGCGCAGGCATGACAGTTGCTAAATATAATATGTTGTACTTTCCTTTGTGGACAATCTAGTGCTTGACTATCTATTGTTCATGTAAATTGTAGCTTAAGCAAGGGGTCAATGCCTTCATTTCTGTTAACGGGGAGCTTGTGACAGAACAGGGATTCAACATATCATAACACAGCAATCGTCACAAGCTACCCCCTCCACCTGTATTCTAAATATGCAGCTTAAAGGAATGGTTCGGTCAAAAAATGTTATTGCCCCTACGGGTCGGCCATGTGTTTTTAAGCCTAAGTCGCTCGATTTTAGAAAAATTTCCTATAGACCATTAAACGCACGTGAAAACAGGCACCAGAGAGCTGCCATTTTGTGATAATCCTATCATTTCCCCCATCACCCTGGCTGACCTGCTTTTGCGGCACTAAATCAGAAACAGACCGTTTCACAACACACAGCAGCAGATTTTCTATTCCATTCCTAAATCAGAAACAGACCGTTTCACAACACACAGCAGCAGATTTTCTATTCCATTCCTCTCTCTGTGATACTTTGAGTATTCTGTGACTCGTTTCTGTGCTCTGGTCAGCTACCTTCCTTGCTTGTAGCCCGTGTGAACAGATACCAGTACAACCGCTATCAATTATTTTAGTTTGTTTAACACCCAATGGATACAATAATGCCCTACATGTACGAGCCCGAGTATACCGAGGAGGAACTACTGGAAAGGGAAACACGCGAAAACGATGGGTCTTCGGACGGCAGTTGGGAGGTCGATTCAACAGCTGAAGAGCCTGGACCTAGTCGCATGGACGGTGTTTCCACCTGGTGCACATGCAAACGGTGCGAGCTAATGCCAACCGAGGACAAGAACTGCTGCTGCTGTGAAAACTCGGGATGCGTGGCCTACATTTCAGAAGGCGAGCCACGACCGCAATGCATCACCGAGCTGCCAGACTTCGGGGCAGCCTGCCTCACACGGTCCGTGTTGAGGATAATGATGGTGCTTATGCACGAACTTCGCGCAACTGTTCGTCCTCGTAATCCGAGTAACGAGTAAGTATACTCTGCTTGTCATGCCACTCCCATTTCATGGTCTTCTACTATATCCAAAATCACATATACATATCATTGTAACTCATGAAAGTCGTTCAATAGTGTGCAGTGTCTAGATAGCATTTGTCCGAGCAGAATGCCATTAGTTACAAGAATTGTCATTGACAACAAACGTTTATTAAACTTATCTTGGTCATTTAAAAACAGTTTGTTTTATTCTTTTTCACAGGTGGTACAGGCTGGTGGCCTATCGTTCCTTTACATGGTGGCTTCACAGGAGGCTTGGACACCGCGTTCGAAGAGTGATACCCGCCTGTGCCGTTCGTGCCATAAGAGAAACGTTCCCGAGTGACAGCAGTCAGTACAGGGGATTTTCTCTCGCTGTGCTGCAACCAGAACTGTACAATGTGTAAAGTTTTGTATTTTTGTGTCATCAAAATAAGCTACAAAATAAAACACCACATATATTTTAACAACGGTTCTTTCGATTTTTTAAATCAATCAAGTGTGTCTCCATTCAAGGATGGACGTCAGACAACTGTGCTTGGAATGGGTGAAGTTCAGGTCGCTGTGAAGCGGGGTGGTCACTATCTAAGCTAACATAATATATTATCAATAATGCATGCACTAAATAACACTTGTTCAAAGTCTTTCAGTCGTTTATGTCTCTATAAAAGTCACAAGTATATCTATACCATCAATTAACATTGGATTATACAGGCCTTAGGTCAATGGTCTTGACCACTATAATACACTGTTGGAAGTGTGGGTCTGTGCTCACAAGAATCTCCGATATGTGGCATTTGTTATTGATAGGCAACGATATACTGCAGTAGGGGTCTAATGTTAGTTGGGGATCTGCTAGGTGGGCATCATGGCGTGGTCAGTGGTCTGGCACATGAAGAGAATACCTTGCAGGGACACAGGGTCAGAATGGCAGTAAGTTTCCACTGGCGAGGGTGCGTGGGCAAGGACACGTTTGTGGAGATGAACGAGCCATGTGCTTGGTTCAGGCCGGTTCACATGCAGGACCGTGATCTCAAAGAGTGATGTGTTACATTTATTAGCTGTTGCAAATACCTCTGGAGTTTTTCAGTCAGAGTGGGAACGAGGCTGTGGGCCATCTGCTCTGCGCGCTGTACTATCGCAGTGAGGCCTGGTCACCAAAATGGAGTGGAAAGGGGGTACAAAAATGGATGCCCTGTGTCCTGCTCAGTGTTCCCATCTACGCGAATGTCATCCAAAGTTAACATCACATAAGGGCAAGGGGCGAACCCACTACTGAAGGCACTTGGTACGAGTTTCTACTGAGAAGTAAAGGATGAGAGGGGCCTTATGGCCCCTCGCTCCCACACACTTGCCTGCACGCCAAAAGGCGGTTCGCACCCGGGGATGAGCGCTGGCATGGGGGGCTGTGACGGGCGCAAACGGCCAAGGTGCCAAACAGCATGTACACTTCAAAAGGTATCCCACGCCCAGGGGCCATCGCTCACATGGCCTCCTCAGACCCCGTGTCTCCAGGCAGGCCTCCCCTGAGGCAGGCCGCCCCCCTGCATTCCACATAAGTGTGTCTCCATTCAGCAGTCTTCCTGTGCCTTATCTGCACGCCCCAGGCCCATCCATCCCACCCCCTCGATCAAAGGCGGTTCGCACCCGGGGATGAGCGCTGGCATGTGGGGCTGTGACGGGCGCAGACGGCCAAGGTGCCAAACAGCATGTACACTTCAAAAGGTATCCCACGTCCAGGGGCCATCGCTCACATGGCCTCCTCAGACCCCGTGTCTCCAGGCAGGCCTCCCCTGAGGCAGGCCGCCCCCCTACAATCCACATAAGTGTGTCTCCATTCAGCAGTCTTCCTGTGCCTTATCTGCACGCTCCAGGCCCATCCATCCCACCCCCTCTATCAAAGGCGGTTCGCACCCGGGGATGAGCGCTGGCATGGGGGGCTGTGACGGGCGCAAACGGCCAAGGTGCCAAACAGCATGTACACTTCAAAAGGTATCCCACGCCCAGGGGCCATCGCTCAAATGGCCTCCTCAGACCCCGTGTCTCCAGGCAGGCCTCCCCTGAGGCAGGCTGCCCCCCTGCAATCCACATAAGTGTTTCTCCATTCAGCAGTCTTCCTGTGCCTTATCTGCACGCCCCAGGCCTATCCATCCCACCCCCTCTATCAAAGGCGGTTCGCACCCAGGGATGAGCGCTGGCATGGGGGGCTGTGACGGGCGCAAACGTCCAAGGTGCCAAACAGCATGTACACTTCAAAAGGTATCCCACGCCCAGGGGCCATCGCTCACATGGCCTCCTCAGACCCCGTGTCTCCAGGCAGGCCTCCCCTAAGGCAGGCCGTCCCCCTGCAATCCACATAAGTGTGTCTCCATTCAGCAGTCTTCCTGTGCCTTATCTGCACGCCCCAGGCCCATCCATCCCACCCCCTCTTTCAAAGGCGGTTCGCACCCGGGGATGAGCGCTGGCATGGGGGGCTGTGACGGGCGCAAACGGCCAAGGTGCCAAACAGCATGTACACTTCAAAAGGTATCCCACGCCCAGGGACCATCGCTCACATGGCCTCCTCAGACCCCGTGTCTCCAGGCAGGCCTCCCCTGAGGCAGGCTGCCCCCCTGCAATAAACATAATACCACAACATACACACGTCATTCATTCAGAAACACACCCCTGTTTCTAATACTTTATAAACCACTTGATATGTCTCATGAGAACATCTTTGTGCTTTGCAAGTCAACTCCTCAACCTTCTACCTGAGAAGCACTGTGATCTATGCTAATCTACTCGTCGCCGTGCTATCTGTGACCGCTTCGAGCAAACTCGTCAGTGTGCTACCTGTGGCCATCTACCTGTTCTCCTGCAACATACTGCTCGGCCTGCTGAATCCAACTGTTTGTTGGTCAAGGTAAGGCCATGTATCCTAGTCATATTTCGGTCATTTTTACATTTCAATCTATTTGCTATTACCGTACCCAATAGAGCTATGGTCATTGGTCTCATTGCTATTGACTTGAGTTTCAATTGTTATGCTATCAATAGATCTATTTATTTTCATCTGTGTCAATTGTCATCGAATTGCATCCTTCGGGGGTCCAGTCTATAATGTAAGCATGGTTCCTTTTCGTGCAAGACAGAACATCCAAGGGACGAGTCACATGTTCAGAGTTTAGTCACATAATTTAAAAAATGTCTGTAACTTATGCAAATACTAAGCCGCACATGATGAACTGGTATAGTTCCGGCGACCAAAACAAACCTTGCATTGAGCATGGTATGGTTCATTTACTTTTTTATGACATTTTTATTCATCAAGGTTTTATAATCATCTTGATATTTACTTTTCAGAATTTTCAACAATGCCTGCCTGTTCGATTAGCGGTTGCCCTTCGAAGACCCATGATAAATCTGAAGGCACTACAATGCATGTATTCCCGAAAACTGTTGATCGAATAAGAGAATGGGTCAGACATTGCGGATATCCACTGGATGAGTTGGAAAGTAGAGTCCAACAAGTCTTTGAGGACAAGAGGGGTGATCGATACCGCATCTGCAGCTGGCACTTTCCCTCGAACATGTACACCACATCTTGGGTAACAAAGAAGAATAAACGGCGATCGATACGAAAATTGCTTGCAAACGCTATTCCCACTCTATTCGTCCACAATCCGCCACTGGTGAGTCAAGTGTCCGTTTTTAGCTTTAGGCCTTGCGGTAGTGTGTAGATAGCCGAATGGATTCATTGATATTTTAGGTGTTGTTTCCAATTTGTAATACTTTCGACATTGATATGAGTGTATAGCTTTTTGAATAATGACATTTATCAATATATTATTTTTAGATTTCATAACCCACAAACGAAATCTATATATGGGCACAGGGAACTGTGCTATAATGCGCATTACTCAAGTATTCTGTCTCCTTACTTGGCAATTTTAAATATTGGCATTTCATTATCAAACAATAATTTACCTTTACAACTTCTTGACTATCCCTTGAATCTGAAGCAAGAACATTCTACTTCCGTTACATGCTTGCAGTTATCAACCTCTTCTAGCGCGTATCAGGTAATCATACTTGGCTATTCCGCTACAGACTTGTTTTATGCATGTCAAGTAATAGTTTGTATGTATCGTGTGATTATTTTACCAATTGTTTGGATAGTGCTTTCCAATTGATATACACCTTAGTTGTCGTCCCCTGGTGTTTGTTTTCAGTTATAATTAGTGTTATCCATACTAATGCAAGTACTGTCTTTCAGGGAGATGCTTAAGCGTCCAACACATTGACAACAGCCCTAAATGTTCTTCAGCAGCCCGAGGTATGGATACTGACAGCTCAACTGACCGTGATCATCAGGACTGTAACACTTGTCGTTTGATTGTTCTACACCATGTTTCATTTGTGGTTAGCCGTTGATATGTACCTGTGCGGTCGACCCCAAGCGTGTGTTGTGTTTTCAATATTGTAATCCTTACTAATGCAAATACTATGTTTCAGGCAGTTGTTGAATTGTCAACCCACGCACTTGATGCGGAGCCTGACATTCAAGTAATTCCGGTGGAAGCGGGACCATGCAGATACGAATTGGCGCAACAGCTTTCGGAAGTGCGCACCACATTGACAACAGCCCTAGATATTCTTCAGCAGCATGAGGTATGGATACTGACAGCTCCATCGAGCGTGATCATATAACGTGATTCCATTTGCTATACTTTCTTCCCTATTAACACAAGTACTGTGTTTCAGGGAAATGATGGAGCTTCCACTACAATTACAAGATCCCATTTAGATGATGCAGATGTAAAGAAATCGGAGAAATAAGTCGATTAAATCCGATCATTTTTAAATATTCCTTGATTCTTTTAGACAATGCAACATTTGTGGTTATCTCTTTATATGTGCCTGTGCCGTCGACCCCAAGTGTGTGTTATGTTTACGATATTGAAAACCATACTAACGCAAGTACTGTGTTTCAGGGAGTTGCTGATGCCTCCTCTTCAATACAATCATTCGTGGCAGTCCATGCAGAGCCAGAGGTATGGATACTGACAGCTCCATCGAACTAGGTCATTAGAGCTCGAATACTTGTTGTTTGATTGTTCCACACAATGTTTAAATCGTGTTTGGCTATTGAAATGTACATGTGTGTTCGTCCACACGTGCGTTTTATGCTAACAATATTTTGATACACAGTAATGGAAATACTATGTTTCAGGGAGTCGATGGAGCCTCATTCCGTGCTGTCTATGCGGATACAGAAAATATAGTCGTTGCAGCGCAAGAGGAAGGGGAGACATGCGGATACGTATGGGAGCAACAGCGTGCAGATGTTGAAGGTCGAGTCAAAAAAGTTGCAAAGAAAAGAAACAAAAATAAGGTTAGTTACAAACAGTTCATAACTTTAGAATTTTTTTTGTGCTGGGGCCTATTTTATGTTTTTTTAAAGTCAATTGTACGATACTTTATCTTGTGTTTAAACTGAACATCCCTTTTCCAATCTGTCCTCTAGTTACCCGTGGGTCTCCGAACTATACATACACAGACAGTGAAGCGAATGAGAGATGTTGCTTGCCAGACCATTTACACTATGGAGGCTATGGAGGAACTATTAATTCAGACGCGGCGAGTTGAGACTCGGGATGCTCATGTCCAATGTACAGAAAATGAAATGAATGTGTCCGGAGAATCTGGCAAAGTTGTATTGGACCATTGCTACAGTACGACCGCACCACCGCAACAACATGATCCTGGATGTATTGAAGATAGCTCTGACATAGTCGCAGATCAATTTACACAATCTACACCCGCCAAAAAATTGCCACCAAAAAAGCTGTCAACATTGTTGTGTTCTCCCATCAATGTTGAAGTAGCAGATGTTGAAATGACAGAGAATGAACCAGCAGCAGCATTCACTGACGCATTAGAACTTGATAGCAGCAATATTTCTTTCAAATGTGGTGATATGTCCTCAACGTCACAGGCCGAAACAACTTTGACGCAGGATGACAGTCTAATGAAAGAGGACAAATACACAATATTCGACAGTTGTTTGATGGATATTATAAGTATGCTGAAATGTGGGCATTCCGTCAGAGGGAAAGTATGTTGGAAGCCATTGATTCATGTGACTCGTCAAAAACAAGGCAGTAACGTCACAATACATGTCGCCTGTAGATTACATCATACGTTCTCATGGTCTGCACAACCGATGCTGGGGAAACTGCCAGCAGGCAATCTACTGTGTGCAGCTGCATCACTTTTTAGTGGCTCCAGTTTTAGAAAGTTAAAGTCTTTCTTTCAGTTTGTGGGACTCCATTTCATTTAAAAAACGCAGTACTACAAATACCAACATGATTATCTGTTTCCAGCCATTAGTGATGCTTGGAAAATTGAACAATTGTCTCTAGCAAGTATATTCGAAGGCAAACGATTCAGGCTAGCCGGCGATGGACAGTGTGTCAGCCCTGGATTTTCTGCCAAGTACTGCACCTACCACTTTCAGGACATGGATAGTAAGGAAATTGTGAGTTTGGTGGTCGTGCAGGTAACACAATGTACATCCTCAGTGGCCATGGAGAAACTAGGATTTATAAAATCAGTGGAATATCTGCAATCGAGTGGAATGCACATCGACCTCATAGCCACAGACAGACACGTTCCAATTGCCAAGAAAATGAGAGAGCAGTTCCCACATATTAAACATCAATTTGACGTATGGCATCTTGCTAAATCAATCAATAAGAAAATCTCGGCTGCAGGGAAAAAAAAAGGTTTGGAAAGTATTTCAGAGTGGTCCCAGTCTATCAGCAACCATCTTTGGTGGAGCTCCAAAACTTGTGAAGGATCAGCGGAAATACTACTTGAAAAATGGCGGTCACTGAGGCACCACTGTACCAACGTGCACCGCTGGTCAGAAAACCTACATTTCCACCAATGTGAACATGGCCCTTTATCCCCAGTGGAGGCACGGAAGAAGAAGTGGTTGAATCCATCTTCACCGACACACAAAGCCATTGAGAAGATTGTTTTCGATAAAACTCTATCAAGAGATTTGAGGGGACTGACAGAATTCTGTCACACAGGAGGTTTGGAGGTGTTCCACAATATGTGCCGAAAGTACAGGCCAAAGCCCTTGCATTTCAGCATACAGGGCATGAGACATAGGACTCTACTTGCCGTTTTGGCCCATAACGAGAATCTCGGCCGTGAACAATCTAAGACTAAGGGTAATGTAAGGATGCCTCACTACACTAAGGCCTTTTCAAAAAGAAGGGAGCAATGGGTGATCAAACCAGTCTATGAGGAAATGGAGTTCGCCTTTGTCAAAAGCCTTATTGTTGCTGTATTAGAGAAGCACAGATATGGAATTTTGAACATTTCTGTGCAGAGCACTGATCCATTGCCACCCAACATTGCCACTGTGCCATGTCCACCCAAAGGAGAGCTGGTTGTGAAGTACAAATCCTGGTTCAAATAATTGTAATACGATTGTCTTTTTGTAAATAAATTTTATTGTACAGTGTGCATACAAAGTACGCTAACCCTAACCCCTACCTTCACCATCCTGGGTGCCGAACTACCTGGGTGTCATCTTTGAATTCTCTCTCTATTCACCTCATATTGCTGACCTTGTCTATATGTGTATGTATATATTTTTGTTGATGTAACTAATTTTCGCAATCTCTTATAAATGCTGGGCACTGTTAACCGAGGGGAGGCTTGCGTATTGCAAATAATAAAACAAACAAACAATAACTCATTACACGGATGGCGGTAAGGATTTACCGGTACCGGTAAAATACTGGTACCGGTAAATCCTTACTGCCTTACTACGAGGTCCCTTTGCGGGTTGGGGGATTTAACGCCTGCTTTTTGCAGGCGTTAAAATCCAACCCGCTAAGGGACCTTGGAGCTAATTACGGCACCGCAAAATTGCGGTGCCGAAATTAGCGCCTTCCCCATTCCCATACAGCCCTATGGGGCAGAAATGGGAATGGGGAAGGGCAATGGCGGAAAGGTGGATTTACCGCCCCACCAACCTAGGAATGGGATGGTAAATCCCCTTTCCGCCAAGGCGGTGCCAGTATTTTACCGGCATGAGCCATGGCGCTAATAGCGCCATGGCTCACCGCCTACCGTGTAATGAGGCCCTAAATCTCACTTTCAACTCAACTCCTCGGGTACTTTATACTTTCCCTGACCTTCCCCAAAAAATTAAAAGTCTCAATAGTTATGGTTCTTTGGGGCTTCAAAGCTCGCAGACAAAGAGGACAAAATTGGGGGCCTTAGAACGCGCCAAGCGAGCCGTTGCAGATGGGAGAGAAGCCAGTTCGCATTTGCACATTGAGGCGCACTACATAGATGGATTCAAAACTTCAAGTTCTCACAGATGGCTTTACTACGGGATGTTGCAAAGAAAGAATGTATGCTCATTTCTAGTGAAGGTCAGCGGCTTTGATTTTCAGCTCGCGCCCTGAAGAGGCCCACAACTCGCACTGGCAGTATAAGGTTCTATTGTTTTTTGACCTTGAGAGACAGGGACCATGCCGAAAGAACTTCATTTGAAGGGAGGTGTGGGGGGTGCAATAACGTAAGAGACGATAAGGCAGAAAATTCTTAAACTAGACCGAGTTTCATGTTAGTTCAGTATACGAAAAATCGTTGTCAAGAGCACAGTGGGATTTACGGACTGCATTACACAGAGACACAATGGAAATTGCAAATATAATGTAAGTAACTCTTTAGATGCTTTTATACCGGAATGAAGAATTAATTAAAAACGTTTCTGGGATCGTCCTTGTAGCGGGCACATGGGCATGCAGGTCAACATTCCACACGCATGTAGACAAAAAGTCGTTTCTCATTGTGTACTAACCTCGATTTATTTCGTTAGTTTTCGCATTGATTTTAGAGCCGAACATACTCCATTGCACTATCCTTGAAAGCATATAGTTTCAGCTCGGCCGTAATAAATAAAATGAATAATATTAATAAAGATCGGCTGGCGAGACTAATTATAAATTTTATGTTTTCAAAACAGGTATATACTTCCCTTTTGCTACTGCCACCACGTTCAGACACCGGCAGACGGTTTCTTCAGCCGCCAGCTGCAGCTTAATGTAAACAACTGCACCATCCTGATGATCTTATGGGACGATCGCCAAGGGCCCATATGCCCTTACGCGGTACTAGCGGCTAGAAGCAACATATCAACCTATCGCTGGCCTAGTGGCTACTTGATGGAACAGCCTTGCGGTTCAACGTGCGACAAAAGTGCTTCTTTGAACGAAAACCAACACCCTGTGTACCATAAAGGAACAGCGCGTGACTCACGATAAAATGTTACGGATTTGTGGATAGAGATAAAAGAAAATAATTGACTTTCGGAGTTCATATGGCAATTGCTGAATATTCTATAAACATTTAATGTCAAATAAATGTACTTTACCAAATTTACTGTGTTGCTGTTTGATTTTAAAGTACCGTTTCATATTCCAAATTGTGGCGCGCTGTGTTGTGAGCTGATCTGTGTTGGTTTCCGGGTTCTGTGTGAAGTCGCGTAGAAGACGACTGGGCGCGTTTGCCTACGCAGCACAGTAACGTCACGGAGAGAGGCGGGGAATATTGTAAGCGATATTCAAACAACAATACAGCTAAGTCAATGCCTAGTCTGGGATGCTGAGGAAAACCCTTATTGATGTATTTTTATATCCAGTTCAGTACTCTGGATGACAACCCTTGTAAACACCCCCCTCTTAGAATCCCCCTGACCCCACTGAGCCAAGAAGTAGGTTTGTTTTGCAAATTAAAAGGTTTATTTGGACAATTCAACAATATATATCTATCACACTTTATAAATAAATTGATAACTGATATCACACTTCAGAATATGACCGTGATCAACAATGGATAATGTTACAGGGGTACACTGATTTGGTTACTTAGGAGTAGTGTAGAGGATGAGGTAGCTGAAAATGCTTGATGGTTTCAAGGAAATGCAAGGAGGAATAAAATGCAGTACAGAAATAACTTGTTATGATTTTAGCAAAAGGTAATATGATCACTTTTTCTTTTGACAATTCAATCCCCCCCTATGCAATACAAGAAATGGAAGGAGAGCACACAGTCTTCAAGAATCCCAACAACTCACACTTTATAATGCAATACACAGTTCCAGTTCTCCCAGCAAGCTTAGGGAAAACAGGGATGAGTTTTAAACACAGGCAAATTACTTTAATGTGGTTTGCAAGGAAGTGAAAAGGCCCTAACATTGCTTTTAATTCCCTCTAGAGATTCAGGGTAAGTGAGAGATGCTGGTTGGTATTAGTTCAGGCTCACTTTAGCAATGCTCTATGAGTTATTACCAAGTTGCAAACGGATTTTAACAAAAGAAAGAATGGAGCTGCTATTTTGACAAGTGGAGAAATTGAGCCAAAATCGCAAATCGCGGTAAATTTCGCGAGTGCGTGAATCGCGATTGCGGTAAAAGTATAAGGAGTAGGAAGTCGGTTCTAGGCTCGTTGGAAAGCCTAGATTCTAAGCTTTCAGATGAGATGAAAGTTAAATTTCGTTCCTAGCCCAAACGGTTCCTGAGGTACGGACGATTAAATAAAGGTAGTTTTTCGGATTTAAAGTAAACTCAAAATGACAGGTGACAGCTTGCAGCGGCAGAATTGACAGGTGACAGTTGTGCAGCTTTAAAAATGGCAGATGACACGATTTCTAGGAGGAAGTTCTACTTAGGTTAAAATGGTTTGGATTAGATTATTTTAACTAAGAGATTGGTTCTGCACAGTTCTGCTAGGTACTCACAATATAAATTTGAACTAGGCCTCGTCACGGATCTGGTCAACACGTCCGGCTGCGGTTCTGTCTGCTCGGCGGGTCAATCAGGCACCGGTTCTACTCACAGCGATCTGGGTCAGCTCTGCTCTGCTGGTCTAGCCTCTCTGGATTCTGGATGTAACACTGCTTTGTGGGTACTGCTACAGGTTCTTGCAAAAATTCTCGGCAAAAATTCAAACAGCTCGCCCGGCTGTTGAATAGTTTGGTTAGTTTTGAGGCCTGCTGAAGAGGATTCAGCTGGTGGATTCAGGCCTCTCTGCTACAAATTCTGGATTTAATTTCTGCTACAGGTTCTGGAGATTGATGGATTTGAAGTCTGGATCTCTGGATGTGAAGTCGTCGGTCAGCATGCTCCGCAGCAAATGGAATTGAATGTCTCAACCTGTCCCAGCAGTCTCTTTTTATGTGTTTTGAAAATGGGTGTGTGCGTTGGTCATAACTAAACCTGCCCCTCTCACTTATCATTGGCCAATTCCTCCTCTCTCCCTTGATTGGGGGAAGGAAATGTGAGTCAGAGTGATGCTGTAGGTTTTTTGGTCAGAGGAACCTCCCCTTGTCAGATTGCACACAAATCTATTTCTGACCCAAATACATATTTATCTACGTACCATTTTTCTAATATTATAGGTCCAGTTAACATATTTTCTGTAGCACCAAACCATCAGATCCCTGTCTTTGTACGATGTCGTGTCCACTGATAACAGAATTCTCCCCTTTTCATCCAGATAACGACCTCTAAACCTTTCCAGATTTTACACAAATGTGCACCAGGGATATGGGTTACAGATGATAAAGTGTCAGATTTTTAACCTGCATACATTTGGAGTGAGACCCTATTTTCCGCTAGCAACCCCCCAGAATACACCACAGGGTCCTAACGCCTCTTAAAATGTTCACAGAAAAATCACAAACATAATGATATTACTTATATAATTCTGACAAGTCTGCACTATGAGTTATCTATCTTTTTAAAATTATGCTCTGGTCAAAAAGGGGTGTGGCTTCCCACATCACAGGGTGGAATAACTGGTTTATCCACTTCCCCCAAGCCAGCTTGTTCACAGAGGCACAGCTGCCCCCCAGTTTCTCCCAAGAGGAAGCTATTTTATGACCCCCCAATATAACATTTGCCTGAGTCAAGGAAGTTGCATTGTTCTGTCCCTTCCAGTTCCCAGGTGCTCCACCCCTAATCTAATCAGAGAGGTGAACTCCTTTTGGCAAGGGGCAGCAGGATGCAGCTAGGCCTGGGAAGAGTGGCTGTTGATCCAGTTTCAACTCCTGTCGGGGGTAGTTGTCAGGCAGAATTCAGTTTCATTAAGCCAGGTTTCAGCTAAATGTCACTTTTTGTTCCCAGTTTTCTACATTCAAATCAAACTGACAATTTTTACCTATACATTAAATAATTACTTCCTTCAAATCATTTCAGAATATAGTTTTACATTGTATCCACCTCTTAGCAAGTCTTTCCTTGGTCTGGTTTTGTTTCATTTGTTCAGTTTTACACAAAAGTCTGGTGGTTTTAAAACGCTGGCTTTCTGATAGTGGTGAGTACTGGTAATGCAACCATTTTTGGGATTAAGAAAATGAATTCCCCACAGTTCTGAGTTGCTTTTTGGCAATTAGCATTGCCATTCCCAATGGTTTGAGGCTACTGTGTGTGTAGCCCAATGGTGGTTTTAGGCAGTGCCCTCCTGTGCTCACAACATAGGCAAAAATGGGTGGCAGCCTATTCTTCATGTTTTCCCTGTGCACTCTCTGGGGAGTTCTGGCCATCATGATGTTTTCCATGCCAGTTTTATGGTAGGGCTTGGATGCATGGGTAAAAACATCCCACAATATGAATGTTTTGATAATGTCAGGCTCAGGGGCGGGGGATATGATTTAGTGCTGCAAAAGCAGGTCAGCCAGGGCGATGGGGGAAATGATAGGATTATCACAAAATGGCAGCTCCCTGGTGCCTGTTTTCGCATGCGTTTAATGGACGAAAACTCAGATAAGGTCCATAGGAAATTTTTCTAAAATCGAGTGACTTAGGATTAAAAACACATGGCCGACCCGTAGGGGCAATAAAAGATTTTGACCAAATCATTCATTTAAGAATGTATCTCAAAAAGTGACTGCTTGAGATACATTCAGAAGCTGCATATTCGTAAACACAGGTGGAGGGAGTAGCAGGGTAGCTTGTGACCATTGTTGTGTACATTGTATTTTACACCAAAACCCTGATCTCCTTAGTCTAAACCTTACTGCTCAGTGTTGTTAACAAGCGTCAGCTCCCAGAACACTTCACTACCAATTCTGAAAACCCCCTAACAACTATCCATCTCTTCTGAACTGTGAGGATATGGAAGTGTGCATCCTGAAGGTCAATAGTGCACAGCCAATCTCCTTTCTAGAGTAGAGGGGAGATCTGGTGTCTCAAAGTTCTCCTTTTTTCACCAATTTGTTTACCATTTTAAGATTGATGAGCAGTCTACATTGATCCTTGTTTTACCTCATTAGACCTTCTTTGTTCATTGATGATCTGGCACTGTTTTCCACTGCACTCTTTTCAAACAGGGCATTGACTTCTTGTACCTACCCGTCCATGTGTGAAGGTCTTCCAGGTGAAATTTTGCTTGGAACAGAATGCATTCTGATTGTATAGACAACTTTCACAATTTGGTACCCAATTACTTATGTGGTGTTGTTTCAAGAAGCTAGGGGATTTGAAACTCTGCCAACTATCTTGCTGATGAGATGTGAAAAATCATAAGAGACACTGAGATTTTTTGAGAGTTAGGAAGACTTCTGTGGATGTTGCTGGTGGTATTGTGGCTGATGACTGTAGAAGGTTAAGTCCACTGTTGGAAACCTCTTCACTGTTTTTTGGCGATAGGAAGACATGGGATAGTTGTTATGACCGGCTCTTGGTCATAGGGTTCACTCCAAGAGACACTCAGGATACACAGGCCAGGTACGTATAGTGGTTACTTTATTAGCTTCTTAGGTTACAGGATCAGATGTCAACAAGTCATTAGGAGATAAAGAGGAAAGGGACAGGAGCCCACTGGCTCCCACCACCCAGGCTCACATAATCTAACTGCCTGGGTTAGATCCCATTCAACCCCAAACATTCTAATCTCACACTCCAGACTCACAGCCTACATTCTGATGGTGACATCAATCCTGGCTCAGCACACATGCAAGTATAAGAGCCAACCCTAACACCTCCTTTCCTACAACAAACAAACACACCTCAAACACACACTTAGAGAAAGCAACCCTAACACCTCCTCCTCTTGCATAAAGAACAACACACACTTTCACAACAGCAAGACACACCTCACTCTAAGCAGAGTTCCGCTAACCCCAGAGATTGAACAAACAGGCGTAACTAACATCCTATGACAGTCCCAGCCGCCACAACTAACATTCCTAACCAATCAAAACATCACAAATCGCCTTCCGTTCCCGCCTGCCACAAAGGAACCTCGAACTGCCACTTTCGAGCACTAACCGCCCACCTCGGCAAACAAACCACAACACTACCAAGACCAGCCAAACCAAAGCTCCTTCCGTTCCTCTCTGCCACAAAGGAACCTCGGACTGCCACTTCCGAGTACTAACTCCCAAAACCGGGAAAAACCAGGTACTGTCATAACTGCGCAAGATACTTACTAACAACCCAACAATCTACCTGGGTCACCAAGAAACCACAGTCACAACTCATGCCGCTGTCAAATCCATTCCAAAATTCAAGCAACACAGACACACCTAATCACCAGTCACTCACCTCATCACACCAATAAAGAAACGCAACCAGCTGTCACTAAACAACCACCACCAGCATAACGCTACAAATGTTGGCAAGACAAATGAGCCCTTCAAAACCAAATAAACACCCCAAAGTGAACACAGCTGCAGATGAAACGTTGCCAGGCTTCTGAAATTAATCAAGAGCGGACTCAAGAACAATTCCAAAAGTCACCTAAAGTTAAAAGAAAACACTAAATGCAATGTAACTTGCATCTACATAATTCCAAGCAATCCCTGGACCTTAACAACTCCAGGGTCACCAAAAACATCAAAGCTTCACACAGCTTCAAGTAAACTCCGCAGAGCTAGAAACCTTCAAAAACAACATAGAAGCTTCACACAGCTTCAGGCACTAGTCCCCTGCTAGATGCCTCTGGACTGCTCCGCAGAGCCACAATCCAAAACAACATAAAAGCTTCGCTAGGTTTCATGTGAACTCCTCAGAGCCACCAATCATCACAAAAACACAGCTTTGCAAAGCTTATGGTACTAGTCTCCTACTAGGTACCTCTGGACCCCTCAGAGTCACTAACCAATTAATCAAAGTTCCAACTAGCTTCTATACTAGCCTACCACTAGTAACATCACTAACCCCACAGGGCCTCAAAACACCAAACACCTCCAACTCCGCAGTGTCCCCTGACCAACCCTGGTCATGTACATCAATTAAAACATATTCCAAAAAACAATAAAAAAGATTTCAAAACCCAACACTGGTCATGCACCAACACTAAAACATTCACATACTGCTACAACACACACACAAACACAGGATGTTCAAAATACAGACAACCCCGGCATAGAATGTTAACTGCTAAGGAGCGCTGCAGTCACTCTGGCAGTCATCATGGGTTGCACATCCATACACGCACAAACAGAACATCACGCCTACAATGCCTCAAAAATGGTTATAGTAAGCATTGCAATGACATATCAATAATCACATTATAAATTGCAGATCTCATTTCCTAAAAGTCCATGTTGCTAAAGCATGGGCAACTCTAAATGCTGAAATGACTCAAAGATTGTGGTAACCATTAATGACCAACATCACTCTTATTGTGCTTTAAGATCACAAATCTCACACCACACACACACAAGCAAAACATAGTCTTAGGATGATCAGAACATTGAAACATAGTACATCCAAGTCACATTTTCTAAAAGTCCATGTCGCCATTAAACAGGTAACCTAATATGCTAAAATGCCTCAAAACGTTATACTAAGCATAATAGGATCAACACCCTTTGATTGTCCACCTCAATCAACCTCATATGTGCCACTCACACACAACCCCTGTCACAACACAAATGTGGAAACCAACTTTAAATGAGACCTAAACGTCCATGTTGCCAACTGGGGCCAACTCTACAACCAACCTGCAATGCCTCAAAATGGTTACATCTAAAATAAAATGCATCTCCTATTCTAAGTGCAACATCATTCTCACTAATACTTCTCATGGTAATTCACTACTAATGCACAACAGTACTCTTCAGTCACTGCTTGCCACATCGTTGCTCAATCCATTATGACATTTTACTTTTAAATGAAACTCCAAAATTTCTTCTGCAAGCATAAACTAATCATCCCCAAAAACTACTGTATTTCAGTAAATACCGTGCAGTGCAGTTACAAGGTGTTTCAATCTCTGGTGTTAGCAGAACTGTTAGGGTTGCTTTCTCTAAGTGTGTGTTTGAGGTGTGTTTGTTTGTTGTAGGAAAGGAGGTGTTAGGGTTGGCTCTTATACTTGCATGTGTGCTGAGCCAGGATTGATGTCACCATCAGAATGTAGGCTCTGAGTCTGGAGTGTGAGATTAGAATGTTTGGGGTTGAATGGGATCTAACCCAGGCAGTTAGATTATGTGAGCCTGGGTGGTGGGAGCCAGTGGGCTCCTGTCCCTTTCCTCTTTATCTCCTAATGACTTGTTGACATCTGATCCTGTAACCTAAGAAGCTAATAAAGTAACCACTATGCGTACCTGGCCTGTGTATCCTGAGTGTCCCTTGGAGTGAACCCTATGACCAAGAGCCGGTCATAACAATAGTCTCTTCTCTTCAGCTCCAAGCCTTCCAGGTGTCAGCTTTAGTCTTCATACAGGTAACTTCCTTACCTGCATGGTAGGCAAAAACAGGGTTGTCTGAGAAAGGGCGGTCGAAGATCTTTTGCTGGGAGAGGACCATGACTGCCTATGGAGTTTGAGACCATGACAGTACACTTGCACTGACAATTCACAAATATCATTTGAGTCATTTATGAGCTGATCAGGAACCAAACAGCATTCTTTTTATATCATTATATCATGGACATCCCTTTTCTTGTCTTCCAACAGAAATGGAGCACAATGTTGAACAGACTGCTGTGGGTCTCTGTCATACCTGCCCAGCAATGTGGATGAGCTTGAGGCTCTAAGGGTGGTTAAAACCGTGATATATGCTCTCTTGACTGGGGCATCCATTTTCCTTCTCGCCTTCTCAGGCATCGCTGGTGACTGAGAAGGGGACCAAGATCCTGAGGGTTACTTATTTCTGGCTGTTGCAACCACTTGTACGTCCAGTTAATGGTGTTACCTCAGAAATAGAGGATCAGACTTAGGCACTCTACCTTTTTGTCATGCTTTTGTCATGAGGCATGTGTAAGGAATATCTCCATCACTGGCACCAGGATACTAGGTACCATATTAATGATAGATTGTGAGGTGATTCCCTTGATTGTAGCTTCTCAGAAATAATGTAGGACTTCAGTTTTTGAGGTCACAGGTGGCTGCTGAGCTTCACTGGAGCTGATCTCTTAGCCTCCAAAAAGTTGAGCATGTTGAGCTGTGAGTCTTGTGTGGGATGCAGTGAGACTTGTGTGGGATGAAATCCAGAGATTGGGGTGGAGGGAAGGTACTTACTGCAATCAGTGGTGGATGGGGACTGTGCCCATGGAGTGTGAGGAGTAGGAGTTGAAAAAGGGATGGAAGAAAGCATGAAATGCATTGGCAATCTGAGCCTGGGCCTTTTATTGTGTTCCTCTGGAGGATGCAGTTCCTTGAGGTACTGCAGGCATCTTTGGTGTCTCTACATGGACTATGGAGGCGCTTATGCCCCTTGACATAGCCTTGTAATGAAGCATAAATCACAGGGGGGTGATAGGTATATATCTTCTTTATTTAAGTTGCACAGGAGAAGAGCCCCGCACAGCATCCCCTTTAGCCACTCATCACAAACTGCTGTGCTCGGAACCTAAACCATATAATACATTGTATAGTAAACATTCTATATGGAGTGTTACCAGCAAGACACTCCTTAGAAGTAAGCCATCATAACACTTCAATATCGTGATTTGTGGTTTTTAGGTTACCAATGGCGATCAGTCCCTCAATGTTAGTATTTTTGACAATGAAATTTGTCCTGCTCTTGAAGATCCTCTCAACAGTGACCATATCACTGTCTTGATTCTCGACCTTAACTTTTTCAATGTTGACTGTTTACTGCAGTGATGCGTGTAATGCCACCAATGCCATGATGGTGTCAGAGGCTACCACAGATGTTGCTCCAGAAAAAGATGGCTGATTCCATGACTTGGCATTTTTTTGACCTACCACAGCTCGCACCTTTGTTAAAAAGCACCTGCATTTTCTATGAAGGCACAGTGAGCAAAACCAAAATTGAGGTAAAACATAGCAAAAAATAGCCATACCTCCCCAAAAAATAGTCTTAATATGCATCAGGTTATAAAAGGCTTCGAGCGAAGTCAACATTTTTGACTAAGAATCAATTTTATATCAGGAGCAATGTTTGAAAAAATAGATGTGTGCTTATTAAACCTTATTACATAAAGCAGAAAATTGAACTGTCATTGAAGGCAGGGTGGCTCAAAGTGACATTTTTTCTTTTTACATCTTTTCTAGAGTTTATCAATCTGGACGAAGATCCCTTGAAGCAGAACTGCCATGATGTTTCATCCCCTTGAACCTTGTCTGGGAGATCTTGAAGGTGTTGCTCAACATGAGGTTCTGATTAGGGGCACAGGTAGGAGTGATGTTATGTGGGTGATTTTGCCCTTGTAAGTAGTGATGTAGTAAGATACTTTAATGGCAGGTTTGTTTTGCTTTTCTCGTTCCTATTGAGGACAAATTGTGCCATGTGTTTTGGATTTGTTATCAATTAAGTAATCAATGAGCCTTTTTTGGAGGGTGTATTTTTGTTACATTATTCCACAAATGCTATGGCTATGAATCTTGTCAGCCTCAGATGGTTATTCATTTGAAAGAGGTAGGCCATTTTATATCATGGACAATTGACAATCTGTGCCTTTGAACACTAATTATGGCGAGAATGATGGGTCTGTTTTGGATATACTTACTGTGTTCTTTACTTTCTGGGTCACATTTGATGATGTTCTTAAATATCCACGCTAAGTGAATGTTATTATGATTTATGAGTCATCAGGCATCAATATCTCTGTTTTGGACATATTAAGGAAGCAAAAAATGTAACCCATCCAACAATAGATGTTGTTCAGATTTTCTTTAAAAGGAGAGCAGCCTTGAGAGGTTATCCATGATTCGCCCCCAACTCTCCAATGTAACAATGCACACAGCATTGGTGAAGGAAAGTAATGGTAAGAGGGAAAATCTCTGGCAACCCTGCATGAGAGACTACACTAGGATGATTTAGAGGAGCTTACTAGGATATGGTGGCTTTGACCATAGAAATAGTTTGATCTGTTCCAGTGTGGAAGCTGAGCTTCCCATCAACGTTTACAAATGTTTAAGCAGAATGTTTTGGTCTACCCAGTGGTGCATTGCGTAGAGGCCCAGACGCATCAGAGTTGTGGGTAGCCCTTCCTCGCCTACAGAGATCCTTTCTGATATTCACCAATGCTTCTTGGATTTTGTTTGTGGGTTTTACCTTATAATGCGCCTGAAGTTGTTTTTCTAATTTCCTTTCTAAAATGTCTCTGTATCAGGCAGATTCCGATTGGGACACAAGTTGAAAAGGATTTGCAGTGAGTTTATGAGAGTGACATTATTGCATGATTCATGGATTCCAGATAGGCAAGATCACAGTGCTGTTGCGAATGGCTTGCCTGAACAATTTATTGATATAAGATTCTTGGAATGGTTATTTTAGGAAGTTGGACACTTGTGTGTCGACTTGTCTCCTCTCTGCTGAGTGTATCACATTTTCAGGAGCTACAGCAGAGTTTGTCCAGGAAAGATCTTTGACCTGGTACCAAGTCGAAGCAAGGGGCACCACTAGGTTCCATTAAAGAGATTCCGAAATGTGGGTGGGGTGTAGCAGGACAGCAGGCAGTGAGCCACCGAGGGAGAAAGTGGGGGTACAAACCCACTTTTATGCCCCTATATTGAGAAAGTCTCTGTGAGGTCTGACTCTACTGGGCCATTGGTGGAGAAGTGATCCTGGGAATGTGTTGCTCCAGCCCTAGTGTGACCCGCTGATGGTTGATATAAAGGTGAACGGATCCACACTAAGTAGAAGAATGTGGGGAGAGCATTAAGGGGCATAGGGTAAACAAGATGAGACCTGTGGTGATGCTGCACCAGGCATAGTGACTTACACTGCAGGTTGTTCTGTGATCACTGCAACAGAGAAACATTGGAAAAATTATTTCACGTAGCAGTAGGAGTAACTGTAGTAAAGAATAGGATAAGTCATAAGAAGAGACATATTGGCAGAGTGGTATCCAACACCCAAGCCAACAGGATTGTCTGGAGTAAAAGGAACATTGAAAGTATTAATAATTATGTGGAACCTTTTAATGAGGACAGAACCTGCAGTTTGGTAGATAAAAATGATGATGAGATTACTAATTGGATAAAAGGTCTAACTAACAAATTTGGAATATTTGGTGGTAAATGTGTTGTGCATAAAGGTGGCATATTCCATGATGCCATTATTGCTAATAAGAAAGTTCACATGAGGTGGTATATCAGATCACTAACTATAGAACGAGGGATAATGAATGATGATTTGAAAACTAAGGTTAGCCAAATTAAAGGGCATTATCATAACTGGCTTAGGAACCATAAGATGTGTCTTCAAAGGACCAGATGGCAGACCATGATATGCATCCTTGCAGAGAACGACTCCAAGACATTCTGGCAAATGATCAATAATGGTATGGGAACAAATATGAATACGCCAGCGAATACCATTGATGAGAAAATATGGAGTTTGCATATAAAGTTCCTATATCATAAAAAAGGACAGTCATCTTGTACATAAATACTCAATTACAAGGAAACAGTTAAGTTTTAAATGTATGACATGGATGAGATATAATCTCATTTGTAAGATGTAGAGTCTGAGTGTCCCAGGCTCTGATGGGCTAGCTAGCATGGTAATTAAGTCCAATCCTGATGGTCTGGACAGCAATAATACATTTTTATATTTTGTGAAAATCATTGATAGATACAGAATCCCTTACTCATGAAAGCATTACATTTTGATACCGGTTTTAAAAAAAGGGTAGTCGGATAGAACCTGGAAATTGTAGACTTATGGCCCTTTTGGATGTCCACAGGAAAAATGTTGGCAGCATACTGTTAAAAGAAATTAACATTTGGGAGAAACAATGTAAGATATATCATCCTTTCCAAACTGGTATTAGGGGAGGTTTAAGTACTGCTCGTAATAATCTAATATTGAACATGCAAACGAGTGGTACTGAGTTGCCCTATGCACCCCAACTATATGTTGCATACATTGGCTGTAGTGCGGCCTTGGATAACGTTAAGTGAGACCTCCTTTGGGAAGAATTTGGCAACTGAGGACTACCTTTATAGTGATACCACGTTGTCTGTCAAATTGGACAATGAGGGAAATGTTAGCCACATTATTGATACAAATTAGGGATTAAAGCAGGGTCCTATGCTTGCATCAACCCTGTTCAATCTATATGTGGCAGATGTGGGTAGGGAACTAAGTAATGTTAATAACTTTCCACCTAGAATAGGCAGGCGGCATACCTGTAGCATGAGTTATGCCAAGCACTCTGTTTTAATGGATCATAGCCTGATTGTTTTTAAGAGATTGTTGGACACTGTGATTGCCTATTCAAGCAATTTAGGCCTGAAAGTAAATTTGGAGAAAACCAAGCAAATGTATTTAAGAAGAGGTAAGCAATCTCTAGTGGAGTATTTAAATCTTGTACATCAAAGTGTCCAACGGGCAATATCCTATAACTATCTACCTCCACTAGTGAGACTGCATTCAAGGATAGTCCCTGCATGAATGCGATGACCTAAGTAGCGACGATAAAAAACGATGTCACACCAATGTGGCTATAACTTTAAAGGTTTATTGCTGGTGTATAAACAAAATACAGTACCTGCAATTCTGTATGGATATGAATCTTGCCTTGAATCTGGGGATGAGTGGCTAGATAAGTGAAAGGCGATAATATGGCGATACCTTCTAGGCACCCCAAATGCATTGCCAGTGGAATTAATTTGCCTGGAGTTGGTCATTGATGCCTTGAGCACGATGGCTTCCAATAATAAGTGCATACTGTTTATTGAAATCCACAAAGTAAAAGAAAATCCTATATACGCTTTAATGCAGGAAGCAATACGAGAGGCATGCATTAAAGTGGTAAACATATTTAGCAAATTTGTGACAGATTTTATGGATAAGATTACAATGAAGATAAATTGCAAAGCTGATAGTACTAGTATTAGAAATTACCTCCTGTAAAAAACATATGTGTTGGATTTTATTGTCAATTTGGATAGTGATGGCTGGAAGAATACTATTCAGGAAATTATAACATGCACATATTTATTGGGTAATCAGCATCCTTGTATAGTGAAATTTCCTTTGCTGGTATCCAAAATGTTTTCTTGTCATTGAGGATGAATCTGCTGCCTTGCCTCGTGGCTATGGGTCCCACATTGGGACTTATTAGACATAAGAGAATCTTTTGCTTATGTAGGGAACCCAGCAAATTAGAAACCATCAGACATCTATTGTTGCAATGTGATAAATTAACATCTGTGAGAGAGGTCTATTTTGAGAAGTTTGTTCATGGATTAGATTTTATTTCACGCGATTATTTTTTAATACTGTGCCTGGCGGGTAATCAACTCTCTGTAAGGATTGCAGTAGTAAAGTTTTGGAATTTGATAAGAGAATGATTAAATTAAATTGTGAAAGGTATTGTTAAATAGGTTGTCCGAAAAATAATGTAAAGATCTAATTTGACAGTTGAATGAAATTAGGTATAATGATTTGATACTGCATTGTTTTAATGTACTATATGATATCTTAATATATGTGTGTGTAAGGTTATGTATCATGCAATAAGGAATACAAAAAAAGGACTTCCCACAGTAACAGGTTGAGAGATTTCAAGCCAGCTGTAAGGGTGTAGAAGGAGGAGACTGACACACAGGTGGCATAGTTGTTGGCATAAACTTTTATTATACCAGAAAATATAGAGACAACCTACCTCTCCCTAATTCTAAGAAAGGTTTCTCTACCTCAACTACAATACTAGGGATTCAGTCAGGATGTCCAGGTAAGTCAAGAGTCCACCAACCCGTGTCAAAACTCTGCTTCTGTCCATTACACTTATAACTAAACTAAAGAGGTGGTGGTTCTTCTTGGTCCAGAAGAATGACTCCCTTCTTCTGGACAATGGATCACAGTTCTAGTTGTTGGGTGGGGTCTTTACCTGCGGGAAGAACTCCCTTACCCAGGTCTCAATCCAAGGTACAAAGCAAAGTTCCAGGTTGAAAATGTCAACAAGCAGTAAAGTTCTCAGTTCAACCCAAAGGATAAAGTTCCAGTTCAAACATTAACATTACTTATTGCCCATAGTTGCTTCTTCCCTTTTGGGTTCCTGGAAAATGCCTCCTTCTCCAGTTATCTTGTACAGTCAATTACCAGGAGACTGACTCCCTTCTCTAGGACTCTGACTTTTAATTTTTCTTCGCCATACGCAGCCAGGGGGAATTACACCTTTCTCCTGGCCTTATTGGCTTCTTGTTACAATTCACAACAGTAGAGGGAATGCCTTCCTTCCCCTTGCCTTTCTCAGGCTTCTTGACATAGTTCAGAACATTTGGGGGAATGTGTCATGGCTTCCCCGTTCTGGCATATGTGCAGAGTCAGAACGGGCCACCATTAGCTTGCCGTCACATCATTCTACGAGCGTACTGCCTACTCTAGTCTTTTTCAAGATGGCCACCACCTGAAGTATATACTTGACTCCAGAATGCTACAATGGTGCGTTGCAACCCATTTCTCTCTCCCTTTAGGTAGGACGCTCTGTTTCCCCCTGCATTGCCCTCCCGCTTTCTAGTGCTTATTTCACCTGCATCCTCCTGCCTTGCTTGACAGCTACCTTCCTTCTTGGACCTTCTGCTTGCTGCTTCCGCACTCTGCGGTTTATGTTCTATCTGTCTGTTGCTACCTGCTCCCTCTACTACCTACGTTACCAACTCCTCCTGTGGATCGACCTTTGCGCAGCCAGCGCTCTCAAACGTCCTACAAAATTCACATCAGTGGCAGAGACATCAGGTTTCTTTTTGGGCCTTTGGCTTTGTCCCCTTTGATTCGGTGTTCTGGGGAGTTAGTGTCTTGCCCAGGCTGTTTTCAGGCAGGCATAGTAGCTACTGCTTGTGGCAGGCCTTACCTCTACAGGGAGTGAAAGACTTGAAAGAAGAAGAACAAGAAGTCATTTCAGACAGATTCATAGCCACACACCTCTTCAGAAGGCTCAGGTGAGGACCTTGTAGGGTTTTTTGACAGAATGTCTCCCTTCAACTGGCCTTTCTCAGGGTTCTTGTTATAGTTCACAACAGTTGGGGGAATGTCTCCCTTCCCCTGGCCTTTCTCAGGCAGTTCACAATGCCAGCAGGAATGACTCCCTTCCCCTGGCCTTTCTCAGGAAGTTCACAATACCAGGGGGAATGATTCCCTTCTCTGGCTTCGACCAACTTGGTTCACTAACCTGCCAAGTATGATCCTGCTAATCACAGCTCTGTGGGCTTCCGCCCTTTTATCTTACTTGCTAATACTGTGATGAGGAAGATGTCCTCTACTTTTCCCTTGGCTTCCAACAATTCGGGTAGGGTCTCCCAGCTGACTCGTTTTGGCTTTCTCTATTTCCTGGGCTCCCTCACCAGTGACAACAAGAGTTGTCAGCTCTCCACTACCCCTCTGTATCTGACACAGCCCCCTCAGGTCCCCAACACCTTTGCGGCAACCCGCATACCTATCTATGTGGTCTGCGAAGGTTCATCCCTTATCTGAGTGTCTAACAGACGTAAGGTCCCTGTAGCTTTTGCAGACTTCTGCTGAGCTGTGGTGGCTTTGGCATTGACTTTGACTTCTTCCCGGTCGTGCAGTGTTTCTCCTCAGCACCTCCCAGGCTTCAGGAATACCCGGAGCCTACGTCCAGTAGCTTGCCGTGCTGTCCCTCTTGCTTGGACTGGCTTCGGACCTCTCGCCTCTCTCCTCTGCATCCTGATTTGCTTCATCTTCCTGCGCTGTACCGCCATCACATTCGCGGCTTTTCCATGGAAGGCTAGATGCTCTGGTAAGTCCTTCTACTGTTTTTTTATCTTGAGTATACCAAAACAACTAGAACATGTATGTACATTCTCATGAGGACTCTTCTTTGCTGCGCATTTACTCCTCATCCCAGTACCTTCCAGGGAAATCTTCCTAAAGTCATTCCTACTTTTGCCCGAGGGCTGCTGTGCACTCTATAAATGCAAAAAAAAAAAAGAAAATACTCTTGTGTGCCCCAGTTAATCCTGAGTTATTAATGCTACAGAAGCAAATTGAAGTGTGGGCTACAGGGTGTTGAGTGAGGGGATAGGAGGATGTGTAGGAGGTGGGTAGAGGTGATGGAGGGTTGGCATATCGTGTTTCCCTTGGATGGTCATCCTTATCCCTAGAGGGGGGAGTCTCTCCCCATGAGATCCTCCCACTGAATACCACCCCAGGGGGCCTATCGAGTTCCGGTCTCACATCCCTGGCCCCATGGGAAGGGGCTCCCCCCTGGGGAGGAGTGACAACATCCAAGGATTCGTTACACCAGCTCATAGACCAAAACGTGCTGATGAGATTCTGTAGCATGGGCGCTAACCATGCGCATCCACTTGCACTGCATGCCCCATGCTACCATTGGCTAGAAAGAGATGTGGGGGCCTGGTGTCTTGTGAACCATACACACACCCCATAACACTAGGGGGACTCCTTAGCAGGTAAGTGGGGAGCTTTGTTGCGTCCCTGCTCGGGCCCTGGGCAATGGCAACTGCCTCCAAGAGGCCAAACTGTATATTTGCGCACTCAGCACACAAAGCCACAACCAATCAAACCATTAGAAAGCACAGACAATTAGGAAAAGTACAATACCTGAGTCTAGTAAGAAAGATAGGAAAGTACATGGGAGTGTGATGGTGCCAAGAAGTGTTAGCCAATCCAACCACTCAAAGCTAATGGAGGAAAGGGCCAAACCAATCCCCAAAATGATTAGTCTACTTGTTTCCAGTAAAATGATTTCATACTATACCAAGATTTAGGGCCTAATTCACAGAAGTGTTTTATAATGGCGCAATCCCATAGGAACACGTTCTGTGACTCAGGCCCTTAATATATGAATGTTCCTAAAAACTAGGCTGGTTTAATTTCTAAGCAGCTTTAGGGTTTTGAAAAACATTGCTCATTGTGTTTTATTGGAAGTTTTTATGGATTTGTGTTTACTCAAGGAATATGAAAAGCAACTCACCCACACAGCCAATCCCTCTGGGACTAAGTTCGTACCCCCGGTCGCACAAGCAGCGGTATGATCCTTCCGTATTTTCACAGAAGGACTGACTGCCACAGAGAGTGCCATTGACACACTCGTCAATATCTGTGGAAAGGGATCACATCAGTAATGATGCAGAGAAGGAAACCAAGGGCAAGAGCTGTGAGGCTGCGCCAATAACCAATGGTGTGGCATGCAGTAAAGATGGTTGTCAGGATCCCAAGATGACAGTGAGAAGCAGGAGCACACACTGACACTGCTGGATGTAAAACGCAATAATGCCAATAGTAGGAACATGCAATCGCAGTGAAGTTAAGAGCGCATTATGTCACTTAAGGAAGTGAATACTCAGTGAAACAGAGGGGTGGATTGTGCACTAATGCTGGTGGGCAGGTTTACATACTAAAGTTGAGGTTGTAACATGCACTAATACCAAGAGAAAGGATTACACACAGACAGGGGAAATGTTAGTGGCAATGCACTAATACTGAGCGGGGAGGCGAAGGGTACAATGACACTGAGGAGTATGGTATGTGCTAAAACACGTGTGGAATTACACAATGACAATGAGGGGCAATAACATACACTGGTCCTCATTTTAAGCATGGCGGTCCGGGAACTACGGTGCCGGTAAGCATGCTGGTACCTTAGTTCCTGGACCGGCCTGGCGGGCATAGCGGCACCCGCGAGTGCAGCATGTTGGATGCACCAGCACCGTCATTGACGGTGCATCCGACGTCCCCATTCCCATTGAGCCCTATGGGGCTTAAAGGGAATGGGGACTGACAGGCACCGGCACCCGGCAATGCAGGAATTACCGGGTCCGGCAATGTCAGAATGACCTTGTAATTCCTCATTGACGGGTGCCAGTAAAAATGCAACTCTGGCGGCAGCCGTGCCTGTTTTACAGGCATGGCTACCGCCAGGGTTGTAATGAGGCCCACTGTCATTGAGAGGATGAGGCATGCACCAACACTGATCAATAGGAGCACATAATAGGAAGATATACTGATACAGAGTAATTATGCATGCAGTAAATGTCCTCAGCCTTTCTTGATTCTCCAAAGAAAAGCATAGGAATATTGCCATGCATGTCCCCTGAGAAGAAGTGTACTCACCGGCACAATCTCCATCTGCATCTGCTGCCATCTGGAATCCGGGCTGGCATCCCATGATGCAACGGTAGGAGCCTTGTGTGTTCTGGCATTTCCAGGACCCGCAGATACGATCCCCATAATCTGAACATTCATCAACATCTATCAGGAAGAGATGATGATGAGACTGGTTGGAACATCAAATGCTCGTGTCCCCACACTAAGGATGGACACTAATACACACATGAGTGACCAATCAAAGGGTACAGAAGACCCTACAAAAAAGGAAACAGTCACATGACACTGGAGATTCTACAACTGTGCTAAGCACAAATACACAGAAAGGAGTTAACTTATGGATGAGCCGTAGAGCACCAGTACATCCACAATACAAGCTGCCAACTACAAATACAATGGTTGAAAAGAGATCAGTCACAGAGCAGCTATCACTTACAAAAATGAGTAAAAACCAAAACACGCAGAAGGATCCAGTGGAAGGATATATAAAGTACCAACATTCCTACAACAATGAGCAAAAGCAAATTGCACACGAGGATCCAAGAAACAGACACCAAATATCTGAGCCATGTAATAGAAGCCAAAAGCAATATACACAGCTGATACCTCCATGGATCAATTACATAGTTACACAGTGAATGTAGCCAAGACAAGAACACAATCCTTGAGTTCACTGTTCCTCCATTGCATGTTTGCAAAAAACGAAATCATATAACCCGCGCCAATCATAAGCCCACCATGGGAGACAAATATTTCCGTTCCCCAAAGATCATGATGAGAGAATTGCCCTTTCAGTCCTTCCTGCATTTTCTTTTAAATTCTATGACATACACTAGAGGCCTCCTATTATGCAACATGTTTTCTTTATTTAGTTCAATAGCAGTAAGAAAGAAAAACAGAGCTACAAATCCCATAAGCCACCTCTTATCATGTGAGTGGTATCCTGGCCAATTTCAATTCTAGAAATCCTATAGGACTGCGAACAGCCCCTAGTCCCTCCTCTTTTCTTACTTCTGCACAGCATTCTCTGATAAGTGTTACTGTAGCACTCACCTTTTTTCCCAGAATGGGCCGTGGGGTGGGTAAGGCAGTTATTTTATTCCATAGGAACGTTTGGTTGTTGACTATGGCAGTCTCAAGGCCTTCTGGTTCTCTTTTTGTCGTTTTCTCAGGGTCCACAGAACAGGGTTTCTTTTGCAATGGGCAGCTTTCCATGTCCGCCCATGGATGGCAAATCTTTTCATTTTGTATTCTCTGGAAGCTACGTGCGCCATAGGGCTGGGCTACCAGTTATTCTACGCGCATGATCGCCATTAGCAGAAGGTCCCTCTCGATCTTCACCTCCCTCCAGGCGTCACACGGTTGTCTGGGCAGGGATAGAGGAAATTCATTTGCACTTGACGCATTCTACTGTATAGGGAAAAATGTTTACTGAATTCGCTCGGCAGGGATGGCTTGGTGCTGGTGGGCTTTCTGTCTTGGTGCTTCTTCCTTAATAGTTTTCAGCTTTTTCTTACTATGGTAGATGACAGTATTGACAAAGCAGAATCCTTGGGGAATAAGGACATGGAGCGTGAGGAATCTTAATCGGAAAAGGAGGCTTGGCAGGGGCAGTTTCTTTCCTTCATCAACACATCCCTATCTCAGAATGTAGATTATACCTTTTACTCTAGGATGCCTGCACATTCCCGGTCCTTTGAGACTACAGTCGCTCATGCATTGGCTTCAAGGGCTCCCATCAACCCTATTGCCACTAGTCTAGATTTTGGGTCTCGAAGTGGTGGCATGGGATTAAGGTCCTCATCAAGAAAGCCCCTTCAAAATGGAAATACCTGGAAAAGGACAAGGAGCCATGTGGCAATTTCCTGCAGTCTGGTAACCAAGACGGTGCTGGGACTCTCTATAACAGAGTTGTGACATGCGCTCAACAGAGCCTCTTGCCTGGAGGAAGAAAACATTATGGGTAAGAGAGACAAGGTCTTAGGCTCCCCTCCCATTCCGGATGCAGTTAATGTGGAGGTGATTGACTCTAAGATTTAGATACAGTTCCTTTTGACCCAGTTGAGGGTCCTTCTGGACTCAGGGACATTTTAGGGAAGCACATGTTTTACACCTATTACATTAGATGCCCTAAATCTAGCAAAAAGTGCCCTTCTCAAGCAGCAGGGGATTACACTGATAGATTCCTACACTGTTAGATAGGTGCTGCATCCAGAGCAAAAAGGGGCAGAATGGCCCAGATCAGCTCTTCCTGGTGGTGCCACTACTACTCCATTTATAGAGCCCAAGATGGCTACGTTCTTTTCCAGGTATGTTCTTTTCCAGGTATGAGAATGATACTTCAAAGGGAGTCGATAGGGCTAGCAAGTCTTGCCAACACAGGCTCCTCGATACCTTTGGGCCATCGGCCAAGATTTAACTGAAGAGGACAAGGCCAGAGATTTATCTCTGGACCCAGAAGAGATTAAGAGCTGGGCTTAGAGTCTATTTGTTTTTTTGGGATGCACAGTGGAGGAACGGCTCAAGGGTACCCTGCTCACAATTAAAGGGAAACTTGTAGGTCTGGCATAGTCAAGGGGGGCCATGGTTACTGGACCAATCCTTTCTGGGTATGAGTTTGTTAAGGAGCTCAGAACACATGTTAACTTTCACCTCGTTCGAATGGACTGTGTCCTCCCACGTTTTCCTCATTTTAGATATCGCCAATAACCAGCTTCCGCTGCTTCGAAAAAAAAAAAATAAAGAATTTAGTCAGAGGGCGATGTGCGTCGATGCAGTCGACTCGATGTCCCTTGAGGGCCTCCGTCTCGAGGATAATTTCATCGAAGGTATATATAGCACGCGCATCGCTCGTTGGCTTCAGTTCTGTTTTTCTGAGTAAGCTTTCACTTCGTGAACAAAGGAGCCCTTCAGAAATGTCTTTGAGAAATATCCGAAAATGTCTTCGGCACCAACAACCCCAAAGACGGGTTTAAAAAGTGCCAAGACTGCATTGCCAAGATGTCCCTGACGGATCCACATCGAGTATGCTTGTGGTGTCTCGGTGTGGAGCACAAGACCTCAGCCTGTTCAAAGTGTCAGTCGATGACCGGAAATAGCTCTGAAGCAGCGTAAAGGGAAATGGACAGTAGGTAGACTCCCCAAGAAATTTCCTTTGACTACCCCGTCAAAAAAACTTTCTTCTGACGAAGCGAGAGGCGACTCTCCTCATCAGAAAAAGACAAAAAGGTCCAGGTCACGAGTGGCTCTCACCACTCTTCGTCATCGTCGTCGAGGAAATAGAAGAAAAGCTTCAAAAATCGCCTTCTTCGATGTCCTCGTCAGACCCCTCTCCAGAGAGGACTATATCTTGTCCCACTAAGGCCCCTACTCCGGCTGAATGGGAATCATTCAGGCAGGAAATACTAAATAATTTCGAGAGCTGGAAACCCTCGAAGCAAGTAGGCCATACTCCTACCATCTGAAGCCAGTAATGAAAGGGCTCGAGCCAAATCCTGCGCGCCCTCGAGCTCGGGACGAAGGCCAGATACCCATTAAAAGCTGTTGAGGCCTCGACACAATGAAAAGTCATTGAGGAATCCTTTGAGTCATAAGTCAAAGGACAAGTCGAGGTCGAAGTCGTAAATTCCATCAACGCCATCGACATGAGCTGCACCATCGACACCAGCCGCGCCATCAACACCATCGATGCTATTAAAGCCGAAAACGTTTTCATCAATGACATTGACAAATCCATGGGCACCTGGCTTGAAACCTTCGAAGCCATCAACGCCTTTACCTGAAATACAGAAAACCTTTACTCCTTTACCAAGAAAGGATATCTTTAAGTCTCACACTTCTATTTATGAGTACAGCGATGCGTGCAACCTTTGGTTTGCAGTATGGCACACCAAATTTCCCTGATAGTTTCATATCAGAGGAATCCAGGTCGAGAGACCTGCATGAAAATCTATAGCCAGTGGAGTGGACACTTCACCTGAATTAGAATTTGGAAAGCCTGAATCAGATGAGCATGTATATGCCTCTTACAGGCAATTAATGTCCAAGGTAGTGGATTATCTGGGATGGAGCAGACCTGCACTGTCATTCGAACAGGATAACCTCACACATATCCTAGACAAGGTTCCTCAAAGGGATTCTATCCTACCTTTTCGTGTTGGTCTTCAGAAGAGAGTAAGTGCTAATTGGGAAGCACCGGAATCAAGTTCGGCAGTAACTAAGAACCTGACAAAGAAATACTGACCGTCAACCAGTGACGGCAGCTACTTGTCGAAGCATCCTTCCCCAGAAAGTCTAGTGGTGCAGGCAGCAACTGCTACCTAAAAGCAGGCTGCTTATCCAACCATCCCATTGGATCAGGCTGACAAACGGGTTGATGCCTGGTCAAGGAAAGTATTTTCTGCTGGGAGCATGGCTCTCAAATCCGCCACCTCCACATGTGCCATTGTGGAATTCAATTACACTCTATGGGACTGTATTTCCTTGGCGGCTGAGCATATTTCCGAAGGGGAGGAAAGAGACGGTTTCTTGGCCATTATAAAAGATCACAAGGAGGCCATGTGCGAGTCTCTTCGGTCAGGTTTGGATTCGGCTGACAGCATCAGCAGGGCCATGGTAGCAAGCACCATAATACGCAGGTCTGCATGGTTAAGGAATTCTGGATTTGCACCGGACGTGCAATCTAGACTCCTTAACATGCCTTTTGATGGGTCTTATGTTTTTGGCAGCAAGGCTGAAGAAAGCCTTGAGAAGCTGCAGGACTCGAAGGCGACGGCCAACTATATAGGTGCCGCTATTAGACAGCCTCAGCCTTTTCACTCCAGTGGAACTTCTTGGAGAGGTAGATCCTTCGCTACTACTCCTTAATTGGAAGAGCGAGAGGAATGGCTGGTGAAAGAGGCCAAAGAAGATTCCCTTGTGGTGGACGAGGCAGAGGTACAAAGCCCGCCCAAGCAGCAGCATCTTTACCAACAGCCACTGCTTCACCCGCCTCAAAACCTCTGAGGTCTTGACTCACGACACCCCAGTGGGAGGCAGACTGTCTCAGCATCTGAAAGAACAGTGAGAAATTACTTCAGATGCTTGGGCACTACAAACCATAGTCCAAGGGTAATGCCTTCCCTTCATTCAGAGACCTCAGAACCATCCACTAGGAGCCATTCTTGAAGGTTCCAGATCCATTCCTTGTGCAGGAAATGTTGACCCTGGTAGAGAAATACTCCATATTTCCTAATCCCCAAGAAGGGTGTCGGACTGAGACCCATCTTGGACTTTAGATACTTGAACAAATTCCTTAGGAAGGACAATTTCAAGATGGTCACACTTTCTCAGATTCTTCAGGCCCTCCAGCCCCAGGATTGGATGGTGTCATTGGACCATTGTGAGAGCATGTTGAAGGGGCACAGTAGTTTGACCAGAGGACAAAATGAAATTTGCATGATGCATGAGAACAATGGCTGACAAGCCCACATCAGTGCTACTAGGATCAGAGTAACTTGTTCCTGGAGCATCTTGTGATCTATCCTGTTGAGGAGTGGTGTTGGGGGGGAAAGTGTAGGCAAATTTCCCTGAACACTTGATCCAGAGACCTTTCCCTATGGACTTTGGATGGGGAGCCCTGGAGGCAATGTCTGAGCATTGTGCGTTCTTTTGAGTTGCGAAAAGGTCTATTTTAGGATGCCCCCAGTTCGAAAAGACTTTGTGTAAAATGCCTGTGTGTAAGAGCCATTCGTGTACTACATATAGTTCGACGTCTCTGCTAAGCACGTCTGCCAGAAGATTGTTTTCCCCTGGAACGTGCTGTGACAAGAGGAACATGCTTTACTTGAGTGCACACTTCCATATGTTTTGGGCTATTTTGGACAGTCCTGGAGAGTGTGTCCTCCCGTTTCTTTATATAAAACATGGCTGTGGTGCTGTATTTTAAGACTAGGACTGTTTTCCCTTGTAGTTGTTGCTGAAATGCTTTAAGTGTTTTGAATACTGCCAGTAGCTCCAAGAGGTTGATGGGCTTGTTTGCTACCGATTGCGACCATGTGCTGTGCTCTGTTCTGGTTCCATGTGTTAATATCCCTGCAAAATATCGGCATACAAAAATATCGCCATATTTTTGCAGTGATATTAAGGCATGGAACCTGCGGGGGACACCCTCGCAAACCCTGCATTGTTTTTAAAGGAGCTGGTGACACCCCCGCAACTCCTGCTTCTAAAAACCCCAAAAATTACCCCCCCCAAAGAATATTGCCTATGGCCGTTCCAGACAACCATATATACGGCGATATTTTTGGTGGGGATAATATGTAGTGATATCGTTGTTACATGGAGAAGGTGAGCTCCCCACCCTGTTAGGGATGCGTCTGTAGTGACAGTGGCCCCCACTGAGGGGGTGGTGAACGATTTTCCCATCATAAGGTTTTCCCTCAGGGATAGTACAAGGGCTTTCGAGACAACCACTAGATCGCCCCACTATCCACTTGCCTGAGACCATTGGCTTGAGAGCCACACTTGTATCGGACACATGTGCAGGAGAGTGTGTGGCACTAGATAAATGCAGGAAGCCATCATTCATAGAAGGTGCATAGCTTTTCGTATGGTCATCTCGCGACAGCCTACATACTGAGTGATTTAAAACAGCATGTTTTGTACCGTCTCATTGGAGGGGAAGACAAGGCCATCTTCTGTTCGAATCAGAGCACCAAGAAATTGTTTTATTTGGCTGGGAACTAGACTTGATTTCTTCTCGTTGATGGAGAATCCTAATTGGAAGAGGAGGTCTATTGTGTTTTGGGTATTTAGCAGACACGCCTGATGTGTCTCTCCTGTTATTAGCCAGTCGTCCAGATAAGGCTTCACTGGAATGGACTGCCTGCAGAAGTGTGCCGCTACTACTGCTAGCACCTTGGTCAACACTCTTGCACAGAGGCTATGCTGAAGGAGATAACTTTGAATTGATAGTGAGTCTCCCCCCATCTTGAACCTTAAGTATTTCCTGTGCGCTGGCAATATTGAAATATGAAAGTATGCATCTTTCATATGCAATGTTGCCATGTAAACCCCTGGATTTAGAAGGGGAATTACTTCCTGTAGAGTTGTCATCCTGAATTTTTGAGGCTAGACATACTTGTTTGCAGGGCGCAGATCTAAAACAGGACGCATGGTTAGATCCTTTTTGGGTACAAGGAAGTATATTGAATAAATACCCTTGTTTACCTCTAGAACTGGGACGAGTTCTATAGCTACCTTCTGAAGCAGGCTTTTCACTTGGGACTGCAGGATGAGGAGTTGGTCTGGTTTCATCTTTTTTCACTTTGGCGGATAGTATCACGGTCTTTGGAGGAATTCTATACAGTACCCCTCGGCCACAGTTTTTAACACCCACTGAACTGACGTAAATCCCTCCCATGCGTGGGTGAATGATGTTATTTGCTATCCTACTGGCGAAGCATGGGAGGGAACCCTGACTGGTGAATCCTTTGTTGGCGGGAGTAGGGGAGCCTCTAGTGGTTGAACTCTTACCCTTACCTCTGCCACAGCAAAATCCTTGCTGTTGCATGGTCTGATATGTGGTGGAAGATCATGGTAGCAAATACTAAGGGTAGCTAGTAGAGGCAAAACTTGATTGAGAAGGTCTGGAGAAGGACTGAGACCGAAAGGACCACCGGGTGTTGAAGACACAGCACTCGACTAACAGTTTATTTGATATTTTGATTAGTGTCCTAAGCGTCTCCAGTGCCTCATCTACTGCCTTGACAAATAAGGTTGGCTCTTCAATTGGTTTATTGATGAGTGTCGCCTGAGGGTCCGCTTTAAACCCTGAGTGATGTAGGCGCTTAAGTAAAGTGCCCTCTGCTAAAACTCTGCCTGCTGTTTCAGCAGAGTCCACAGTATTCTCTAGAATATTGTGTGTGACTTGTCTGCCCTCTTTCACTATGGATAGCAGCTGAGATTTAGTTGGTTCAGGAACTGTGTCCAAAGCTGTTTGAAGCAAACCCCAGTGCACTTCACTGTAGCTTGCAAACACTGTTGGTGGCAATACGGATGGAACATGCTGCTGAAGCTGTAACCCGTTTCCCACGGGCATAATGTTTCTTCCAATCCTTGTCAGTCGGTGCTTCCGCAGTGGACCATCTCCTGCCCGCGTTATGGTAGTGGTGACTACTAATTAATCTGGGACAACATGTCCCTGAATGTACAAGGGATCTGAGGGTGCAGAATTAAACATCTTCTCAACCTGTGGATTAACTGCATGTGTGAGAGAGGGCGAAACAGGGAAGGAGCAATGCTCTTTGTAATACAATTCAGTAGGGGAATATACTGACTGGCTTTTTCTCGTTTAGAATATCCTCTACGAAGTCAGTGTCAGGCACTACTTCTTGTGTGTGTATTTTAAAGTATTCCGCTGCTTTTTTAAGAATATTGTTAAACAGCAGTTGGTCATCAATAGGGGAAGAATCCCTGGATTAATCAGAACGATCAGAGCCCACAGACACTACATCAGGCTCAGTGTCAACATGTGTAGGAGTAGCAGGCCATGTAACCCGATCAGTAGGATCCTGAAGCAATGCGTCTGGGTCCTGGACATCGTCCTCTTGGTGCTGGAAGTATACAAATCATCTTGATCATATTGAAAAATATTGGTGGGTTCTTCGGTGGCTGTCAAAGGCTGAACAGGAGAGGCTTGGAGCCTAGGAGATGTAGTTGCTTGAGGACCCTCTTCTCACAGAAGGTACCACTGCCTAATGGGATACTTTTCCGAAAGAAGTAATACATTCTGACATCCTGTCCATAGCATGTTCAAATCTTTTCCCTGGCTCAGGTCTCTGTTCTAGGTGTGTCTGGAAGAGGGAAGACTATTTCATAAGAATTCGAGGGACTCTTCTTACTTTGTAGGGACTGAGAAAGGGTATCAGTGGCTTGGATATAGTCCTGGGCAATAGGTTAGGAAATAGGCTGGGTCTCTGTATCTACAGATTAAGCAACAGCTTTGTGAGGCATTCTACTGTGTTTTTCCTTAATTTGGGGTGTGAATGCTGTTTCAACAGCGCAGTGTGTTGCTTGGTGTGTTTTGGCTTACCTGTTACCTGTAGGTCTCGCTGTTGCTAGAGCCTGAGGCTTTTTTTCTGTGCCTCCTGCTAAGGAGGCGCTCCAAAAAGTCCACCTTGTTACAAAAACTTCACTAAGCAAGGAGCACTGCGCGGTGTGTTGCGCAGCGTGTTTTGTGTGTTCTGTGTGCTCTGAACGCTCGGCACTGGGCTCCGAACAATAGGGCTTTGTGTTCATATTTCTCTGTCAACCTTTTGACAGCAGACAGCGCCCCGCTATTTGAAGTCTCTGGAATCTTTCTTATAAGATTTGGGATTGTGGGTGCATGAACTAGACCCATAGACCTTATAATTTTGGAACCTATGCTGCCCACCGCTATTTCTTGCTCTTTTGCTATTGACTGTTGTGTGCTATTAATTCCTCAGGAGTTGGGATTGTGAATCTGGACCTGGTTATTGATTTCTAGCCCTCTCCCATTTACCTTGAGACTGTTGATACCTCTGTAGAACGTTGTCAGCGTAATTCTATTTGGCGTCCTTTGGTCCTGTTGTCTGGCCAAGACCCGCTTGTTTTATCGAATTGACGGATATGTTTTTGCCTACAAACTGCATCTGTTTCCTTTCTAGACACATTTTTTGGTCTGGGGACATAATTTAAAGTATGGTGACAGCACTTTGCATGCAGCAAAACACGGGCCGTTGACGCCATAAGTGAATCCTCTGGTGTTATTAGTGAAGGGCTGAGGTCTTCTGAATCTAATGCTGGCCCCACAAAAGGTACTAGCCAAATGCCATTGTTCTCTGCTAGCTTGGGAACTAGCTCTGGAAAAATGCGATAAGTGCGTAGACTCCTATTATGGGCTCTAATATGGAAGGGGCCATTTGGGCACAGGTCTCTGTCAGAGGACCTAATTACCAACAGCAGCATGATGGCCCAGGATTTTATTCTTCAAAAGGACATGGCTACAGCGAAACTACAGTCCAATATTGGACAGATTGTTCATTTTGACCAAAGCCTTCCACGAAGTCTGGAGCCGTCTGTCATTTTGGATGCCTCCTTTTTACAACTGTGTAGGGTCATGGAGGTTACCAACCTTGTTTCGGTGCATGAGACATCTGTGTCTGGTGTTCAAGTGTTTAGGGATGTTCCCTGTGATCAAAGGGGCAAACCACAGGAAAACATTTTTCAGAGTCACATTGATCCAGAATATTTGACGGCCAAAAATATGAATAGGAGAAGACAGTCCAATATTCTCCCTAAAGTCGACTCCTTGGGACCGGCTTCTTTTTCTGCCCTACATTTCGTCATGGAGTCGATGTTGAGACTCTATGACAATATCAAATCAATAGTTTTGTCTAATGCCCTCAAATTAACATCTTTGGAAGAGATCTTCCTAAAGTTGAGCGACCAGGCTGAGATCGGTAAAATTGATAAGCCGATCTTTGTAGCTATGGACAATTGGGCGGTGGTTCAACCTAATGTGGGGGCAGAGTACCCCATCTTTATTTCTCAGGATCCCAACACTCCGTTGGTTGATTTTGTTGAAGGTTTAGGGCCCTCACTGTCTCCTTTTGATTCTCCTGAACTTGTTGTTAATGTTCTATCTGGGGCAAATTTAAATTCAGTCCCTCACTTACCTGAACCTACATCTGGGGCGAATACCAACTCAGGCCATCATGTACCCGAATCTACAGTCCAGTTAACTCATCGAAGAAGAACAAATACAAACAAAGAGAGAAAGAAAAAAAAGAAAGAATAAAAACATGCTGGCGACAGAAAATAATTGGTGCAACTCTTCAAAAAATTATTTGCACCATTTTCCCACGACAGATCTAGCATTACAAGAAAATGCTGAAGGGGCTACGTGCTTGGTTTTTCCAACTGCGAGCCGTAAAGAAGTTGAGAGAGGGGAGTCAGAGCCACTGGTACTGGATGCCACAATCTCCAACACTGTGGATGTTGGAACAGATCAGTGGTTTTTCTTATACAGGCCAGAAGAGAAGGGTCAGAATGTTACCCCTACCCTGCCTGTTTTGCACTGTCGCTATTTTAAAACAAACAAAGGACCAACAATCTAAAATGACTTCCTATCTACATGGCCCCAGTTTACCCTTCACTGCATTGACCTTTGTTCCTATTGTGCCTACAGTAGAGGTTGTCACTCAACATAGTGCCACTAACAATCTGGCACCCACATTAGAGGTCATAGTGGAAGATTCCCGGCATCATACATCTACCCATCAGATTACGGGTGGTCAATGTGGAAAGAGTGTTCGGATGGGTACTCACAATGTTCAATTAGATACTTTTGTGTCTAAAATTGTGGGGTGGCAAAGTTATCCTTTGAGAAATGTTATGACACGACTGAATAGAACTAAGGTATTGGACATATTCCAGCAGATTCACTCCTTAAGATTTCTTCATTCAGACGACATTGACCAAATATCACTTACACTCGTAAATAATAAACCTATGGTCTGCTACCTTCACACAGACAATGAATCAAAAAGGATCTGGGAACAGTGCACAAATGATCAAACCCTGGGATATGACCTATTTGCTATAGACCACAGAGGATGACAAGTCCTTCCTATCCACCCCTATACAAAGGGAGACTACAGGGTTGAATGATTCTAGCAACAATCAGTCAGCAGTACAGAGATATGATCAGAAAATGGTTTACCACGATTGGTCCTGGGTGGAACTTGCAATAAAACACTTGGAAGGCCTACGTCAGGGAGCGCTGCAACCCTACCCCCCACGGATCAAGGTTCGCTCGTGGAATGCCTGTGGACAGGCCAATTTGAATACATTGTTTTGTACCTTGGATCTTATGAGAGATGCCAACATACTTATGATACAGGAAATAATGACTACTACTCCATTTGACCTTCAGGGCTATCAGATATACACCAGAACGGCTACTCGAGCCAACATGGTTCGACCGAGTTGCGGCCTGTCAGATGCAATAGATAATTCTCTTTATCAATTTATTAATGGACCTGATCTATTCCACAGACTTTCTCTTGGTGGTGGGGATCTCACCCAATCTTCTGAATTCTGAGATACTGTTAATAAATCTGTTATACGATAAAGATATACAGTGTTAGAGCACCTGTTGGCAAATCCCTTAAAATATATATTTTTGCAACTGTGCCATTAGATTTTAGGTTTTATGCAAAGGCAGCATTGTCAGATCCTTCAGTACTGAGGCTGTCCAGTGCCCTATAGGTTAATAGAATCAAAGAATGGATCCAATTTTATGCGCCAATTGGCTTTGGTTTATTTGAAAGTAATGTTGTAAAATGTGTAACTGTATAACAAATTTGTCTGAGTTGAATGTTGTTTCTCAGTCCTGTATTTATAATAACTCAAACAGGCATCTTCATGTAATAGAAGTCTACAAGCTCGTTATTTGTGGATACAACTGTCAAATTACTCCAAGTTTCTTAGGCTGGTGGAAAATTCATTGTATTGTGATTTAGGCGAGGTGGCTAGGGATTAATCCTCCCAGTCGATCAATTCATATGTTCTAAGGATGCAGAATTGAATTATATATATTAGCTCTTCAGGAGGAGGAACTTTTAAATCGCCCTGGTGGGATGAAATTGAAATTTTTCAGGCAGGACTGGCTGCAGACAATAGATGCCATCAATTCATATTCCACATACAGCGAGTATGCCAAATTCTTATGAAGAAGGGACAACCTTCCTATGTACCTGATTAACTTTGCATGTAATAAATATCGATCATTGTACATGAGATTTAGACTTAATCAGCTTCCAACGAGGCAGCGGACTAAACATTGGGGGTCCTTGTTAACTACAGGTTCCTCGCTCAATTGTCGCTTCTGCAACCATCCAGGTTCTGTGGAGACTCTGCATCATTGGCTTATGTATTGAGTTATGCAATGTCTATTTTTTCAGCAGACCAGAGCAGGATTCCAGAGATATTCTGAGAGTTTTGATATGGACTTCTCCAGAGAAATATTGTGGTCCAGATTTATGTGGCAGGAACATATATCCTTAATAATTGGTCTGTACTGATTTTTAAGTCATGTTTTAAATGTTTGGATTGATTGTATATGGAACCATATTACATGTTTTATACTTTTTTTGATGATGAATTCTTATTTCTTTTTGCAAGGACTTTTCTGTAAACCTGATCACAATAAAAAAAATAAAAAAATAACAAAATGCTGTTTCAACGTACATTTCAGTGTCTCTGAAATGGCCATCGAAGATTTATGGGAGGCACCCTATGACGAGAAAGATTTAGCGCCATGTGCTTGACACGGTTGTGAAAGCGTTGATGGCTGAGAACATGGACGTTCTCTGGGTTTTGGCATAGGTTTTGATGAACCGGTAGGTGCCGGTGGCTTTTTTGCCGATCGGTTGAAGAATGCCCGTGGGTTGTGTGTTTAGTAGAAGTGTGTGCATGTGTGCCCTTGTCACCAGAGGAGACCCCCATAACGATGCTTTCAGCACCCCTAGTGGGGATGGGGAGAGACATGCGGGAGTCTAATGACTCCACTGGGCTGTTTTCAGCATCCGAACTGGAGCCGCGGCTGCCAGAGTCTTCCATGTCCAAAGCAACTGCGCCGGTGGCGGAAAGGGATTCGGCCTGCATTGCATAGGCCCCTCACCGCTTAGTGCGCCTGTCTTTAAGAGTTTTGGGCGTAAAGAGTATACAGGTCTTGCAACGCTGTTCGTCATGGTGTCTAGAAAGACAATTATTGTACTTGTCCTTCCAAGGGAACTTCCTGTTACAGGAAGGGCAACATTGAAATGGTGTTCTTTTATTGTTTATCATGAACAGAATGGGCAGCGAGACTGAGGAAAGTAGAGGAAACTATAAGAAAATACAGTTTCTAATATTGGCAGAATATAAAGAGACCCCCACTCTCCCTACTGTGAAGGCCGAAGCTTGAAGGAAACGCCGTCTGTTGTCAAGAGTTCAGCTGCTGAAGTCTTCGGGCGGTAGTCTGTCTAAATCGAAAGCGAGCACCAAAGACACAATATGTATTATTGAAATATAATTTTAATAAGTAATATAATCGTGTAGCAAGCTACAAGCTCTGCATGTATGCAACTGACTAGTATTGCGGAAAAAAAACAATCTGAGGGACCTCGACACATGAAGACTCATGAGTACAGTACACATCACATTAGGGATAGTCTTAAAGTCACACATAGTCAACGTACTTTTTTGAACTTTGAAAACAAGATGCAATACTCTGCGACTTCCACTAGATGTCGCACTATATGCACAGCATGTGATTCTAAGCAAACCCACAAGCCTCAAAAATATATAGACACACACACACACCCAACACAAAGAATTCTCAAATTTGAGTCCTTCACCCTCTGGGGAACCTGGCCCATCTCATCTGTGGATGAATCATGTGGAATCAGCAATTGGGCTCCCCTACTGCACTGTGTGAACACCACTTAATTACCAAAAATAACAAGGGGGTCATCCCAGATCATAGCCTCCCAGGGTATTGTAAAGGGAACCCCTCCGCAACGCAGCATAGAGCAAACGAAAATCATGGAAATCCTTTGGCGGAAAGACAACCTCCAGTAGTACTAGTATGCCATGATTCCAGCAGTCATTCCCTTATGATGCAGCAGACCCACCATAAACAAAATACCCTTATTCTAATGTCTCCTGACGTCATCATGGCTGCTACCACAAAGTGGAATAGGGCCCCTGAGCCCCAGTTGCCCTTGTCTACTTTGCTGATGCATCCCAGGGTGGAACAGAAACAACACTCCGAGTAGGCCAAAACTCATGCCAGGGACTAGATTAGCACAGAGACTTGGACCTCTTTTGGCTTGTATGTCAGGGGAGAGGAAGGAAAGAAGACAGATGTTCGAAATCCACTCACCTCCACAGTTCTCATGGGTTTAGAGATTAGATAAACCACAATTGTAGAAGTATTTTAGTGCACATCAGAAACAGAGATTATGATCCCAGGAAGAAACTATGGCAGCAGGCTCTTCTACCACTTGTTCCAGTAACCGCAGAATATGTTGTCAACTTCCTCTGCAGCAAGCCCATTGCCTTACATGTTTCCATCCTCATACTACTGTGGGATCTTCTTCAGGGACTGAAGATGTGACAGGTGTTACATAATGGCAAGAAGTTTCTGAAAGTGAGTCTCTTTTCAGAAAATGGCTGTTGTATTTTAATGACTCTCTAATACCTCTATGTTCTTAAGGGCAGATCTCTGAAGGTCTTTCATTTTATTAATAGAAAATGTTTTATCAGGCGATAATTGATGGGAACTAAAATGAATAGGGTCCAATGTCTGTAAATTGGCATCCCATAGATGCAGGCACTTAATAAAAAATAATGATGTTATTACTTTCAGGCTCCTTGACCTTATGTGTCACCTGTACCATCTTGAACCCCTGAAGAAGATCCCACACAAGCATGGAGTTCATACATGTGGGGAGTATGTTTTATAAACAATTTGCATATTTGAAAAAGTGTTGAGCATATCTAGTATCACAAGAATGTACAATAATGAAATACATAATGTCCCTTCATATTTCTTTAACTGCAATGTAAATGGGTTTTCAAAAATAAATTTCTGAATGCATATGTGAGTCTAAGTACGTTTTCATTAAATATTGCAATATGTTCTTTTGGCTTTGTATATTGACTATTGTAAATACGTATTTATGTGTTCAGGTGATTATTCTAAATGTACTTGATTTATTTGTCTACATAGAGTTTATTTATAGTAAAAAAAAAACAGGCCAAGGAATTTGTCAATTACATTTATTTGCATAAGGGAAACATCTAAAAAGTGTGAAATTCCTTTACAGAGAGCACTGTTGTAATATAGACAGAGACGGATAGTCTAGCCTCTTTTGAATCTTTTTCTAAGCCTGGCTATGTAGTTTACTCTATCACTGGATCCAATGATACAAGTCAGAGAAGGTAAACACTTCTATATTAGCCTTGGCACTTTGCTTCTGCAGGTGTGTTGATCTCTCAGAGCCTGTAGTTGCAGGTCCAACATTTTCCTACTTGGTTAAGATCTTATCCTTTCACCCTTTTTTGCTGGAGTCTTCTACAAGGCCATAACCTTATGCTTCCAGCCTTTTGCCCTGGGGCCCCTGCATATGGGCAGGGTATTCCTGCCCCCCCTGCACGGCCTGGGTTTATTTTAGGTTACAGCTATTGTTTACCCACCAGTCATGGGTCATTTGAGCAAGCTACCCGCTCTTCTCCAACTTCGCCAGGATCTAACAGGCTTCAGACTCAGCAGGGGCACATTACTAAACCTTTGCCTATTTTATTGCACTAAAGGACTCGATGATGCCACCAGGATCTGGGTGATGGTCTTACAGCACTAATAAAGCTGATCCTTCTCAACAGTAACTGGCTCCTGCCAGCTTTTGGATTATGCCCCCAGTAGGCTCGTTGTACCACTCCTTCCCTTAAGGTCTTGGCTATTTGGCATCGCTACCTGCTACCGCTACCACTCTTACAAAACTATATGGCATGCTATCCTAACTCTCCCCAATGACTATTTCGGTCTCAGGTGTTTCACGTTTTCCAATTACTTAATAGTGTTTTGTGTTCCCTTATTGGTTTGATCCCTAATACATTCAACCTGTCCATGAAGACTGAAGGCTCAAAATGGCTGGCTGACATTTTTGGATCAGACAAATCTACCTTGGCAGTGAGGCGGCTAGATGCCTATGTCCCTCTGTGGCCTGCACTTTTCTCTCTTTTCCTGCTCTCTGAAAGCACTGTTGGGTGTGTCAAGTTTGCTCACCAGTGCTCATTAGCCCGTGCTTCCCCTCAGGTTCCAGTCTGCACTTCTTTCTGGGTCTTCCTGAATTAAAAGGCACACAGCATGGGACTCCACTGCTCTGCAGGGGGCCTTGCGGGGAGACCTCCCAACGAGTGGTAGTGTTGCGTTCTGCCTAGAACCTGCACTGACAAGTTTTAGTGGGCCTTAACACCTCCTCCTCCGCGCACCTGGCCTCTCTGCCAACATAGCACAACTTCTGTTTTTTCTAAATGGGAGGGTATCCCTCATAAGATGTCTGCAGTGCTCAGTACACAAGAGAAGGAAATCGATGGACTCTGGGGTTTACATCAAATACCACCGATGGGGTATGAATCAAGGAGAAGGTGTCTCCCCTGACCCACAGAATCTACCAATCCCCCTCTAAGGTGGCCTCAAAAGTGTTGAAAACTGTGTGTGGACGTGCAATATGGATTGGATGCATATCACTTTGTTTATAAGCTTGAATGTACAAGTACAATAGAAGATAGTGCAAGTGTTTGTTTATGCCTGAATGTACACTTGCTTGCACAAGGCAGAGGAATATGAATATCTAACAGAGCATTTTCTCACCAACACAGTGATGGGTCTCCTCAGAGTGCCGGAAGCCGCTCTCACAAACACATCTGTAGGATCCCTCCATGTTCAGGCACTGGCCCCCAGAACAGCTGGATTCATCTGCACATTCATCAACATCTGTAAGAATGGGGAGGAAAGAGGATGAGAGAAACACAGATTGAGAGAGGTGAGGGCTGGGCTGGACAGTGAGTAACAGAGGGGCAGGACAGTCTGAAAAAGCAATCATCCCTCCTAGACACTAAGAACATTGTTGGTCTTTTCCTTAGACAGTTGACCTTATTGAAAGAAGCTCTTTTTCGCCAGTGAAGGCAAGAGTCACGCAGCAATTGGCTGGTGAAAGACGACTTCAAGTATGCTAAAATATGCCACATCTTTTCCACCCTTCTATCTCTCCCACACTCTCCCTTATTCTCCCCTCTTCCAATGTCCCACCTACTCCCCCACCATCTCACTTCTCCCCTAGCTCCCTTACAGAAATTCCAGCCATCCTTAGCTCTGTCAACCCATACAGTTGATATCGTTGCCACAAAATGTGGGCATCCCTTCAAAAATGCTCCTAATCAAAGCGTTTGACGTGTGGGTTTTAAATGAGCTTAGTCGTGTCACTGCTAGGAGCAGGCTGGCCCGGGTCTACCTCGACAGGTGGGACACGAACAGCCATTGGATGGTATTTGAAATTCACTTTGGGAATCTTTCCAATGGGGCCTTTTACTGCAAAATGGGGGCAGAACAATGAGAATTTTTGTCATTATTGCAAAACAAATATCGACACTATGTTGCATTTCTTATTCTTCTGCCCTTTATATGTAAATCTTAGGACGCGTGGCCAGGGGCGTTGCTAGGGGGGGCTAAGGGGGCTATAGCCCCTGGTCTTTTGGTTGTAGCCCCGGATAGAATCTCAGGAGCTACAACCAAAAGGCTAGCTAGCCCCCAGTCCCAACCGTTCCGACATCATCGTAGCCCCGGGTCTTTTCCAGACCTTGCAAAACCGCTATTCAGACACGAGGGTGTAAGGACCTTCAATGGTGCGCTTGATTTATGTAGTCACTTAAGTAATAACATCAAAGAAAACCACTTGATATTATATCTGTGTACCGCATGGAAAAAGAGGACCGCGTATATGCTGGCTTCTATGTAATCCATTGTTCTTAGAATTATAACATTTTATCATATTTTAACTGCATTTTAAACGTTATTTCAATTAATTTATTATGATTTCATGATGCTCACTCTGCTAATAACCACCAATCAAGATCATTACTATTTGCGTGTTGACACCTTTACATTGGTATGATTTGTGATTTTGAGGGTATATATTTAAATTGGGCTTGCATTCCTTTTATATGAATTTTATGATCTTAATTGTTCCTATTTCTTTCTGTTTTAGAATGCGTATTTTTGTATTTTGTTTGTAAGTTTCTGGCCATATGATGTTAAATTGTTACTGTTTGTACTTGTGTCGCTTTCAAGGATTAATTCAGAAATAAAGCCTGATGATGACATCTTTGAACCACAAACTAAGGACATTGCACATGTCAATTTCACTTGCCCCTCTGCCCTGTTTCACCTTTCTCTCTGAACTGGCATCTTCCCAGCCTGTTATATAGCACCCGCAGTTATATCACTTATAAGAAAACAAACACTGACCCCAACAACCACTCATTTTATAGACCTGTCTCTCTCCTTCCCCACCAATCTAATATTCTAGACAAGTTTGTCTACAATACTTTTGAGGTAAACTCACTTTCTGGCCTCCTCCAATCTGTAAATCTGTGCATATACTGCACTGAGAGTACTCTCACCCATGTCGATAATTCTGTTTCCACTGGCCACTATCAACTCTTCTCCATCGTCATTCTTCTAGACCGCTCTCCTGCCTTTGACACTAAGGATCATCCCTTCCTCCTTTAAACACTTTCCTTTGCCGACTTCAAGGAGAAAGCACTTTATTGGGTGTTGTAGTAGCAGACTCGGTTTGTCTGCCGACATTCACCGCATGAGGAGCAGTGAGCAATGGCGGTGGCGCGATGGTGCAAGCGGAGATCGACGGTTGGGAGAGAGCTGAGTGAGAGTCTGCGTCCGGTGGTGCTTGCAGTCTCCTTTACTAATATAAAAACGATGTAAACCAGTTATCATTAATTACAATCAACCGCTTTGCGTTATTTACCTGTGCCCGTCCCTCACTCAACACTACAGCTGTCCTACTCCTCAGACTGCTCCTTCTCCATCTCATGGAACTGCAGCTTCTCCAGCTCCTCCATCTCGACAACCGCCAGCCCCCACAGGCATTCCTCAAGGATCAGTCCTGGACTCGCTCCCCTTTGCCCTTTCAATAAAGTCAGTAATCTGACCTTTCTCATGAGAAGATGGGAACCTCTCTCAGTCTACTGTGGAAGGCCTACCATGGTGGAAGCCAGAGTCATTCATATCCTTGAGGGGGAAGATTGCAGTTGAGAGGGCCCCAATTCCTATCCCTCCCTAAGTGCCTATCTGTATCTGCATGGTAAAACTGTGTATCACTCCATACCGCTGAAAACAAAGGCTTGCCAGTCTTAGTACTATAATTGCAGGCAAACCACCCGCAAGAGCCTAACCCATTAAAACCTCCAGAACCAGTATTCCAGTCAGCAGAGCTCTCTGCACCACCAGAGGGGAGAGAATCGGCAAACCAAAAGGGAGCGGTTCGACACAGGCATGAAGAACGCAATGCAGTGCCAAGCATCAGCAGCACACGCCAAACTGCAACAGCAAAGGGGCCCATCAAAGAGATTCATATCACTGTGTTACTACTAATTCCCCAACAGTTACCTGGTATTTCACCGGAAAGAGACCCACCTACAGGAACTGAGAGCCTAGCAAATGTGGGCCACCATTTTTGGAGAATGGCAGCCCTGTGTGGAAGACGGGAAAGAGGCTTAACTGTCTTTTTGTAAACAATGACCATTGTAAATCCTCCCTGGCGGAGAAGAGAGAACCAGATTGATTAGGGCCAGAAGCACAAACGGGAAACAGAGGAGTGGTATAAGAAGGGGGACAGGAAGTCATGGGTTATTCTGTCAGAGAAGGAGGATGTTTTTCAGACCAAGACACCAGCAGAAGGATAGCGGACTGGAGTGTGGAGGAGTTTAGAAAAGGTGAGGTATTAGGTCCTGAGAGGAAGTGATACAGTGCAGTAAATGTGTTTGCAAGGTGAGTGAGAGTGTTAGGGGTGGAGAGAGTGACTGGAAGGTGATTGAGAGAGTAAACGAAGAGTGACTGAGAAGAAGGTGGGAGTGGAGTGTTAAGAGTAGTGTGGAGGAGGGAGTAATAGTACAGAGAAAGGGAGTAGGAGGAGGAAATGGAGGGCTCAGATAGGTTGTAGAAGGAGAGAGAGAGATAACGGAGAGAAAGCAAAGGTGGATATCGAATGAGAATGGAGAGCAGGTAGGAGGAGTTGGTGGGATGAGAGTACCTGAAAGAGAAGAAGAGTAGAGAGGCATAGAGAGAGTAACATCAGGGCATGAGAGGAAGAGGTCCAAGTGTCTTCAAGGCACATCCCTACAAATCCCTTTGAACTCACCTGAATGTTACAGTAGATCTAGCCTGGAAAGTCCCTGATTGAGTTTAGATAAAGAGGAAATAGTCTTTAGGCCCTCACTACTAGACAGGAAGTATTTAGACAGCAAGGGTAAATTAGCGCTATCTTTTAACCAGGGAAGTAGGGTTGCCTGGGCTAGAGTGAGAACTCCTTAATAGAGACGAGAGGAGAGAGTCTGGAGTGACCATTTGTGCCCCAACAAAGATTTCAATAAAGACCCTCAAACCCTACATCGGAGTCAGCGTGTTCCAACTTTTACACATGTGGTCAGAAGTGGGATCCATCAAGTCTTAACAAAGACTCTGCCAACAGAAGAAAGTACACAGTCAAAATATAAGACACTGGCAACTCCTCAATAACAGACTTGAGCCCCTATAACAAGAGGTTTTTGAGATCCAAATAGAACAATAATGCCTCATCCTATATCCACTATCCAGGGAATATGTGGAGTCCGTTACAATGGATACTAACCCAGATCTTCTCCACCCTCTGGAAGGGCCAAGCATTCTAGCAGAAGCTCAGCAGAAAAGGCTTATAGACCAGAATCAAGAGGCAATACAGAGGAAAAGCCAGTGGAAACTAGCACCAGTTTGAAGTGGGTGGGGGGCAGCTAGACACTCCCCTTAGCTCCACGTACTAGCAGTGGAGGAAACACGCAGGTTTGGATGAGGAAGATGAAGATGAAGAAATGGAGCTTACACCCTCTGACAAAGAAACAAAGAAACTAGTCCCAGGATAGCTGAATCAACTTCCAGATATATGGAAGACTTGCTATAAAGCTCTAAGGAAGCTAATTGGCCATTATCTGATTGTATTAGGAAACTCTTACTGAGTTAAAAGGTGCCATTACTGAGCGAACAGAACAACTGCCGGTGCCGGCCGGACATACTATATAAATTGGGCAGGGATGTGGACCCGGCTGCCATCGTTATACATTTCAGATGGGTGGCACACACTGTAGGCAGGATTAGAGACTGATGGGCCAGTGGATACATCACCCCATTGCTCACAGGAGAAGCCCAAAAAGTTTTCCAAGCCCTCAACCCAGATGGGTCAACCCCCTAGGAAGAATGAATACAGGGAATACTGAAATGGTTGGGTCAGGACCAGGAACACTATCACACACAGCTGAGACATCTATGCCTGAAAAAGGGACGAACCCAGTGACAGATGTTTTACCGGGTTAGAGACCTGTTGAATAAATGGATAGCAAATCAAATTGCTAATGAGGTAAAACAGAGGTGCAGGTCTTGGAGCAGTGAGTTGACTCATTACTACCAAATTTACAGAAATTGGTTTGTCAAATGAATGAATCACACTTCCATGAAGCCAAACAAACAGCAAACACCCATCGGTGGGCCCTGTGTCCTTGAGAAGCCACCAATGGAGACAAGAAACCGGCTGAAACTAAACAAGAGTCCTGGAGCTGAGAAGGAAGTCCTACACTAAGGCATCCAGGCCCCACCTTCCCAACAAGCAACCCTGAGATAAGGGTCCCTACCCCATTAGACTGGAATTAGTGCACAGTGCCTTCCTTGCCAGGAAGTACTAAGGTGTTACACCTGTGGGAAACCCAGACACCTAGCCCTGTTCTGAACTGAAAGGAGCAAGGAGGAACCAATAGAGATTGAGCTTCTCCAAAAGGTTGCAGGCCGTATCTTAAAGGAAGAGGGACGGCCAGAGTGGACAGAGGAATCAACGGAGCCAGAAAACCTCTGATTTATTTCCTGAGGCAAAAGATGGATAGAACGCAGATAGTGGACAGTTTGTAACATTACCAAAGTGATTCCTCAGTCTCTGTGGTATGATACGGTTAGTGAGAAAGATAGGTCGGGATATAGATATGTTTCTGTGAATGTCTTCTCAATCCCATTATCTGCCTTTCAGGTTACAACTCAGTGTTGAAATTGCTTGGGAGGAGCTTGCCATACGGTTGAAGCAGCAGAAAGGATGTTGGTTTCCCTGTGAAGGGTAAGTGGGAGCTGTTCGCCAAGATGGAAGATGGAGCAAATACAGCCCTTGAAGCTTGGAGTGTTTATCAAGGCCAGTCTCTCAACGCTCCCTTAGGTCACTTAGAAAGAGCAACAGGGCTTACTACTAGGGCACAGCTCACCAACAGAGAAGCAAACTCCATGGTATTGGAACTCTCAGCACAATCACAAGGGAAGTCTTAGCTCAGCTGAGACTTTGCCTGTGCCGAAGATCACGATTTCCTAGATAATCAGCAATTTAGCATCTAAAAGGATCTGCTTCAACACAGATAACCAAGAGCTTTCAGAAATGATTTGGGAGTCCACGAACATCTGTTGCCTTGGAGAAACCCACGAAAGTGCAGCGGGTGGAGATGCGGAACAAGAGCTCGCACCTTGCAAGTTTAAGGTCCAGGGGCTGGCACTTGGGCTCGAACAAATAAACTCATACCTGGCCCTTGGGCAGGCTACAACTGGAACTCAGTCACTCATCAAGATGTTTGGAAGGTGCAGCATAATGGAAGTCCTATCCACTATTTGGCTTCTACCCCAGAAAGAACCTCTGCTCCTTGAATAGGAATCAGCACAAATTGGTACCTATGCCCCCCACTCACCCTCAATGTATTAGCAAGCTAGTAAGTCGGCAGGTGTTGCTGGGAAACAGGATATGTTGGCAAGGTCATCCAACAGGTGTCACATTGGAAGATATGTTACTTTTTTAAGACAATTAAAATTGTGCCACAATTGGCAGCATTGCCTCTTGCAGATATTCATTTTGTTTTTCAGACAAAAACAAAATGACACTTTATTTATTGGCCAGCAGAAAAGAAGTGGAGGGTAAGGTTGTGTGTTGAGTTCGGGCAGGAATGGACAGAAATCATTCCTCAAAGTTCGAAGGACTGTTATTATTGCCACAGGTTGAAAAGATAACAGATGTTCAAAGAGAGTTACATATTTCAGAGGTTGCGTTGAACAGTGAGAAGCAGGCTTTCCAGGTTACTCATCGGACTGCCACCCTCTGCACTCCCTCTGATGTGATGCGCCATTTTGTAAAGACTTTTCCTTACCACCAGCTTGTGGCAAAAACAGTTTTTGGTTCTCTTAGCAGGATTAATCATATGTTGTGAATTCTGATGTAGAGGAGATTGCATAATTTTTAATGCCGCACCCTCCAGATCTGGAAAGGAGTTAGTCAATGAGCCCCATTGTGCTGCAGTAATGTTTCAAGATCTTTACTATCAATCAAATTAATTAGACTTCAAGGTGAATGCCCTTATGGAGAGACTAAAATCTAGATTTTTTATTTTTTATTATACCTGGTTCAATTGAATAAAGAACAATTTTTACAAGTGTATATTGTAATGTTGGAAAGGATTAAAGGCCTCTCTGGGTTGGCCCAGTTCCCATGAAACTGGAGTTATTTTTTTAACAGAGTGGGGGATTAGACATTTTTTGAAATACAGCTCGTTTTTAATTCTTTTTCGGTTGCATTCTACTCTAAAATGAGGGACCGACAGAGGAAACTAACCATAATTATAAATAAATAAGTGAATAAAAATAAAGCAACTTAAATTGCAGGTGGACAATACCCATCAACGGAATAAAGTTGGCACGCCCCTAATCATCACTACCCATTTCCCTTAAGGTTAATCTTTAGTCAGAGTTGTAGATATTCCCCAATTCCATTTAGCTTTGCCACTTCTTTGTTCACTTATAGACTCGCTTGAGCCTACACTCTGTGAACTGAACTAAAACCAATGCTCCTAGGCAGGGACCGTTGGACCGGAAATAGTCATATGACGTCATAACCTGAAATGAACACTAAAGAGGGACTATGTGAGGATGAATGAGTTGAATGTTTTGACAGTAGGCAGAATAGGTGTGCCTGACAGCCTAATGATCTGTTCTCAAACCTTCTGAAGCTTCGATTCTGTCAGGTGACCAATGACCTACATAGATAAGGGGTCAGGAGGGTGGAAAAGGTTTGCATTGCCTGTTCTCACTAGGTGTAGGTTACTGTTTTCCTTAGCTTGTAAAAAATGGATAAAGGTGCCTCTGTTGATTGTCACCCTAAATTGATGCGTGAGCTGGGTTTCCCCGACAACGACCCTTCTTCTTTCCTTCATCGCACCCTGCCCACTGTATTTCTCTTGTAGGTCTTCCTCTTACAACCGATGCTCTCATTAATCTATTCTCCCATAGCTTCGTCTCTCCCACCTCCAGCCCTCACTTCCCCTCCTTTCTTTTTGCAAGCGTCCGCCCTCATCCCTTTCTCCTCTCACCTTCACAGCTCACGCCTCCAGCAGCATTGGAATAACCAGGTGCACAGAGGCAGAAGTAGGACCCATTGCTGTTTAGACAATCCCCGTTGGGGCCACAGATGTCTGCCCGCAAACACTCATTCACGTCTGCAGTGAAGAAAAAAATATTATAAATAAATAAGAGGCAAAGATAAGAGAGCATGTCCATCTCAAACAGGGCCGTTGGCAGTCAGGAGGAGGTGGAGATGAGACTGCATCTTTATCCCTAACACAGATACATGTCTATGTATGAATTTATGGACATTTGTTTTTCTTTTTAAAACATTTTTTATTAGCATTTCTTAGTTTGCAATTTTAAACTTTTAATGCTATATTTCTCATTACAAAACAGATTTGTGTCGTTAAAACAGTACAATAAGAAAAAGAAAAAGAAAGGATAAGAAAAAAAAGAATAAAAAGAAACCAAAAAAAGGCCAAAGTCCAATTAAGTGACTCCACAGAAAGATTCAAACTTGAAGTTCATGATATTCGATAAGTGATTGAGGTAAACAGCTAAATGTTAAGCATAGGGATGTATCTTCATCCAGAGTAACTAACTGACTCCTTAGTTCTTACATCATCACCTTTCCCCCAGATCAGCACAAATACAATTACCGCCATGTATGAATGTATGGACATTTCGATAGCACACGACTAGCTGGTGAGCAACAGAGCATTGTACATACATTCAATTCGTATTTTATAGCGTGCTTTATACCGGAGACCCGTCTCTAAGTGCGGGACCAGGATTCAAACCTGTGGTGCTCTGCGTTGCCCCTGAGCTCTCCTCCCGGCATATACCTGTCAGGAGGGTTGGGAGCCTGAATTGACACAGGGGAGGAGATGGAGACTGGATGAGAGAGTGGGAGCAAGTGAAAATGTGGGGGAAAGGGAGTTGAACTCTTATATAAGCGAGAGCAGTGTCTTCAGTCCCTCCCTGACCTGTAGGAGAGCGAAGCCAGCCTCCTGTGCCAAAGTAGCTTATTCCAGAGTATGGGCGTGTAGCAGGAAAAGACGAGCTTTGTAGAGCGACTAACATGAGAAGGTTAAGTAGGGGTAACATGTTAGAATCTCGGTGTGGAAAAGAACGTGGTAAAAATGCATAGAAACCCACAAGCAAAAAATGAAAGGTTAACTAGGTGTAAATGAATAGAAAAGAGGGAGCGCAAAACAGTTTAAAGATGGATGTGGGTAATTGAAATCACAGGATGGCAAATAGAAAATAGGAGGGAAGAGGACAATTACTTTAGAAAAGACATGTGGGAAGCCCTCTTCACCTCACCCTTTTCTCGCCCTAAAAAAAGGACGGAAAACATGCAGCATGACAGATAAAAAACACTAAGCCCATATCTGTATCTAGGTATGGGAATAATATACAGTTATTAATTACCTGTATATTATGGTGTACAAAATACACATCAAAATAAACATGAAAGATTACATGGCATTATCAACGGACAGCAAGGCACTAAACATGTGATCTGTTAAATACAAGCAGTGCCCAATTAATCAACAATTTCCAGAGACTGTGACGGTGTTAGTTAGAGTTTGCAGCGCCAACTCCTAAGCTATATATGTAATGTTTCCTGAATAGATGGAAAACTGCCTGCAGCCGGTGGGCGACGGACTGTAACACCTATCAGTCCAAAATTACAGCAACTCCAAAATATTTTTGTCAACCCACACTGTGCACTCAGTGTCTTGACTTAGTTACTAACTAATTGAACCATTCAAAGACAACTTATCCATAAACGCATGGTTTAATACTTAATTATGTCCAAGTTGTGTATTGTTACATCATACATCAATTTGAAATATAAACATTGACAATTAACCACACATTTGGGTTGTGAATATTTGCCAACAATAACCTCTTGCTTGCACGTGCCTATTTTTTCGCCAAACCCTTTGGCTTGGTCTAGGCTGTTAATTATGTCCTTGTACATAACCTAACAGACAAATACACACTTATCCTTGTTTACATTCCCTCAATACATGACTCTGTATTGCCCTTTATGATAGAAAAGAATCAATTTCTCATCACTTCAATATTCCTGATTGTTGCCAATTTCTACATCATGAGTTGGGCGCGACTCCCCGGTTAGAGTCTACCCTCTACTTGCTTGTATCGATATCCCATGCCTTGCCTGTTCTGGGTCATAAATTCCAGTTCATCCCGCCAATGGTTTCTGTTCTTCTACCTGTGTTATTAAACCTTCAGCACCAATTTGCCGTTTGATATCACTTAAATGCTTATTGTTAATTTCCCCTATGGAATGTCCGCTCTGGATCCTGGAGTTCAGCTCCTGCCATGGGTGAATCCTCTACTTCTATAGGAATTATTGATTCCTCTGCATCGATTTCACTTTTCCTGTAACCTTTTGGATCTGTTTTCCCGGGATATTTCAAGTTGGCGGAGGCGTACCGCACACATCCCGGGAAAACAGAACCAAAAGGTCACAGGAAAAAGGTTGAGTCTAAGACACACTCTGGGTGGTGAGCATGGGTAGGCAGGAGCAGGACTAGTAGTCATCAGAGGCCCACTGCAGCGCCGGCGGCATCAAAAGGAAACCTGTTTTTCAGTCCTCCCCATCCTATCTGAGTTGCAGTCGCTCCGCTTGCTTAAGGTAGGTAATAATAAACCCAATTTTTAATAGACTATTCAGTTTGCGGTGAGCGATTAGTTGTATTTTTCATACGAGACACGTTTCCAAGTGGCTGTTGCACATATGGCAATATTGCAGATGGAGGAGGCATTCCACGAGCGCGGTGCCTTTACAAAATGACGTTGTTTATATCGATGAGGGAGAGCCAGCAGCTGAGGGGCAATGAGTCGGTGGATAGGTGGAGAGGAATGGTGGCAGTGAGACATACACAAAATATGGCATACACGGCACCAATGTATGAATTTGCTATTCATAAATGAGGCTGTTTCTCGTCAGGGTAGGGTAGTTTTGGTAAGGTGAAAGTGCCCGTAGGTGGTCAGGGGTGCCTCGTTAGTGCTACTACCCCCTTGCCAGCTTTTGTATCATACAGGGAAGGGAACACCACCAGCCAGACATGCTTTCAACTCAACCTGCGCAGGGCTACAATAATGTAACACAGAACGCTTGTTTTAAGCAACACATCATCGAAACCTATACTAATTGTTGGTTGGCAAAATTCAAAACATATTAGGAGATAAATTACGACTGCCTAACGGCCTCCACAGGGTTTAATCCGGCACTGTATGCCTTCCTCTTCATCTCTACTGGGGGTCTGCCTGCTTCTTCGCCTCTAATGGAGCCATTACCAGTGAAGATGAGGGTCTGCCTGCCTCTTCGCCTCTAATGGAGCCATTACCAGTGAAGATGAAGGTCTGCCTGCCTCTTCGCCTCTAATGGAGCCATTACCAGTGAAGATGAGGGTCTGCCTGCCTCTTCGCCTCTAATGGAGCCATTACCAGTGAAGATGAAGGTCTGCCTGCCTCTTCGCCTCTAATGGAGAAATTACCAGTGAAGATGAGGGTCTGCCTGCCTCTTCATCTCTAATGGAGACATTACCGGTGAAGATGAGGGTCTGCCTGCCTCTTCATCTCTAATGGAGACATTACCAGTGAAGATGAGGGTCTGCCTGCCTCTTCGCCTCTAATGGAGCCATTACCAGTGAAGATGAGGGTCTGCCTGCCTCTTCGCCTCTAATGGAGCCATTACCAGTGAAGATGAGGGTCTGCCTGCCTCTTCGCCTCTAATGGAGCCATTACCAGTGAAGATGAAGGTCTGCCTGCCTCTTCGCCTCTAATGGAGAAATTACCAGTGAAGATGAGGGTCTGCCTGCCTCTTCATCTCTAATGGAGACATTACCAGTGAAGATGAGGGTCTGCCTGCCTCTTCATCTCTAATGGAGACATTACCAGTGAAGATGAGGGTCTGCCTGCCTCTTCATCTCTAATGGAGACATTACCAGTGAAGATGAGGGTCTGCCTGCCTCTTCATCTCTAATGGAGACATTACCAGTGAAGATGAGGGTCTGCCTGCCTCTTCGCCTCTAATGGAGACATTACCAGTGAAGATGAAGGTCTGCCTGCCTGCCTCTTCATCTCCAATGGAGACATTACCAGTGAAGATGAAGGTCTGCCTGCCTCTTCGCCTCTAATGGAGACATTAACAGTGAAGATGAGGGTCTGCCTGCCTCTTCGCCTCTAATGGAGACATTACCAGTGAAGATGAAGGTCTGCCTGCCTCTTCGCCTCTAATGGAGCCATTAGCAGTGGTAAGGTGAAAGTGCCCGTAGGTGGTCAGGGGTGCCTCGTTAGTGCTACTACCCCCTTGCCAGCTTTTGTATCATACAGGGAAGGGAACACCACCAGCCAGACATGCTTTGAACTCAACCTGCGCAGGGCTACAATAATGTAACACAGAACGCTTGTTTTAAGCAACACATCATCGAAACCTATACTAATTGTTGGTTGGCAAAATTCAAAACATATTAGGAGATAAATTACAACTGCCTAACAGCCTCCACAGGGTTTAATCCGGCACTGTATGCCTTCCTCTTCATCTCTAATGGAGACATTACCAGTGAAGATGAGGGTCTGCCTGCTTCTTCATCTCTAATGGAGACATTACCAGTGAAGATGAGGGTCTGCCTGCCTCTTCGCCTCTAATGAAGCCATTACCAGTGAAGATGAGGGTCTGCCTGCCTCTTCGCCTCTAATGGAGCCATTACCAGTGAAGATGAAGGTCTGCCTGCCTCTTCGCCTCTAATGGAGAAATTACCAGTGAAGATGAGGGTCTGCCTGCCTCTTCATCTCTAATGGAGACATTACCAGTGAAGATGAGGGTCTGCCTGCCTCTTCATCTCTAATGGAGACATTACCAGTGAAGATGAGGGTCTGCCTGCCTCTTCATCTCTAATGGAGACATTACCAGTGAAGATGAGGGTCTGCCTGCCTCTTCGCCTCTAATGGAGCCATTACCAGTGAAGATGAAGGTCTGCCTGCCTCTTCGCCTCTAATGGAGAAATTACCAGTGAAGATGAGGGTCTGCCTGCCTCTTCGCCTCTAATGGAGACATTACCAGTGAAGATGAGGGTCTGCCTGCCTCTTCATCTCTAATGGAGACATTACCAGTGAAGATGAGGGTCTGCCTGCCTCTTCATCTCTAATGGAGACATTACCAGTGAAGATGAGGGTCTGCCTGCCTCTTCGCCTCTAATGGAGCCATTACCAGTGAAGATGAGGGTCTGCCTGCCTCTTCGCCTCTAATGGAGACATTAACAGTGAAGATGAGGGTCTGCCTGCCTCTTCGCCTCTAATGGAGACATTACCAGTGAAGATGAAGGTCTGCCTGCCTGCCTCTTCATCTCTAATGGAGACATTACCAGTGAAGATGAAGGTCTGCCTGCCTCTTCGCCTCTAATGGAGACATTACCAGTGAAGATGAGCGTCTGCCTGCCTCATCGCCTCTAATGGAGATATTACCAGTGAAGATGAGGGCCTGCCTCTTCATATCTAATGGAGACATTACCAGTGAAGATGAGGGTCTGCCTGCCTATTCGCCTCTAATGGATACATTACCAGTGAAGATGAGGGTCTGCCTGCCTCTTTGCCTCTAATGGAGACATTAGAAGATGAGGGCCTGCCTGCCTCTTCGCCTCTAATGGAGACATTACCAGTGAAGATGAAGGTCTGCCTGCCTCTTCACCTCTAATGGAGACATTAACAGTGAAGATGAAGGTCTGCCCTCCTCTTCATCTCTAATGGAGACATTACCAGTGAAGATGAAGGTCTGCCTGCCTCTTCGCCTCTAATGGAGACATTACCAGTGAAGATGAAGGAATGCCTGCCTCTTCGCCTCTAATGGAGACATTACCAGTGAAGATGAAGGTCTGCCTGCCTCTTCATCTCTAATGGAGACATTAACAGTGAAGATGAAGGTCTCCCTGCCTCTTCGCCTCTAATGGATACATTACCAGTGAAGATGAGGGTCTGCCTGCCTCTTTGCCTCTAATGGAGACATTAGAAGATGAGGGCCTGCCTGCCTCTTCGCCTCTAATGGATACATTACCAGTGAAGAAGAACGTCTGCCTGCCTCTTCACCTCTAATGGAGACATTAACAGTGAAGATGAAGGTCTGCCCGCCTCTTCATCTCTAATGGAGACATTACCAGTGAAGATGAAGGTCTGCCCGCCTCTTCGCCTCTAATGGAGATATTACCAGTGAAGATGAAGGAATGCCTGCCTCTTCGCCTCTAATGGAGACATTACCAGTGAAGATGAAGGTCTGCCTGCCTCTTCATCTCTAATGGAGACATTAACAGTGAAGATGAAGGTCTGCCTGCCTCTTCGCCTCTAATGGAGACATTACCAGTGAAGATGAGCGTCGGCCTGCCTCATCGCCTCTAATGGAGACATTAGCAGTGAAGATGAGGGCCTGCCTGCCTCTTCATCTCTAATGGAGACATTACCAGTGAAGATGAGGGTCTGCCTGCCTATTCGCCTCTAATGGATACATTACCAGTGAAGATGAGGGTCTGCCTGCCTCTTTGCCTCTAATGGAGACATTAGAAGATGAGGGCCTGCCTGCCTCTTCGCCTCTAATGGAGAAATTACCAGTGAAGATGAAGGTCTGCCTGCCTCTTCACCTCTAATGGAGACATTAACAGTGAAGATGAAGGTCTGCCCGCCTCTTCTCTCTAATGGAGACATTACCAGTGAAGATGAAGGTATGCCTGCCTCTTCGCCTCTAATGGAGACATTACCAGTGAAGATGAAGGTCTGCCTGCCTCTTCACCTCTAATGGAGACATTAACAGTGAAGATGAAGGTCTGCCCGCCTCTTCATCTCTAATGGAGACATTACCAGTGAAGATGAAGGTCTGCCCGCCTCTTCATCTCTAATGGAGCCATTACCAGTGAAGATGAGGGTCTGCCTGCCTCTTCGCCTCTAATGGACATATTACCAGTGAAGATGAAGGTCTGCCTGCCTCTTCATCTCTAATGGAAACATTACCAGTGAAGATGAAGGTCTGCCTGCCTCTTCGCCTCTAATGGAGACATTACCAGTGAAGATGAGGGTCTGCCTGCCTCCTCGCCTCTAATGGAGACATTACCAGTGAAGATGAGGGTCTGCCTCCCTCTTCGCCTCTAATGGAGACATTACCAGTGAAGATGAGCGTCTGCCTGCCTCATCGCCTCTAATGGAGACATTACCAGTGAAGATGAGGGCCTGCCTGCCTCTTCATCTCTAATGGAGACATTACCAGTGAAGATGAGGGTCTGCCTGCCTATTCGCCTCTAATGGATACATTACCAGTGAAGATGAGGGTCTGCCTGCCTCTTTGCCTCTAATGGAGATATTACCAGTGAAGATGAAGGAATGCCTGCCTCTTCGCCTCTAATGGAGACATTACCAGTGAAGATGAAGGTCTGCCTGCCTCTTCATCTCTAATGGAGACATTAACAGTGAAGATGAAGGTCTGCCTGCCTCTTCGCCTCTAATGGAGACATTACCAGTGAAGATGAGCGTCGGCCTGCCTCATCGCCTCTAATGGAGACATTAGCAGTGAAGATGAGGGCCTGCCTGCCTCTTCATCTCTAATGGAGACATTACCAGTGAAGATGAGGGTCTGCCTGCCTATTCGCCTCTAATGGATACATTACCAGTGAAGATGAGGGTCTGCCTGCCTCTTTGCCTCTAATGGAGACATTAGAAGATGAGGGCCTGCCTGCCTCTTCGCCTCTAATGGAGACATTACCAGTGAAGATGAAGGTCTGCCTGCCTCTTCACCTCTAATGGAGACATTAACAGTGAAGATGAAGGTCTGCCCGCCTCTTCATCTCTAATGGAGACATTACCAGTGAAGATGAAGGTCTGCCTGCCTCTTCGCCTCTAATGGAGACATTACCAGTGAAGATGAAGGTCTGCCTGCCTCTTCACCTCTAATGGAGACATTAACAGTGAAGATGAAGGTCTGCCCGCCTCTTCATCTCTAATGGAGACATTACCAGTGAAGATGAAGGTCTGCCCGCCTCTTCATCTCTAATGGAGCCATTACCAGTGAAGATGAGGGTCTGCCTGCCTCTTCGCCTCTAATGGACATATTACCAGTGAAGATGAAGGTCTGCCTGCCTCTTCATCTCTAATGGAAACATTACCAGTGAAGATGAAGGTCTGCCTGCCTCTTCGCCTCTAATGGAGACATTACCAGTGAAGATGAGGGTCTGCCTGCCTCCTCGCCTCTAATGGAGACATTACCAGTGAAGATGAGGGTCTGCCTCCCTCTTCGCCTCTAATGGAGACATTACCAGTGAAGATGAGCGTCTGCCTGCCTCATCGCCTCTAATGGAGACATTACCAGTGAAGATGAGGGCCTGCCTGCCTCTTCACCTCTAATGGATACATTACCAGTGAAGATGAGGGTCTGCCTGCCTCTTTGCCTCTAATGGAGACATTAGAAGATGAGGGCCTGCCTGCCTCTTCGCCTGTAATGGAGACATTACCAGTGAAGATGAAGGTCTGCCTGCCTCTTCACCTCTAATGGAGACATTAACAGTGAAGATGAAGGTCTGCCCGCCTCTTCATCTCTAATGGAGACATTACCAGTGAAGATGAAGGTCTGCCTGCCTCTTCGCCTCTAATGGAGACATTACCAGTGAAGATGAAGGAATGCCTGCCTCTTCGCCTCTAATGGAGACATTACCAGTGAAGATGAAGGTCTGCCTGCCTCCTCATCTCTAATGGAGACATTAACAGTGAAGATGAAGGTCTCCCTGCCTCTTCGCCTCTAATGGATACATTACTTGTGAAGATGAGGGTCTGCCTGCCTCTTTGCCTCTAATGGAGACATTAGAAGATGAGGGCCTGCCTGCCTCTTTGCCTCTAATGGATACATTACCAGTGAAGAAGAAGGTCTGCCTGCCTCTTCACCTCTAATGGAGACATTAACAGTGAAGATGAAGGTCTGCCCGCCTCTTCATCTCTAATGGAGACATTACCAGTGAAGATGAAGGTCTGCCTGCCTCTTCGCCTCTAATGGAGACATTACCAGTGAAGATGAAGGAATGCCTGCCTCTTCGCCTCTAATGGAGACATTGAAGGTCTGCCTGCCTCTTCGCCTCTAATGGAGACATTACCAGTGAAGATGAGCGTCTGCCTGCCTCATCGCCTCTAATGGAGACATTAGCAGTGAAGATGAGGGCCTGCCTGCCTCTTCATCTCTAATGGAGACATTACTAGTGAAGATGAGGGTCTGCCTGCCTATTCGCCTCTAATGGATACATTACCAGTGAAGATGAGGGTCTGCCTGCCTCTTTGCCTCTAATGGAGACATTAGAGGATGAGGGCCTGCCTGCCTCTTCGCCTCTAATGGAGACATTACCAGTGAAGATGAAGGTCTGCCTGCCTCTTCGCCTCTAATGGAGACATTAACAGTGAAGATGAAGGTCTGCCCTCCTCTTCATCTCTAATGGAGACATTACCAGTGAAGATGAAGGTCTGCCTGCCTCTTCGCCTCTAATGGAGACATTACCAGTGAAGATGAAGGAATGCCTGCCTCTTCGCCTCTAATGGAGACATTACCAGTGAAGATGAAGGTCTGCCTGCCTCTTCATCTCTAATGGAGACGTTAACAGTGAAGATGAAGGTCTCCCTGCCTCTTCGCCTCTAATGGATACATTACCAGTGAAGATGAGGGTCTGCCTGCCTCTTTGCCTCTAATGGAGACATTAGAAGATGAGGGCCTGCCTGCCTCTTCGCCTCTAATGGATACATTACCAGTGAAGAAGAAGGTCTGCCTGCCTCTTCACCTCTAATGGAGACATTAACAGTGAAGATGAAGGTCTGCCCGCCTCTTCATCTCTAATGGAGACATTACCAGTGAAGATGAAGGTCTGCCCGCCTCTTCGCCTCTAATGGAGACATTACCAGTGAAGATGAAGGAATGCCTGCCTCTTCGCCTCTAATGGAGACATTACCAGTGAAGATGAAGGTCTGCCTGCCTCTTCATCTCTAATGGAGACATTAACAGTGAAGATGAAGGTCTGCCTGCCTCTTCGCCTCTAATGGAGACATTACCAGTGAAGATGAGCGTCTGCCTGCCTCATCGCCTCTAATGGAGACATTAGCAGTGAAGATGAGGGCCTGCCTGCCTCTTCATCTCTAATGGAGACATTACCAGTGAAGATGAGGGTCTGCCTGCCTATTCGCCTCTAATGGATACATTACCAGTGAAGATGAGGGTCTGCCTGCCTCTTTGCCTCTAATGGAGACATTAGAAGATGAGGGCCTGCCCGCCTCTTCGCCTCTAATGGAGACATTACCAGTGAAGATGAAGGTCTGCCTGCCTCTTCACCTCTAATGGAGACATTAACAGTGAAGATGAAGGTCTGCCCGCCTCTTCATCTCTAATGGAGACATTACCAGTGAAGATGAAGGTCTGCCTGCCTCTTCGCCTCTAATGGAGACATTACCAGTGAAGATGAAGGTCTGCCTGCCTCTTCACCTCTAATGGAGACATTAACAGTGAAGATGAAGGTCTGCCCACCTCTTCATCTCTAATGGAGACATTACCAGTGAAGATGAAGGTCTGCCCGCCTCTTCATCTCTAATGGAGCCATTACCAGTGAAGATGAGGGTCTGCCTGCCTCTTCGCCTCTAATGGACATATTACCAGTGAAGATGAAGGTCTGCCTGCCTCTTCATCTCTAATGGAAACATTACCAGTGAAGATGAAGGTCTGCCTGCCTCTTCGCCTCTAATGGAGACATTACCAGTGAAGATGAGGGTCTGCCTGCCTCTTCGCCTCTAATGGAGACATTACCAGTGAAGATGAGGGTCTGCCTCCCTCTTCGCCTGTAATGGAGACATTACCAGTGAAGATGAGCGTCTGCCTGCCTCATCGCCTCTAATAGAGACATTACCAGTGAAGATGAGGGCCTGCCTGCCTCTTCATCTCTAATGGAGACATTACCAGTGAAGATGAGGGTCTGCCTGCCTATTCGCCTCTAATGGATACATTACCAGTGAAGATGAGGGTCTGCCTGCCTCTTTGCCTCTAATGGAGACATTAGAAGATGAGGGCCTGCCTGCCTCTTCGCCTGTAATGGAGACATTACCAGTGAAGATGAAGGTCTGCCTGCCTCTTCACCTCTAATGGAGACATTAACAGTGAAGATGAAGGTCTGCCCGCCTCTTCATCTCTAATGGAGACATTACCAGTGAAGATGAAGGTCTGCCTGCCTCTTCGCCTCTAATGGAGACATTACCAGTGAAGATGAAGGAATGCCTGCCTCTTCGCCTCTAATGGAGACATTACCAGTGAAGATGAAGGTCTGCCTGCCTCTTCATCTCTAATGGAGACATTCCAAGTGAAGATGAAGGTCTGCCTACCTCTTCATCTCTAATGGAGACATTAACAGTGAAGATGAAGGTCTCCCTGCCTCTTCGCCTCTAATGGATACATTACTTGTGAAGATGAGGGTCTCCCTGCCTCTTTGCTTCTAATGGAGACATTAGAAGATGAGGGCCTGCCTGCCTCTTTGCCTCTAATGGATACATTACCAGTGAAGAAGAAGGTCTGCCTGCCTCTTCACCTCTAATGGAGACATTAACAGTGAAGATGAAGGTCTGCCCGCCTCTTCATCTCTAATGGAGACATTACCAGTGAAGATGAAGGTCTGCCTGCCTCTTCGCCTCTAATGGAGACATTACCAGTGAAGATGAAGGAATGCCTGCCTCTTCGCCTCTAATGGAGACATTGAAGGTCTGCCTGCCTCTTCGCCTCTAATGGAGACATTACCAGTGAAGATGAGCGTCTGCCTGCCTCATCGCCTCTAATGGAGACATTAGCAGTGAAGATGAGGGCCTGCCTGCCTCTTCATCTCTAATGGAGACATTACCAGTGAAGATGAGGGTCTGCCTGCCTATTCGCCTCTAATGGATACATTACCAGTGAAGATGAGGGTCTGCCTGCCTCTTTGCCTCTAATGGAGACATTAGAAGATGAGGGCCTGCCTGCCTCTTCGCCTCTAATGGAGACATTACCAGTGAAGATGAAGGTCTGCCTGCCTCTTCGCCTCTAATGGAGACATGAACAGTGAAGATGAAGGTCTGCCTGCCTCTTCGCCTCTAATGGAGACATTACCAGTGAAGATGAAGGTCTGCCTGCCTCTTCGCCTCTAATGGAGACATACATTACCAGTGAAGATGAAGGTCTGCCTGCCTCTTCACCTCTAATGGAGACATTAACAGTAAAGATGAAGGTCTGCCCGCCTCTTCATCTCTAATGGAGACATTACCAGTGAAGATGAAGGTCTGCCCGCCTCTTCATCTCTAATGGAGACATTACCAGTGAAGATGAAGGTCTGCCCGCCTCTTCATCTCTAATGGAGCCATTACCAGTGAAGATGAGGGTCTGCCCGCCTCTTCGCCTCTAATGGACACATTACCAGTGAAGATGAAGGTCTGCCCGCCTCTTCATCTCTAATGGAAACATTACCAGTGAAGATGGAGGTCTGCCTGCCTCTTCGCCTCTAATGGAGACATTACCAGTGAAGATGAGGGTCTGCCTGCCTCTTCACCTCTAATGGAGACATTACCAGTGAAGATGAGGGTCTGCCTGCCTCTTCATCTCTAATGGAGACATTACCAGTGAAGATGAGGGTCTGCCTTCCTCTTCATCTCTAATGGAGACATTCCAAGTGAAGATGAAGGTCTGCCTACCTCTTCATCTCTAATGGAGACATTACCAGTGAAGATGAAGGTCTGCCTGCCTCTTCATCTCTAATGGAGACATTACCAGTGAAGATTAAGGTCTGCCTGCCTCTTCATCTCTAATGGAGCCATTACCAGTGAAGATGAAAGTCTGCCTGCCTCTTCTCTGGTAGTCTAGGTGGCAATTGTCCAGTTACAGAATGTCTGAGTGCTCTGGGGGAGGAGAGAACAGAGTTCCCAGTGTGTATGTCAGAGGGATGCCAATACTTTGCTGCTGGCTATGTGTGCCGGGCACTGATGCCCACAAATGCTTTAGACTTGTATAGAGGTACAGATATAGGTAAAGAGAAAGGGGCCTGATACTAGCACAGAGCCATGAATCTAAGGACTATCTTAACTGATCCAATAATAAATTCCAAAGGGCACCAATTACAAGAGCATGGTTTCGGTGTATACTGTTAGGAAAGGTTAGAAGTAAAAGGTCAGGAAGATATTGTGGGGCGGAATGCCCAATGTGCCATGCTGAACTAGAGGACATGGCACACTTCCTTTTGTTTTGTCCTGAATAGGATTGTCCAAGGAAGAAATTGCCAGTGCCTTTACTTAGAGGCCATGGTTTTTCACAATATCGTCCAGCTCTATATTTCTTTTGCTGGATGTTGCATATCCTGCTCTAGCTTGGGCATTATCCTTGTGTAAAAGAAATGCTTGGAAACTACAGGAAAAGAAAAAGTCCATGGTGACCTAATCCCTGTCTCTCAATATAGTGTTTTTAAGAAATTGCATTATTGATAAGCATGTTATATGTATAATATTTGTGTTGTATTGATTGCGTTGTTTTAATGTATTTTATGGTGGTCTAGTGTACAGGCCTGTGTACACAGGCCAAAGTGCATGTTTTCATTCACACAGTAGAACCACTATATATCTAAGCCGACAGCTCCCTCTACCAGTGACAACAGGCAGAACTATGCAAAATGGAGCACTCTATATCCTAATGCAACAGCTCCATTCAGCAGGGCATTCTGTGCATTCGGGCAGCCTCTACTGCGCATGACGGCATCAGACACACATACATCTAGCCTTTTATTATTGCTAGATTTAGATCTAGCTTTAGATTTATTTAGATCAATTTATACCAAACTAAACTTTGGACATTTTAATATATTTTTTAGGATTTATATAGCTGAATTTTTATTTAAAGAAATGTGCATTTTGATGACCTATTATGGATTTTTTACTTACGCGAATAAAGAACTGATTGATTCATTCATTCATTCACTAGCACAGAGCATTGCGATTATGCCCTGTCACTTCACACACATGCAATGACCATTACAGCTGAATTCCTACCTTCACAATGGGTTCCATTCTCTAGCTCGAAGCCTGAGGTGCAGAGGCAGGTATAGGATCCTGGTGTGTTAATACAATGTCCCCCGTGACAGCTGGAAGCAGTGACAGCGCACTCATCAATGTCTGAGAGAGAAGAGAGAGTGGAAAGGAAGAGACCATCCGATAAGTTACAATCTCTCAAGAAGAAGACCCTGTAAGCCTACTTTCCCTTCCTTACTATGACACCTTCCAACCTTTCTTTTTCTCCATTTTTGTTTCTCTTTTATCTACTCTTTGCCTTTTTCCTTTCACTCCATACTTATCTCCATTTTCTCTGTCGCAATATGGCCAACCTCCTTTTTCTCTCTCCCATTATGGCCCACCTCCATTTTCTCTCTCCCATTATGGCCAACCTCCTTTTTCTCTCTCCCATTATGGCCAACCTCCTTTTTCTCTCTCCTATTATGGCCAACCTCCTTTTTCTCTCTCCCATTGTGGCCAACCTCCATTTTCTCTCTCCCAGTGCGGCCAGCCTCCTTTTGTCTGATTCTCACTCCTCCCTCAACTAGCAAATTCGTAGACCAGTTACTTATTACAGTCTAGTCTGAATAGTAATCTCCCCTATGACAGCTGGAAGCAGTGACGGCACACTCATCAATGTCTAAAGTGAAAAGGAAGAGATCATCCGATAAATTGCAACCCCTCAACTAGAAGACCCTGTTAGCCTACACTTCCTTCCTTACTATGCCACCTTCCAACCTTTCTATTTCTCCAACTTTGTTTCTCTTTCATCTACTCTTTGCCTTTTTCCTTTCACTCCATACTTCCCTCCGTGTTTCTCTCTCACAGTATGGCCAGCCTCCTTTTGTCTGGTTCTCCCTCCTGTACCCTACCTCAACTAGGCAAATTATTACAACAGTTAATTATTGCAGTTCAGTCTGAATAATAATCTCAACACAAGAAGAGAAGTAATCACCACCCTGAGCCTTGGTTACATCATAGCACAGGAATAGAGGGGGCTGGCGCCAAGTGAAGTACAATGGGATGTTCTGGGCCTAAGAATAGCAATGCATTTCAGGATCATAGTCTCACTCATGCACAGCCCTGAAAGCAGAAGCCCATACTGACCGAGGAGTCAATGTCAATCCCAGTCCAGAACAGACGCTGGTCCCAGCCCCACATCCCAGGAAGATCCTGCCCAGGAATTGGGGTTGATGCACTGAACTGCAAGCTGATAATTAACGTAGTGAATTCCAAGACAGAATGCGGAGAGAGATGCATGGAGACAGGCTTACCTCTGCACATGAGCCTGTCCGCAGATATTCTGTACCCGTCTTCACACGTAAGGCAGGAAAATGACCCCAACGTGTTGGTACAGACACCAGAGGGACAAACCGAGGGCAAGGAACACTCGTCAAAATCTGAAAAAAGAACACGTGTTTCTAAAGTACATTTGCCTCGTGTGACAGAGTTGCCTATGGGCGGAAATGATGGAGGGCTGAGCACCTCTGCGTGCAGGGGAAGCCACCAGTGACCTGATGTCACGCCTGGAGTTGGTACATTGAGGATCCCACGGAGCTTTCCCAGACTCCTCTCAAGATTGACGTTACTGGCGAGCAGCCACCCTCACCAGGGAAGGTACATAGTATATCCCACTAGAAGATGATGGAGAACCAACACAAATGCCCAGTACACCTATTAACAGTATTCAGGGGAAGACGCGTTTAGGGAATCAGCCCTGGGAAGAGTTAATCAGCATTGCAGCAGGGCATCAGGCCTTGTGTTGGGTCCCATTCATCTCACCTGCATGCAGAGAGGTGTTCTGTATCAAGCACCGCTGGGCTGTGCATGCCCTGGTGTAGAGTGTGGGTTGGAGCCTAATGAGAAGCGAGCCACAGCAAACAGCAGAGCACAAAGCAACAGCAGTGGCTGTGTTAGCAGAGGCTGTCAGCAAGCAAGTGAAGAAGACGGACATGCTATGTGAACCCTCTGAGGGTCGGGGCGGCCGGGGAACTGGCTGGAGTAGAGTTGTAGAAAGCCTGAATCACCTGAATATTGGTGAAATTACGAGACCCACTCATGCCGAGGAGGTGGAACCAGTAGGCAAAGACCAATTATATGCAAACATATGAATGGGATAAGGAACCCAACATCCTATCTTTCATTACAACAATGAGTGGCCATGCCAGCAGATATAAAAGGCGGAAACCTGCAGAGTATTGCTTTCATTTCTGTGATAGGAGCACGAGAAGGGGAGAACCAGGGTGGCCAAGCCTACTAGGCCTCACTTCCTGTTTTCTCCCCTCCCCCTCCTTGTGTTTACATCTGTTTTTGTTTGTGTTTTATGGCTTGTCCCCTATTTAAAATGTGATACGCCTATTATAGTATACCCATATGCCTCGTTTCTTCTTGTAGTCCTCTGATATTATGTTTTTATGCTCAATCTTTTCCATACATAACTGTTACCAGGGTCAGACTGGGACAAGAAATAGGCCTGGACACCCAAGAAAAAGTGGCCCACACCTCGCCTCAAAAAAGTGGCACACCCAATGCATCATGACCATTGACCTCTGATGACATCACCGGAAGTGGTGTCATTTGACCCCACCCGAAAGTGACATCCCAGGAAGTGATGAAACAGGACCTTTCACCCCTTGACAAAACAGGAAGTGGCATCAAATAGCATTGTTCCTAAGTACACTACGAAAAATATGGTTATGATTTCACTAATGTGATATACATTTCCTACAAGAAAGGATAACCATGTGTATCATTAATATCTGTTTGTATAGATCCATATTGTCATATACTGTGAATGCAAGCAGACGTCCAAGTCCAAATGATAATATGTTAGTGTATAGCCCTCACGCTTAAGCTCTTTTTTACTGAACAAATAAGCACACAATATTGCCCAAACTGTGTTGGTACTCATGTATCGACCTCAGAAGGACCAAAGGCTGAGATGGCCTTGCTGGGATTCAAACCTGCAACGGGCAGATCACACACACATCGCAGCAGCGAGCACTCAACCCACTGAGCTATCATTCAGGTATAGTAAAATGAGCAATTATTCTGTAGTGGATACCATTAAACTGGTAACTGAGATTTAAGTAGATCAGTTAAGTTCATCTGCAGGTCTGGTGCAAAGTTGGCCGCATGCTGCAGCAGCATGTGAAGGATGCATGCATCATAATTTATGATGCACACATCATGCATGCAAATCAATCATCAAAGCAAGGACACATGTGTTACCGTGCTGTAAAGAATGAGGGCGTTGTGGGTGCTTCTTATTAAACCGTCTCAGGCGTGGGCAGAAGCCGGCCCCCAGGGACTACACATGATTTTGGCCCGGCCACGGGCTGATTGGCAGATGGGCCAATCCGACCCTGACTGTTAATCATTATTGATGTTAAATGGCTGTGCTTCTCTACTCTTAATAAAATTCAATCAAACATTAAACAAAAAATGAAGTATGGGACCTTGGGACTAAGGACATTAGGCCATTTTCGATCTGTTAACCCTTCGGCTGACTTTAGGGGCCATTATGATTTTGGCAGTAATGGTAATTCTGGGAGGCTTCACAAAATATGACCAGCATTATCATCTGCTGGATTCAGGGTATGAAGATGTTACCCCTGGTGGCAGGCTAAAGGAATACCACCGGAGGTAAAGTCCTTTGGCAGATTTCAGCCAAAGTATAAAGTGGCAGTAAGAATTCCAAATCGGCCTCGGAAAAATATGTCAGACTTGTTTCATTGCACAGATGGGAAGCATTCCCTTCTCTTGCAATGTAAGGGGTGAGAGGTGGGTATCTATGGTCCCCCATTACCCTCTTACCCGCTCAAAACACAAGAGGGCCATTGTTGACCAAATAAAATAATAAGCTCATATCGGGACATCAGGGATGAGATAGGGTTTTTGGCGGGGGTAGGGGGTGCTGTAGAACCAGTGAGGGAGGTTGTGAAAGACCTAGAGAGGACCCCGGCAAGACGTTAGCGTGGCCTCCTCTCTAGCTATAGGTCTGGGCCTTCGTTTAAGGCAAACTGCAGCACGGCACCCACCGCAGAACACATATCAGGCTCCAGTGCAGACTTCTGACCCGGGAAGAGGGGGTCTTCCACCCACAGAAAATCGCCAAGATGGCTACTAGAAACCGAGCTTGCTGATAGGCTGAAAGAGAGACATGTACTTGGACTGCTTTGTTTGGGACACTGAGCTCATACACTTATATGTGGTTTTATTTGTAAATCCGCTGGAAAGGACCAGGGCCCCGTCCTAACAAGAATGGAATTGACTTTTACTATGGACCACTGGACCTTTCTGAGACTTCCTTATGCGTACTTTAGCCTGACTATGCTTGAGTTGTGTCTATGCAGATCCTTTGCATTGAGAGAATTGCGTTAGGTTTTCCTCATGGGACTCTTAAAAAATCCCTTATGGTAGACAAATGGTACACCTGTCATAAGCTTCATCTGTGAATGCTTTGTGACAAGGGCCGGTCCTACCGCGTGAAGGTAGCCTTTATACTGGCACTATTGGAGACAGTAACCTTTGGAAGAGACTTTCCAATTTTTCCGCACTGACTATCGCCGGCCCATTATCAAACGCAGAAATTAACTGAGAGCCAACTCCCCTACCTGAGGGAAGCAGTCCCTTACCAGCAAGGTTGCATGGATGGTATCCTGACTGCACAATCGCCTTCATCTCGGAATGATGCAACTCCCCTACCTGAGGGAAGCAGTCCCTTACCAGCAAGGTTGCATGGATGGTATCCTGACTGCACAATCGCCTTCATCTCCGAATGATGCAACTCCCCTACCTGAGGGATGCAGTCCCTTACCAGCAAGGTTGCATGGATGGTATCCTGACTGCACAATCCCCTTCATCTCGGAATGATGCAACTCCCCTACCTGAGGGAAGCAGTCCCTTACCAGCAAGGTTGCATGGATGGTATCCTGACTGCACAATCGCCTTCATCTCGGAATGATGCAAGGATTTCGATTTCCTTGCTCCATTTACTGTCCCCCGAAATGAACCCAAACATTCTAGGTGACAAATTCCCTTGCTGTACATGACTTCTAATGAAGTAACCACTGGGAGATGACCCGCTCCTCAATGCCAAGGGGAACATCCTACCGAAAACAAACCACTGTTAGAGCAGGATCTTCCGAGCCAAACCGTAAGATCCCCATGTAAGAAAAATCTAGGGGGAGGAGGCATGTGATGGAGGTAACGATGTGGGGCGATCAGGAGAGCCTGCAATCATCTCAGGGCCAGGGGAAGTCACCAGCAGCGTAGCCTCGCCAGGAAAGGTACAATGGATAAACTCATAGAAGATATGTTTCATGGAGAAACAAAATGTCCTCCATACCTACTGTCAACGCATGAAGCAAGCGTGTGTGCTTCACGCATTCACACTGTGAGCAAGCAGGAAGCAAACATACTTCTAGTCTTGGCAGCGGGAAGACTGGCTCACCCTGACCACCATGCTACTGATGTTTTGTTATGTTACTGGGATTTATACCATGTACCGCTACCATTTGCATGCTTTCCAGTGGCTTTTGTGTCATTCCAAGATGGTATACAATATACAAGGGTATCTGTAAAACTTAAGGTCCTCCAGGACAGAGTCATAGAAATAAACAAAAATTGACCTTAGCTGTGAGGTTGGAAAGGCCCTTCTTACACACTTTTTTTTTAAACACAAAAGTACATTTTATTACAAAACTTATTCAAGTTGCCTTATACTGTTTACTTATAAAAACCCATATACATTCCAAATTGCAACATAACCTAATTCATTCCACCATACATACACATTCTCACAATATCACATTAACATGAATTACACAATTACATGGGTTATCAATTCCATAAAACCCTTACAACAAACAAAAAATCAGTTAATCCTTCACACCATTTGAAATTACAAGTGTGTCCATCTGTTAAATAGCACAAAACAGCTTATCAACATTGTCTACATGTGTTTCGGTCCGTATAAGGGGCTTCTGATGTTGCCTTGCGTTAGCCCGACCTTCTTCAGAACGAAAGGTGGGGTGTAAATGTCACCTCACCCTTACACACAATCCAGTGGAAGATGTCTTCTTTTTTTTATTTTTATTTTTTATTTGGTTGGCTGACAGAGTCAACCTTTCAAATACTTTATTTTACAATTCATATTTACAGATAATTCATATTTACAGATAATGTGATGACACCTAAAACATTCACATGTATTATTAAAATTACATTAATTCATTATACCAAGAGGCAAGCTAAGCACAAATAAAAGAAAATAAAAATTAAGAATGTGGACTTCAGTGAGAGGAGACATTGGGCCTCATTACGGGTCGGGCGGTCTGGAATTAACAGTGGCGGTAAACCCGCCGCCACTGTTAATTCCGGACCGCCCGATCCCGAGTCCTGCAGGCGGGGGGTGATCTTCCCGCCAGGTCTGACCTGGCGGGTTGAACACCTCCCGCCTGTAGGCGGATGTGGAAACACCAGCACCATCTCGAGATGGTGCCGGTTTTTCCACTTCCCCATTCCCATTGAGTCCTATGGGACTCAATGGGAATGGGGATTAACACCATTCCGCCTCCGTGACTCCCGGGACACCGGGGCTGTAATGCCCTGGTAATTCCAGGAGTCACAGAGGCGGAATGGTAATACCAGTCCGGCTGTAACCAGGTGGTTTTACCGCCGCGGTTACCGCTGGACTCGTAGTGAGGCCCATAGTGAGTTCGACAATCAACGATTAAGTGGATAGGTTGCCCCTGGTTGCAGTCTTTTGATGATTACTTTGGTTGCTTGTTTGTGGTAGAACCATATCCAAGAACTTTACTAAGGCAATTTTGAACAACATTTTCGCAGTTGCAAAGAGAGCTTGCCAAATGTCATCACTAGTATCAATTCATGTTAGAGCCATGAGATTCTTGAAATGCAGTTCTCGTTCTGTCTTCAATGCCAAACAGTCTACTACCAAATGTTGCGTGGTTTCTTTATATTTGAGGTCTTTGCAAAAGCGGCAATGACTCATTCCCTTGGGTATTATTCCTCTTCTGGCACGTATTTCATTTGTGGGCCATAAATTCATCCTAAATCTCAAATACTGAGTGCGTATATGTGAGGACGGGCAACGCATTAAATAATCCGCCATCTGTGCAAGCCTTTTGTGACCAAATATTAGGACATTGAAATCACGGTATGAAGTGCATTTCTCTATTGTACATACTCAGTCATATCTATACAATTTGAGCTTGAATTTGTCTGGATTAGTTAATAGTTCATCAATTGATAGTTCGGCAGAAGTGAAGATCTCTTAAACAACACTCAAATGTGAAATCGTGGGGGTAGTGTAAACCATAGGATCAATCCCTAGAGCTCCAGCGATTAGATAAAATCTCAGCAGAGCTTCCAATATCCAACAATAAAAAATGTCAGATGCTGATGTTGCCTCACATCCACTCTCCCTGGCAACGCTCGCTGCCTTTAGTGCAATCACTTCACCATATATTCAGTGTTCAATGTGGAGCCACCTCCTGGCTTTATTCACATGTACTCCACTGCACGCTGCAGTAACTGCTGTTTCCTGCCCGATTCCCGGGTCTGCGCTTAGAAACCTATTGGTACATTATAAATAACCAATTTTAATATAATATTTATAATATGCTTATCTGCAGAAAGACAAACGCTTTATGTGAGACTAAAACAACGTTGTGTTTTCCCACATTTTGTGTGTCTCTCGTCCTTTGTATCTTCTCTTCTTCGACAGTCACGGCATAGTAAGAAAGAATGTCCTGATCTAACCTGAAAAGAAATGATACCGTATCCATCTCTCATTAACTGAGTCTATCCATCTGCACCATTGCAGAGAAGACTCCACCACAGGCTCCCAGAGAGTTCAAAGGATCATTGGGACTATCAGAGAAGGAACAGCGAGCATCCATCCAGTGCACCCAGCTGCTATGCTCCACAGCAGCTGCTGGAGGGAAGCTCTTCTAAGCGACAGATGTGGATGCTTACACAATATTATACATTAATAAACTGTAAAATAGCTCATTGAGTTAAGCAAATGTCAATAGTACTTGAAAAGGTCTCACAATGGCAAAGTGTGGGTACCTATCTGCCACTAACGTCCTTTAAAGCTGGCCAGGGGAACAGGGTCACTGCAAATACCTTTCTCCCTTGTCTTTGAAGCACAACAGCACCGATCCAGGAATTTTGGCTATTTTACTGCATCTAGTTGGCATCGAACATTTCAAATAGGTGGTAAGGTACCCAATAGGTCGTGGGTGTCGAGACAGTTTAAGTCAGCATGAAACAGCCCAATGGTGCTGTACAGGCTATGTAGAATAGATCAACTTGATGGGGTAAAGCGCAGGGAAGCGACGGGTCGAGTCGGGTCGAGTCGGTATCTCCAATCAGTCAAGTCAGCCCAAGGAGTTAACGAGAGGTTGAGGTGCATCAGCAGTGATCGGCTCGAAAATGCTTTATTGCAGGCAGGCAAAGGTTTGAGTCAGAGGCTTAAAGGCTCGATAGTAGATCAGAAAGTGGGCAGTGTCACAAACAGCTCTTGTTGCTCGCAGCAGCTCAAACATCTTCGCAAAGCAGTCAAGCTTGCTCTAAAATAGATAGAAGTTTGGAAACAGGATGTAGAGCTACTCTTTGACTTCTGGGTGCTAGGCAGATCAAATCCAGGATCTGCACTGGCCAGTTGAGTCCTTTCTTTCTGCACCTCCCAGCCAACAGGGTTGTAGAGCACACTTGCTGGGTTCTGCCACCTCCAGTGAGCAGGTTCCTGGGTACCAGTAGCTCGGTTGTACTAGGCCTATTTCAGACAGCGGTCACCCCAAAGGTGCCCCTGGGATGGGTAGGGAGCAGAGCGTGCCTCTGCCTTGGAACTTTCTGTCTCCACCTCTATGGCAGATAACTTTGGAATAGACTGTAGTCACAACTGAACTCCAGTGATTCCTTCTTTTTCTGAGAGTCCAAAGAGGAATCAACTAAGTGTAGGATTTATTTCCCAAATAAATGTAAATTGCATTGGTTGGTGGTTTCGTCCAAAGCTAACCAGTTGTCCGCGGTGCCCTTTGCCTTCTGATGGCATAGCCAGAGTTTGTTGTCTGAGGAGGGGACAGGAAGTACAGGAGGCCCTAGCAGAAGCCCCAATGCTATAACATGTACTAAATCTGTGCTCTGGTACTCTAACTCCACCCCTTCCAAAATCGACCTACTTCAAACGGACTCCAGTAAGCAGAAGCCTTATTTGATGGTGGTACGGGTATTTTAAAAGTTTAACATGCCACCAGGCTGATCGTGGCACACAATTATTAGGTTTTGAATCAGAGGTGCAGGTGATTAAAAGTCACACCTGCCTGCTGGAAATTTGTTTTGCAGAAGCTGTCAGAAATGCACATGTGACCTTTGTACTTGCCCTGCTGCCACTGCAGAGCAGTTACTGGAGACGCCAATCACAGCAGAGGCATATGAGTGCACTATAATTTTGGCATGGAGCATTATGAAAGGTTGGAATGAATAGCAAATATCCCTTTTCAAAAACAGAATTACTTGCATCATTTTGTTTCTAATTGTCAGAAGGAGCCCGCATCGCTGGAACCGTGTGCGCTGCAGGAGCAGGCCGCATTCCCTTTATGATGCTCAACGCCATATGCACGCTTGATTGGGATTCCCCAGCCCCACTCAGCCACCACCTTTGAGGTCCACCCAGCCTGAGGCCCAGTGTGTCCCCTTACGTCGAGCTGTGCTTCCGTGTTCATCAGCACTGAGGCACACAGCTCCTAAGATGGCTGTCGACCTGATCGCAGAATGTTTTTTATTTTTGGTTGCCTAGCAACCAGCCTTGTCTGCCCATTCATATGCCAGGAGACTTGCTGGGAGGCGTCAGCCACCTCGCCCAAGGCCCCCAGAGCTTAAGGCCCATCCTGTTGGTGCCTGTCTGGGCCTAAACGGCCATAGGGCACACCACGCTGCCCCTGTAGGTCACTAACGTCACTTTGCAATGGAGGTCATGTCTGTTCGTTCTCTTCAACTAAGCAAACTCTACCGACTCCGCCGCATATGAACTGACAGGCAGACCTGGAGATCACCTAGATGAACATACACATGTAAACAGGAACGCACGGTAAGCGTACCTGTATCCAACGTGCTCATATGCTCGTGCTTAGCTATTTCCATCTGCTCATACGTATTACTCCTACTATGACGTATGTTACACAAACAATAGAGGCAGAAAACCACTGTGTGCATATCATGTCACTCGATGCAGTTCAACTGATCATTGTCTCTTACTAACTACAGCACCATCCACGTTCTCTAAGACACTAGCGTCCACCCACACCACATGCTCTCCCATTGAGACTTACTGCCAACTGTTTACCCAGCAATACAGTATTGCATTTTTAATGAACTTTGCATCTTGTTGGCACCTTTGTGGTCATTACTACATATCCATACTGCATTGCAGCCTCCCGATTAACGCCACATAAAGCCTTCAACCCTCTACTCAGCCTATTGTGTCTTGTGCAAATTCCTACGCCGGCTATGCTTTTTAACTTACTGTGTATTATCTAGATTTGTACTGCAGTGTATTTCAGATTTAGTCCATGGTGATCGGTTTAGCGTGCTATAGCTACACATAGCTATAATATCTGCATTGTATCCTGACTACTTCTGCATTAGCTTAGGTCGTGCAGTTTTCCTATGTCCTGCATCTTGCCCACATGCTGTATTTAGCCCAGTCCTTCGTCCTGGCAGTTTTGTATCCAACCCATGTGCCTGTTAGCACCACAGTCCACCAAATTAGGAGACTCCTCTATTAGTTCTTAGGGTCACGCTAGCTGTGCACTATCGCCAACCTACCTGATCTTAGTCATGCTCCAGCCCTTACTTAGCATCATAGGCATATTACTCAGCTCAACCACGTTTTCCAATACCATAGTAGCACCTACCAGTATTAGCTACACATCCATCCATTATAAACACCCACGACCTAATGCTCTATCTCTGCCTCAGGGACACATCGCCAATTTATCCATGGCTGATAAATTGCCTCCATCTCACAAGGTTACACCTACCACCTTCCTACCACAGCTGGACTAAACAGTCACCAAACCTAACATTTTGAACTTACGTACTCCCTCTTATTCTCCTATACCATCTCCTGCTTAATGGATCCAACTATATGCATCCAAACCCATGCCTAACCAACCCTGCCCCACTAAAACTAGAAATGCGAGACTAGGATATAGACTCCCTAGAACTAACCACTCGCTACCTAAAAGCACCGAAAAATACCTTGCCAAAGCCACCCTCTCACGCCCAAATCAGGCACTTATACCTGACAAGACTGCCGATCCTGGCAACAGTGGCCTGACAACGAGCTTAGGCCCAGAGTCCATAACATGCCTCAGAGGGGGACATAACAATGCTAGATCGCTTACTGCCCATGCACTCGACATCTGCGACCTTATCACCGCCAATGATCTAGACTTCCTGGCCATTACAGAAACCTGGCTCCAGCCCACCTCCGGTCCTCTGCTCTCACTTGCCATTCCTGACAAATATACCATCATTAGGCAGGACAGGACGTCCACAAAAGGTGGAGGTGTTGCCTTTATTGCAAAAACATCACTCAGACTTAGGCCGGCCCTAACTCAACCTTCCCTTCAGGTGAACTCCTCAGCATCAAGCTACCTATGTCGCCCACGCGAACCATAACCATTACCCTCATGTACAGACCACCAGGTCCCCTATCCTCCTTCGAGGAAGACATAACCTCACTCTTCACAGCTAACTTAAAGCCAGATTCGCAAGTGATGCTCCTGGGAGACCTTAACCTACGTCTTCTCGACCCTAAAGAGACCAACACACTAACAATTGCTAATAGGATCTCACAGCTATGCTTCACACAATGTATCTCCCACCCTACACACAATAAAGGTAGACTACTAGATTGGATCACTGACGTCAACTACAATACTTGCATCTTGTCTAACCACCCATGTGCCTGGTCCGACCATCACACTAGTCTCTTCTCATTACAGGATGCCAAACTCTCCAACGTTGACAAACCCATGGCACCCCCTAGACTTTCAAAAAATACATGTAATATAACTGCTGAAAAATTACTTCCACTCCTTAAGCCCCTCACTAACCTTGCCACCTTGAATATCGACCCACCCTCTCTAGTGGATTTATACAATACCACCATTCTGAATGCTATCAACAAGATTGCACCATTAAAATTGCAGAAGGCCAAACCACACTCACACTTAAACACCTGGTTCTGCCGCCACCTTAGAACCCTGCGTAAGACTAAAAGAGCCGCAGAAACTTCCTGGAAAAGCCTCCCGTCAGAGGTGAACAAAGAGATGTTCCTAACAGACACTTCCAACCACAAAACAGCAATTTTCCTAGCCAAAAGTGATTCCTACAATGATCGAATCTCCAAAGCTAAATCTAGCACTAAAGAATTATTCAGAATCCTAAAAAAGCTCGAAACCCCGTCTGCGCCACTGGTAACTTGCGCTAAAGACTTTACATGGTGCACTAATATTCAGGCAGCACTCTCTGACAAAATTGAGCTTCTACAAACTAAAATAGAGAAAAAGAGAGCTAGCCTGACCATCAACACTGCCCCTCTGGCAAGTCAAACCTCCCCAGCTGATATACATGATCTGTTCAAATTCACTCCTCTCGTCACCAAGGATGTTGAGGATATAATACTGAGTCTTAAAGCATCTAGATTCCTAGTCTATGTCTGCCCAGCCTCTATTATTAAAGAGTCCGCAAAAGAGCTAGCGCTTTTTATCACAACCCTCATTAATGCTTCCTTCGCAACCAACACCGTTCCAATGAACCTGAAGGATTCTTGGGTCATGCCACTTCTAAAGAAACCTACTCTTGACCCCAATACTCCCAACAATTATAGACCAATCACAACTGTGCCCTTTCTCCTTAAAATTATGGACAGCGCTGCCTATCTACAGATTCAGCATTACCTGGAAAGCAAAAATCTACTAGGACTTTGTCAATCAGGTTTCCGACCCAGACATGGCACGGAGACAGCCTTGCTAGAACTAGTAACACAAATGGAGTTTATAAGAGACAAAGGCAACCTGGCACTCCTCCTGTTACCAGATCTATCTGCAGCCTTCGACTTGGTGGACCACAAAGTCCTTTGCAAACACCTCTCATCAGCTGCACATTTCTCTGACGAAGCAATCACGTGGATTCAGTCCTTCCACAATAACAGAACCACCAGTGCCTTCTCTCCTTCAGCCTCCGCCATCCCAATCCCTGTCACCTGCGGAGTCCCCCAAGGATCATGCACCTCACCTACCTTATACAACATTTTAACAAAGCCCCTCTTCAACGACTTAGACCATTTGGGTGTCTCCTACACAAATTATGTGGACGACACCCAAATCCTTATTCCTATCTCTGGCGACTACAACACAGACTCCAAGCACCCAAATGACATCTACCAAATCATCCATGCCTGGATGGCCAAACATGGACTATGTCTCAATGACGATAAGACTGAGCTGCTCCTAGTAGGCACTCAAGCCAGACTCAACTGACTTGACAAGCAATTAAATGCCTTCAATATTGATGGTAACACTATTACGGTCTCAAAAGATGTAAAAACTTTAGGTATCTACATCGACTCTTCCACTTCCTTGACAAGACAAATTAACACAACTGCCTCCACTACTGCCTACACATGCAAGCTTATAAAGGCTTGCAGACTATTGCTGACCACAGGTAACTGCATCACCCTAGCCAGAGCCCTACTCTTATCTAAGATAGACTACTGCAATGCCCTCTACCTTGGGACTAACAAACACAACCTAAACAAGGTTCACATCTTCCAAAATAATGCACTCAGATCAGACACTAATCACCCCAGATCTCACCACTTCACAGAGTTAAGACGCAGTGTACACTGGCTGTCTGTCTCCCAAAGAATCAGACTCAAACCCCTCTCTCTTACATTCAAATGCCTATACAACCTAGTACCTAAATACCTGTGTGATAAATTCTTATGGAAATCCTCAGACCGGCTTACCAGATCCTCATATTCCAATTACCTGATCATTCCTAGGTTCAAGCTCCAAAAGGGTGGTAGTAGTAGTTTCCGAGTCCTTGGAGCCAAAATGTGGAACTCACTACTAGCATCTCTTCGAGCTGAATATTCCTTCAATATTTTCATAAATCATGCAATATCCTGGCTCAAATTGTCTGATCAGCCACATTGTTAAACCTTCTACACGGAACATTACACCTGTTAACTTTTCCCGTTACCTTTCAATTATATAATTCTGTTACAGTGTATATATTCTTCTGTGATTAATTGCTCGTCCCTGTAAATTACTGTCTGACAATTCATTTTCATGCTTTGTAAGTACCCACCTTAACTTTCTTAAGTCTCTTCCCGTACCTGCCAATTTTATCATTCTCCTACCGTGTATTTATGCTTCTGTGTTTAACTGCTCATCCGTGTACATTACTGTAGGACTTTTAACATTTGATTCTCTGTCAATTACCCACTGTATGTATGACTATGTCATTATCTTCCTATACCAATGTAAAACATGCGCCCAGATGCCTAAGGGTTTGGTGCGCTATATAAATAAAGTACAATACAATAACAAAAATTAAAAAAGCTCAGGCCACTCCCCCTCACAAGATGGCATTCTGCCATAGTCAATATCTAGCATTGTGTTTATGTAGCCATTTGCTCTCCTGCATCTAAGGATGAGTCTGTCTCCATCAGTAAGGAGGACCATGTAATACAGCTTCCCATAGAGACTGCTCCACTTCTCATCACACGATGCATCCCTCATTTTCACACCAAACTAGGCTATGTGTGTGTGGCACCTCTCATCTCACCAACGTTAGACTTTTCCAGCATGGACAACTCGGCTCATTCTTGCCCAGTCTTACCTCTTCTACCTGTTTAATCTCTACGTGAATTGGGATCGTCACTATGTCGCAGAACATTTGTCCATGACTATTATACCACACCCCTTCCCTAAGGCACCCTTTCCTCTTTGGGGGAGGAGGGGTTGCTTTTACGTCACCCCTTCCACTGCACGGGAGACACCACTGTGACTCCCATTTTTTTAACAGTATACAAAATTCTTCGCCGCAGAATCTTTTCTGTGGTAAAGTGACCAGCCCTCGCCTAAGCACTATAACTTCCTTCATGTCACACATTCTTCCCACCACAGGCCACCTGTATGTCTTGCATCCTCCTTTGTTGAGACGCCTCAAAGGTTTCCTGCATGAGCCAACACCCTTGCATGCGTCCCCCAATCCATGCAAATCATCCTGCATCCCTCTGGCTTTTCTTCCCTTCAGACCACGCATTTCCTCCTTTGCCTGTATCCACTCCTTCACACCTCACCTTCACAGCGCCCTCGGTCTGCAGAAAGCCTGTATCCTGCCTGGCACTTAGTGCAGATGAAGGACCCATCCGTGTTGACGCACACAGCCTGATGGCAACTCCTCTGAGATTCACACTCGTTGACGTCTGCAACAAGAAGACACTGATTAGGCCACTCCACTAAATAGCCTCCCTGAACCTCTCAAAGAGTATCCGGCAATTCCACAGCGCCAATCCCGCAAAGAGGGGCAAACCCGCAATATCAATTCCACCCACTGCTCATGAGAAAAAGCCTGATGGGCAGCAGGATAGAGTTCAGTGCTGAACCCCAGTGAGGCATCTTCACCTTGCCACCTTGCAAGAGTCTGTGGTGGGACAGTTACCATGCTGAGTGTATTTTCAGCTATCACACTCTCACAATGTCTTTGTTGATCAGAGATGTCAAGGCTTGAGATTCACAGTTGTGATATTTTATCGTTTTTTTTTGCCAAAACATGTTATTTTAATGGAATGAGTACACCATGCAGATCTATTTATTTATTTATTTTAATGCTCATAACGCGCCACATGTGTGCGGAATAAGGGCTGGAGGCGCAGGAAAGTAACAAGTTGTGTCTCCCAAAATGTGGATGGTGCGTACTGAGAGAAGACTACAGTTCCCAGCAGCCTGTGGGAGTCTGTAGTCCAGTTACGGACGCATGATCACGTGCGCTCCGTCAGCTGCAAGGAATTCTGGCAGCATAAAAGAGCCACGGACTGGGATCAGGTGTGGCTTATTGTTTATGGGTGCGGTTGGTGCTGGAAGTCGGACGGCAGTGCGCGGCAGGAACTAATGGACGGCGAAGCGCTGTCGGCAGTAAGGACAAGCTGACTAAGAACTTGCAGACGCTCGCGTTCCCCGGAGTGGCGAGCGACGCGGCTGCTGATATCGGCGTGCTACTTTCACTCCGAGAAGTCCCGCGGTGCTCTCGGAGTTCAGATAAGTGATCTCTACATTGCGGGGAGGGCCTACGGGCATTGCATATGTATCCTGGAGGGAGTAGGATGTCTGTAATAATAACACTACGGCAAAAGTCTGGGTCTTATGAGATATTAGGAAACTACATACCTGTTATGTCGGCAGTAATGCTATAACAGGTGCTGCTAACTCGTGGCCGGCATTATTAATATAACGAGTGCTGCTAACTCGTGTTACTAGGACTACCTGGTTTGGTTTCTATGTGAATCAGCTGGCGTCTCCTTTTTTCATGAATGTGATTACAGAAAAAGGGGAGCTTATGTGTTTTATGTTGCTTGCAAGCTTGCCCAAGGGGCCATGTGTATTGTGTTTCATATATGGGAGATTCCCCATTGTCCTGTTTTCATTCTGCTTCCTATGACATGTGTTTGTTATGCTACATTGTGCTGCTTATGTTTCATGTGCACACGTATTAAGGTGTGTTAATGTACAGTCTAGTTCTGCTGAAGTAGGAGACAGTAGGCAGGGATCAGATAGGGAGGGTTTTTTCCCTGGTGCTTCCCCTCTCCCTATCCAACATAGGAGATTCCCTTACCCTCTTTCCGGTTACCTAACTTCCCCCACCCCATTCACAACCTCTGCCTAACTCCTCTTCCCCCCCATTGGCTGCCACGTGGTGTCCTGTGTAACTAAGTCAGGCACCTGTGCCAACCACGGTGGAAGGGTCGAATACATTCGGCTTCTGTGGTTCAGGGGAGAGTGTCGATTTCTCTCCTCCATTATTGTGTGTTTTTGACAACATGCCCATGGGCCTTAGATGCGGGAACTGAAGTGACCGACACCACATGTGCAGTCGGTAAGTGGTGTAACTTGTTCCTTTATTGGCCAGCGGCAGGCACAGCTGCCTGCAGTTCAATCTCCCTCCAGCCTCTGACCAACCGACCACCACCCCCCACCCCTCAGCGACTAAATACATGTCACAACAGGAACTCATTCTAGTCAGTGCAACCACTAAGGGCGGCCAGGAATGTAAAAGTCTTCCAAGGTGTCGCAGCCATGACCACTCAGTGAGACGAGAGGTGTCTGGAAGTGACCCCCATTGCCTGCGTCTGATGCGCACTGATAGGACGGAACCCCATGGTCATGGACGGGAGCTCATCAGTGCAGAGCCAATTGCTGCAGCCCTCCTCTCAGTGGAACTAGCAGCACTACTGGATCCCTTGTGAGAACGCTCACATTCCTCGGTACCATCCGCTTCATTTAAAATGGCAACCTGACTTCAAAGGGAATGGCCTCCTCAATGAGGAGGTGCCAACCTCCGACCTCTCAAAGTTCTTGCGAGTGAAAACTAAAACAGCTTGCCTGGGATGTGGCGGCTAATTAAAAAGGTACAGAGGGCAGCTTATAAATAGTAGATTACCTTACTTGCTTGACTCAAGGGATACGTATCCATTTTAAGGGAATTCAAAGCACTTGAGAGCTGGGCAAGCGGCTCCATTTTCTATTCAGATACTTTCCTGACCGTCTACCTTTCTTTAAATAGTAGAACCCTCTATGCATGTCCACGATTCCTTGTAAATTCGTTATTCCCTGAATTTTTGAGGACTAAAGGGCCGTAGACATGAGTGAAGCATGCACATGTTTTGGGGGGACAGGATCCCTGTGCACCTTTCAGGACACCAAGACATGCGAACAAGCATGGTTTTCCTGCAATGCTTTCTCAAGACGACTCTCCTGTCCATTCCAAATCCGTTTAAATGCTACCAGATCTTAACAGACAGGCTCACTTGCTACTGTAAAAAGAGCGGATCAGTGGCAGCCTTGCCAGTGTTCTGAGAGCAGCCAGATTCTATCAGAGAGATCCTTCTACTAGAACACACTGCAGCCTCCTCTGGACTGTCTCCACAGGGAAAATTGGACACACAGCAAAGCGTCTGAGGCAGAACAACAGCTAAGCCATGCAAATGCACCAAGAATTGCTGCGACCACCGCCTGAACAGGTCCCCAAATACCTGGCAGAGATTGGCATAACCAAGGAGCCCATCTAACGTGGGCAAGGTGGAACTGGCGTCCCTGGAGGTCACCAGAACCCGGCCCTTTCTGCGGAGTTCCAGTATCCCTTTGGCCGGAACCTTGAAGAGAAACAGAGATGGCATTGGGAGACACCAAGAAATTGCCCACGCATCCCTCTGCCACTGCCCTTTACGTGGAACCTTGAGGCCGCTCATCGTTGCCCGACAAAGGCGTAGACAGGGTAGGGCCTGAGCGGATGTTAATGTCACTGCGCAGGGCCCAACTACACTCCCTTCAGGCCCCACCTAAGAGACAATCCTGGCTGCGCCTCGGTGGCCAGAGAGGTGACAGGGGAAGTGCCCCGGTCGCTCCACAGAATGGAACTCTCCAAGGTCAGACAGTGAACCCCAGATCGTCCAGCGAGGAGCTATCTTACCTGTTTGCTAACCTCTATTCCATAAAGAGTCCTGAAGAGACTAATCATGAGGCTTTATTCAGGGCTAGAATGGTGGCTAATGGACTTCTGAGCACCCACAACTTATAGAAATATGTATTGTACAATTGAATTGTATGATATGATTTTTATATTTGATACTGTTATATTTGATATCATAATATTATTTGCTTAAGGATATGTATGTACGCATATATGTATGAATTACAGTTATTATCATGGTATTTAAATGATAATTGTATATGTGTAGAGTTTTATTTTTAGAACTATAACACATTAAATTAAATAAAGAAATAAATAGAAATATATTTGCATGTTTTACCAATGTTTGTGAACATTTGCATTCTGCAGATGTATCCATCCTTTCTTTTATGTTTGCACAGCCTCTTAAGCCTAGTCTAGTTTATCCTTCGTCTAGACATGTGCAACCGGTTACATTTTTTAACTTATCCTCATCTGGTTTGGGATTTGATTTTTATCTTTAAGAGTATTGAGCTGTACAACATGTAGTCTTGCTTTAACATTCTGAGGAGAAAGAAGACTTGAGCTTATCCCATTAAACCAGACTAGTGATCAGGCAGGTTAGTTTAAAAAACCACTGTTCCCCCAACTGAGATCAATTGCAACCTTCCTTTGGGGCCTAACGGATGAGACTTTAAAGTCCCACCAGACCTCATGCCGTTAGTGGGAACGGGGAGGTCACATCACATCCCGAATTGGGGACGAATATCTGCAATGAGTGCGTATGAACATAGTCAAGAGGAGCAGAGCCTCCCATTTGGTTGTATACAAATTGATTGAATGAGAATTGCTCGCGGGAGAATTGCTCGCGGGAGAATTGACCGAATTTCAAAGGTAAATTTGGACATATATGCGAGGGGCAACCCCCCGCAACTCCCCACCCAAACCAAAGCCCCCCGCAACCCTCCACCCATTCACTTTACATAATTTAATTAACAAAAACAACCCTATATATATATTTATATAAAAGTACAATTGTGCAAAAGGTCAATTAGGACTATTGAAATCCGGGCAATTCTCCAAACGGTCAATTCTCCCCGATCAATTTGGGTAATACCTCCCAATTATCAAGAGAGAGCTGTAAACATGTGCTGCTCTGCAAAGCACTCATACATTTTCTTTGAGGAAGAAGGACACGTGAGGGAGGTCAAAAGGACCTCGGTCTGAGGGAGAGTGCTAATTGTTCTTCGGTAATAACTGGAAGGGTATCCAGCGTCTGATTAACCCCTACTGAACCCATTGGTCAGGGTATCAGCAGCGCTCATCCATGCAGTAAGTAAACATGCATTGTGACCCATAGATGGTGCATGATGAGGAACTGTCAATAAGCCATGGGTCAGTCGCCCACATGGAGGCTAAGGACAGGATGGATAGGCAGCTGGGACTAAGGCAAGTTTACACCTTCGAGACTAAGGTGTGACTGGGCGGAGCGCCCACATTTAGGATGGCAGTGTTTACCATGGGCAGCGGCTCTTGGCATGAAGGCTTTTCTCAGAGGGAAGAGGGCTGGGGCTGGATGTTTATTGTCACCCGAGTACAGACCCTCTGTTATGTACAGTGCCAGGGATCAGAATGCTTCTCTGCTTAAAGCAAATCATGCACATGTTAGACTTTTATGCGAACAACAGCTTGTTGTTTTACTCCCACGTAAATGGACCCATTTACGTTATTTTTCTGTAGTTCTAGTATTTACAAAAATATGCTGCATTTCTAATGAATGTACACTTTTCGAAAGCCTTCTTAGTGGAAAACTCAGGATCCGGCCAGTGGAGTGGAAGTAATAACCTCTTGGTTTCTATGCTGTAGGATAGTGGGAGGAAGAGGCATTGGAGAACCTCAGGCGGCAGCGGCAGCGGCAACGCTGAAGGGAGGATCCCGTTGAGAACCTGGGGCTTCACGATTTAGGGTTGTCCATGATTTAGGGTTGTCCATCTCCGGGCCTTGAGGGCTGGAATCCTCATGGGTTTTCAGGATATCCCTCATTAATATTAATGAGGAAAAATGTGCATACATTTATACTCATTGTATGCAAGTTTATCTCATGAATATTAATGAGGTGATATCCTTAAAACCCAGCATGGATCCGGCTCTCGAGGCACCAGAGTTGCCAACAAGGGCTGCATGCTGAAACAAGATGTGTGAAGTTCCTGGAGCCATCCCAAAACAAAGAGTATAACACGGAATTCTGGATGGTGGAACTTAATGTGCAAAGTTCCTGGAGTCATTATGCAAACAGCATAACAAGCACTGACAAAGCCAGCCGTTTTGGCTTTTGAGCAGACATGGGACAGGCATTTGCCAAGCACTTTCATGATTGGGACTACCTGCTATATGATGGCAACAGTTGAACAATGCTGTGAGTAGCTGGGTGTATGTTAGCAGTGCCTGGCAAATGCCTATACATAAGCCCAAACAGTTTGCTTTGTCAGTGGGGACTTCATATGTGAGGACACTCCTCCTGTCTATAAATCAAGCGGTTGAAGGCATGCTTGGTTCAAGCCTTTTTATTACAGCAGTACCACATTTACAGCGACAATTAGGCCATTAACTCTCCGAGGACTGCTTTGAAATGACACTGGCAGGCACTGCACAGAGCAATGTTTCATGTCACTCTTTCATAGAGCTTCCGCAGAGAGATCCCAGGTGCATGGGGTTGGTGCAGTGAGAGGCAGATAATGTGTATGAATGGCCAACGGAATTAGCATTAACATGGGCAGTCAATGGGTGGGAAACGAACCAAACAACATCCACAAGCTATGCATCCCTTCTCACATCCCATTTCCCTAGTCACTGTTCTCCAAAGCAATAGCTGCGGTTTATAGGCGGTGTTCTAGCGCCAACTAATAGCTAACAACAAAAAGCAGCGCTGCCTGCTGATGCGTGCGGAAGTACTCAAAAGCACCATAGATATGTGTATAAAAGGTTCTATGTCTCTACATCGCCAGTGTCTTTTTATAGGTTTTTTGCGACGGATATTTTCTGACAAAACTCATCGAAAATGTAAGCCCCCCACCCCTATTATGTACTCCCTATTCCCCACCCCGCCCTTCATATCCCCTTACCCCCACCCCATAATTTACAAATTGTATCCCCTTACCCCCACAATTTTTCAAATCGTTTTTTCAACAAAAAACGGTGGCCAAAAAACGAATCCAAAAAAACTGTCGATTTCATACCGTATAAAAACAGACTGATGCATTTTGGAACAAACTGTGCAAATTCCCTGGAGCAAATAGGGGAAATGTTGCCAATAAGGATCATTAAGGTCGCAAGAGACAATGAATCTCAGAACAATGGGAGTAGGACTGGAAGTCCAAGGCCCCAAGAGAAAAGGAACCAGTAGCAGAGACGTGAAGCCCAGAGCCCTCAAAGACACTTAGACACAAACAAAATAGAGAGAGTTGAGCTAGATCCAGATCTCCCCATGACGCTGTGTTTGAGATTCCCTGTGACAACTCAGAGAGGAAGATCAAGAGTTGTGGACCACCCTGCTATGCACACAACTTTTTTTTACAAATAAAATCTTTCAACACTTTCTTATGACTGAAGTCTTCCTTAGATAGAGTTTTCTGAAAGCTCAACATAATGAAAGTGGGCTTTGCCGTCAAAAACCCCATTACTCTCCATTACACCCATCTCCCTCACAGTGCAGGTGAATCCTGACTCCTAGCACAATGAAAGCAAATAAAGGTGAAGCGTGTTGCCTAACTCCAGGGCACCCTGCCACATCCAGCCACCTTATAACCCACCTTTTCACGATACCCTCTTCCCCTTTACCATGCAGTGCTCTACTCAAGCACAGTTGTGCCGTCACCTTTGCAGCTCTTGCCATCGACTGATGCTTCATATCCGTTGGAACAGGAACACTGGTAGGAGCCATCAACGTTCAAACACTGTCCATGACGGCAGAGGCTTCTGTTAGCACATTCGTCCTCATCTGAGGGGGAAAGATGGTGAGGGGTTACTGCAATGTAGATAATGACTTTCATTAAGACTGGACTCATGTAGCCCTTCATGGTGTCCCTCTATCCCCGTCACTGGCCTTAAAAACGTCAAGGACGTTTCACCTAATACCCATCACCGACCTCATACAAGTCAAGTACAATACCCATCAGCGGCCCTGTGCAACTCAATGTAGCCTCACCAAATACTCATCAGTAACTGCATACAATTCAATGGAGTCTCGCTCAATACCCTTACTGGCATGATGCAGCTCTACGGACGTTCCCTCAATTCTGTTCATTGACCTCTGTCAACATAATGGAGTCAAACCAAAAAACAATCAGTGACCCCATACAACTGTAAGGAAGGCATGGTATCAAAGTAAGACAGGCACAAGTAATCACAGTTCAAGGGTGTTTATAGAACTTTATCAGGGGTGTGGAAAACGCCTATCTAAACCTAAATCTAAGATGGGAGCACGCTACGACCATAAAATAATAATAATACTGTCCTAGTGGAGTCTATTCAAATAAAAAGGGCCTATACTAAAAACTACAAAAAAAACATTGCCTATCCTTACTGCTATGCTACAAAATAGTGTGGGATAATGTTCCCAAAAAGACAGAAGTGTTCACAAAATGATAAGCCAGGATGCTTAGGCCGTTGGTCTCCCTTGCCCATGTTTTTAGCACGGGACAAGCAGGTCACTCGAGCACAGCACTCTCTTGGGCTTCTTCTGCGCAAGGTCACAGTTCCTTTTACCAACATCTGGACCTTCTGTGCCCAAGTCTCTTTTGTTCAAAGTCTCTTGCTTCAGAGGGCCTGATGTACCAATAACAACAAAGAAAGGTTTCTTTCCAAATATTCAAGTTGGGCAGTTTACTTGTCACCCAGGATCCCCCTCAGCCGTGCTCAGATCATTGTTTAACAAACAGCCTTCCTCTGTCAGGTTCCGACCAACTTTAATTCACAGGCATCCCTCAGTCGGGTTCACATTTGCCACCACATCTTCACGGGTGAGTTTTACTGTTCACCCCGAGTCCCTCTCTTCTGGGCTCAGATGCCCTTTTAAACAATTAGTCCCCTCTTCCGAGCTCAGTCCAATTTAAGTTTGTATATAATCGATGCCTTTTGAATTTGCACAGGATTTAGCTTGACCTGTTACAGGACCACTTTGATTTTGCCATTCAGTGTTCACATGCTCTTGGGGGGAGGTACGAAACAGAGACCTTCGAGTGAGCACCCATGCTGCGCTGGACCACCCTGTATCTGGCACTTAATTGCCATACAAAGTTGACCCTTGCAACCTTGAGCATAACACAGACCGGTCTGTTATCAGTTTCTCCCAACTCACCGGATGTGCTGCACCAATTGTTGTTGCTTTGCCAACAGAGTCAAGGACAGTACCACAGTGGCAATCGCTTCTTCCCGCCTTGGCTATCAACGCAAGAGGGCCCTGTGTATCTTTGACACATGCTACACCTCTCGTCAGCTATAATTCCTGGTCTTATGTTTCTTTTTCCTTGAGGCTTCCTGAAAGTCGTGATCCTTTCTTGAAAAGGGCAAGGGTAACTCCCTCCTTGTTGTCCACTCTGGTCTCGCTGCCTTTCTCCTCTGTTTAAACTGCCATCCCGGAATAGCTGCTTCCTCGTGCATTTGGCCTTGCTCACAGTGTGCTTTCAGGCTCCGCCTTTCATCCGTGTGGGGAAGTGTGGGGAAGTGTGATGGAAGTCAGGTGTGTGTAGTTATCAGTAATTGCCCGACTCTGCTTGACCCTTGTGTTGGGACATGTTAGGTATACGACTCTGGTGTTAGACCGTTGACACTTACAGTGAACTGTCTGTCCGAACGCGTTTATGTCGGAAAAGGGTGGGGGGGTTCAGATTCTAGATAGCGTACTTGGTATGATGGAGAAAAGGTGATACCGCATCTCAGCCTTTGGTGTTACACTTCCACTCACCGAAGCACCACCCATCCAGGTGATCATCCCGCACTGGTCAACCCAGTGCGGGAGGTGGAGTGGTTTCATAGGTTTTAATTTTTCCCAGTCTCATATTAGAGAGGTTTAGGGGTAGTAATTTGTCTGATAGCAACTCTGGGGTAAAAAATCTCCAAAGGGAGGTGGGGTTTCCTTCAAGACAGTAGAGAAGATAGGGAAATCCTGACACAGAATAACTTCCTCGGGAAGTCCAGGAATGATGGCTGAAGATATACAGGACTCGCCCCGGATATTAATGTACATTGGTATTTTGGGGTACACTTTATTGTCCCCATGTATACAGGAAACTCTAACTAGGGCATTGTTTTTTAGGCTTGTTTTAACTAAATCAGCTTGTTTAGCGGTTTGCTTACTATTCAAGCCGCTTTAAGGCCCATGCTTACCACCCACGCCTTTTCATATGTGAAGTCAGCATAAAGCTGACATAAACATATTCAAAAGGTTTCTAGCTCTTGTTTGGGTTCATCCCACTCTTCTCCCTTTAAACAGCCTACTTCTATAGGTTCGTCCCTCACATTATTCGGGCAGTGTCTAGCTAAATGTCTCATTTCTCTACAGGAAAAACAGACAGGAGGGGGGGTTCTACTTCCTTTAATTTTCTCCTTTCTGCTTTCATGTTTGGGTTGAGGATCAAATCATTTGATCTATACTCTTTCTCTTGACATCCCTTTCTTGATTTTATACGATCCGCCTTGTTTATCTACTCCCTGAGGTTGAGGTTGGTGGATAGGTTTATAATCCTTCCACTCCTCCCCTCGATGTGCCGAATGGAAGAGCTGCATCTGAGTGATTTTGTGCAATTTCAACGGCCATGGCTAGGGTAGGTCGACTTAACTGTAAAACAGCCTTTTGCAAAAAAGGGGGTAAGGAATTAGTGAATTGTTCTAGGGTGAGCATCTATGTCAGTTCTTCCATGGATTTGTTATTGATCCGCAGGGCCACAGTGTTTTTGACACATTCTCCCATTTCTAGGGGGGTTTCTCCTGGACTTAATCTAATGGCCCTCAACTTCTGCCGATAGAAATTGCAGGTTTGTCCCACTCTTTTAAACAACCATTCCGTGATGGATGGAAAGGTAGCACCCTGTGCAAGATGAAGTAGTTGATAGGCCGTTTGTAGTTCGCCTTTCAACATAGGAGCCAAATAGCACCTTTTAAGGTTCTCTTCCCATCCTCGTTGTTCGGTTAAGCGTTCAAAATTCAAGAAAGAATTTCCTAGAACTTCGCCTTCCAGGTCTGGTTGAAGTACCCCCAGTGGTAGTAAGGGTCTGGCTTGCGATTCAACCAATTTAGTTAAAATGTCTTGGATCCTAGCTTCGGCCTGCATTTGATGGGCCGCCAACTGGGCGATGACATTGGCTAAATCAGCCATTTCTTCCAGGGTGTTGAAGGTCTCTTCTGTGTTTTTTTAATCAGAAAAGAAACAGGTCTTGACTCCCTCAGATAAAGTTTTGAAGTCATCTGATTCTTCTAATTCTGAGTCTCCCGAAGGGATTGAATTTGCTAAATTAATCTCTAACCTTGATGGCCCCGCTACGGATGAAAATTGGGTACCAAATAAAAAAAGGTTCAGAAGTGGGGGGGATTTAAAGCACTGGGCCTAATAAAGGTAAAGGCTGGATGAACTTTCAGTATTAATCGATCCCACTGTTGTATATTAGAATGGGAGAGAGGAAGGGTGTCTGACAATACTTGAGTTTCAAAGAACAAATTCTGTTGATCTGCTGGGATATGTAGTTGAGAGAGCAAAACCTCTTTTAATGCGGATATGTGGTCAGAGTCAAGGAGTTCAGCAATTCTATTTTCCCCATCTAGTGGTACGACGATTATCAGCATGGATTTCAATTATTTTTTTTAAAACATTTATTTATAGCAAGGCAGGACAGGTTACAGGAAACATTGCATGGCAACATTGCATATCAATAGTAGGTCTACAAATCTGTGTCCCCCCCTTTAATTTCAGCCTGCCCGGGCCATGGCCTCAGCCCACCGCCCCAGCCTGGTGTGTGTCCCCTCGATCACTCAGAGCCCATCAGGTGTTGATCGGTTTGAATGTCAGTGCGGGGAATCGTTGATCATAGTCCAGTACTGGGGCCCAAATGTTTTGAAAGCGGTGCAGGGCCCCCGCTCTCGCCGCGGTGACCTTCTCGGTGATCAAGATGTCCCAGAGTTTCCCCCACCAGTGGGCCATGCAGGGACCGTCCGGGGACTTCCAGAATCGGGCCAGCACCGTCTTGCCCGCTAGGAGGCATTGCGTTAGAAGCTTTGCCCTGTTTCCAGGGCGGGAGGAGATCCCGGGGACCGGGACCCCTAGCAGGACAGTTTCAGGGTGCAGTGGGAGGGCGGTCCCGGTAATCTGTTTGATGGTCGAGAGACACCTGGTCCAAAATTGATGGATCTTGGGGCAGGCCCACCACATGTGAAAAAAAGAGCCCAGCTGAGCGCAGCCCCTCCAGCAGGAGGGATCCACTTGTGGATTCATGTGGTGTAGTACCATCGCAGGGTGAGTTTGTAGGCACATTCCTTATTGGTGACGCAGGAGGAAGAAGAGTGGGTGCAGGTCCATATATCTACCCACGTTTGGTCGTCAATCGGATGACCTAGGTCCGCCTCCCACTGGGCCATATATCGAGTCTTTGTCACCAGAAAGTCCCCCATGAAGCGTCTGTATATGGTCGAGGTCCTGCCTCTGGCTTGTAAGTCTCGGAGGGTTAGCTCAAGTGACGTCGGGGGGCGGGTGGCCGCCTGGAGGGTCTGAGGATAGGAGCACCAGTGGCGGAGCTGGCAGTACGTAAATCTATCTGCCTCCTGGAGCCGGAAGACCTCTTTGCATTGTTCGAAGGTACAGGGTTTATTCCCAAAATATAGCTGTTCCAGGGTTTCAAGGCCCCCATTTATCCAATTTTGGAAGTTACGGGGATGGGCCCTCGGAGAGAAATTTGGATTATGAAAGATCAGTGAGAGAGGGCTTTGGCCTCTCGGGATTCCCTTCCGTCTCAAGGCCCAGCCCCAGGAGCTTAGGGTGTGTCTCGTCGTCCGCAGAATATTCTTCCAGCGTTCCCTAGGAGAGGCTGCATGTGTGGGAGGAACTGGAGGGGGAGCGGAAGTTAAGCTTGTTCTAGTTCCACCCATCTGGGGCGAGCTGTGCTTGTTTGCCAGGCGTGGATGTGTGCTAACTGCTCCGCTGCCCTATAAGCCTGTAGATCGGGGACCCGCAGGCCTCCAAGCCTGGCATTACCAATCAGGGTCCTGTGGGGGATCCTGGCCTTCTTGCCCCTCCATATAAACTTTGACATTTTCCTCTGTAGGTCTTGAAGGGCCGTAGTCGGAATGGAAACGGAGAGGGAGGAGCAGGCGTAGAGGAATCTCGGAAGCAAGTTCATTTTGGTAGCTGTGATCCGGCCCATTAATGAGATTTCTTGTGTGGTCCAGCGCTTCAGGTCTCCCTCTAGTTCACGAAATAATCTGGGAAAGTTCACCTGGTAGGTGTCCTTCGGGTTCGCTGGAATGTGAACTCCCAGATAAGGGATGGACTGATGCCGCCACTTAATTGGGCACAGTCTAGTCAGCGCCTCCCTCTCCTCCGATCGGAGGCCGACTCCCAGGGCCACTGATTTGGCAAAGTTGACAGTGAAGCCGGTGACCTCCCCAAAGTTCTTTATTTCGGCTAGGGCATGCTTCGCTGAGGTGCTAGCTTCTGAGAGCATTAACAGAACATCTTCCGCGTATAGGGCAATTTTATGTTGAGATGGGCCCACCTGCGGGCCCTTGATAAGTTCATACTGCCTGATCCCTTGGGCGAAGGGCTCCATTTTGATTTGATTTAGTTGATACACAACTTTTCAAATATATACAAAAATACACAATTATACAGAAGCAGTAAAAGCAACAAAAAGGAGAAAAGAGAATAAAATACCAGGGGTACAAAAGATAAACATATTATACACAAACAATGAATAAAAACAAAAATGCTTTACATTTCTTAAAATGACCAAGCACAACGCCTCTCATGAACCAATGGGAACCCATACAAAATTAATTTGAGGCAGCTACAACAGGCAAAACCATTCTTAAGTATTAGACAATGGCGATCTGTACTTTTTCTCTTGAGGTAGAAAACATAATTTGCCATTTGTAGTCACTTGAAGTGCATGTGTGAAAGGTGATAATGTTCTGAAAGTATCTTTCTCTCACCAACATTAAAGACGGACAATCCACTAGCAGATGTTGCAGAGTTTCTTTTTGCTGTACATCAATGCAATATCTGCAATAGTTCTGTTCCTGCGGGATCAGTTTCCGTCTAGATAATACATCTCTCGTACCCCATAGATTAAATCTAAACCGTTGGAATTCGGATCGTATAGCTTGAGATGGACATTTCAGCAGGTACTGAGCAATGATACCGTAAGGCTTGAAACCAAACACCCAAACGTTGAAATCTTTATAAAGCGAGCACTTCCCTAGAGTCCCCGCCCAATCGGCGCGATAGAATTTTACTTTGGCACGGTCAGGGTTCTGAAGTAACAGCTCTATTGTTACATTTGCCTCACTCATATGGGTAAATACACACTTCCGCATTTCTTGGGTATGTATTACATGATTTTAGCAAGGCCGAGGCTAAGACCTCTAGAATTGACCCACTATTTATACCCAGCAGGCACTTCCGTAGCAGGGCACACTGTCTCCAACTTGCCTGTGCATACAGACACCAACCCAAACTCATATCGCACCATAGCGATCGGGGTTGCTTTAGGTAAGCCTAAGATAGCCTTCCAATACTTGGCCTCTAAGGCCTCCCAGGGTGAGCCTTTGTCTAACACCATTGTGAGGGCGAAGAGAAGGGGAGATAGCGGACAGCCTTGTCTTGTCCCGCAGGACATGGGGATCGGGGCGGAGAGGGCGCCATTGATCCTCAGGATGGTTTTGGGGGCCTTATAGTTGGCTAGGACCATGGACCAGAGCGTCGGGCCGAAACCAAAAGCTTCTAGGGTGCATTCCATGAATGACCAGTCAACTCTGTCGAAGGCTTTGGTTGCATCCAGGGCCATTAGGGCAAGACCCTGGGAGTTTCGGTGGGAAATGTCTATCAGGTTCAGGGTCCGCCGGATATTGTCCCCCGCAGATCGGTGGAGGATGAAGCCCGTTTGGTCGGGGTGGATAATGTCCGGGAGTATGAGTGATAGCCGATTAGCCAGGATCTTAGAGTACATGTTGGCGTCAATATTCAGTAGGACGATGGGTCTGTACGAGGCTGGATCTCTCAGGTCCTTCCCTGGCTTAGGAAGGAGGACCGTTATAGACTCTTGATTTGAGGTAGTCACAGAACCAGACCCCTTGAATGAATTGAAAAGAGCTACCATGTGGGGGATGAGTTGGGGTTTGAATATTTTATAAAACCTAGGAGAGAACCCATCTGGGCCCAGGGCCCGCGATTTGAGAGCCTTGATAGCCTCGTTGACCTCGTCGTCGGTTATTGGAGCCTCCAGTGCTCTCGCGTGGAGTCAGGAAGGTGTGGCAGGGCGGCCTTTCGCAGGTATGCTTTTTGTTTGGATCGATCACGTGGAGGTGCCGTCATGACCTGGGTTAGGTGGTCCATAGCTAATTGTAGTTTCATCAGCTCCGAGTAGTGAGTCACCCCCTGTGGGTCTCGGAGCCCTGCAATGGTGTTGGCGTGTCTCGTTTTAGCCAGCTTGGCCACCAGAAGCTTGTTAGCCTTGTTGTTTTTGGCGTAATAAAATTGTCTGGTCTTAGCCAATAGCTGCGCAGTATGCTCAGCGTAGTGAGCCTCCAATTTCTTTCGGGCTGATCGGAGAGCTCGTTGAGATCTGGGGGACCAGCCGCTTTTCTTTTGGGCTTCCTCAGCTGACCGCAGGTCTTCCTCCAGGGCTTGCCGGATGTGTCTCCGGTCTCGGTGGAATGCGACCCCTTGGGCTATCAGAGCTCCCCGAACCACAGTTTTCATCGCATCCCAGTTGTTAGCAGGGGAGGTATCTGAGACTGGGTTCTCCTCAAAGAAGTTCCTGATGGTGGTAACAATTTTGTCCCTGATTGACATGTCATTAAGTATCGGGTCGTACAGCGCCCATCTGCATGGGGCGTTAGCGTTGGGGCTCTGGATGTGAAGTTCCAGTACTATCAGAGCATGATCTGATAAAATCTGTGGGCGTATGGACACCTCATTGGTGAAAGTGAGAGTTTGGAGGGAGGACAGGAGGAAGTCAATTCTGGAGAGTGTCTGATGAACGAAGGAGAAGAAGGAGTAGTCTTTCTCGGTGGGGTGAAGAACCCACCACATATCCACCACCTCCAGGGTTCTGAAGAGGCGCAGGAGGCTGAGGGCCTGTGCGAAATCGCCAGGGGTGAGGGGGGTGTAATTTGTCTCTGGTGGGGTCTGGTACCCCATTGAAGTCCCCTCCTATTGTTTGGCCTTCTACAAAGCTCGAGAGGGAGGAGCCCAATGAGTCATAAAAGGTCGCCTGCCCCGAGTTGGGTGCATATACAGATACAAAGGTGTAGAGGTCCCCTAGCAGGAGGCATTTGACGGCTACGAAGCGGCCCTCTGGGCACTTCATGGAGTCCAAAATCTGGGGATGTAGGTCCTTCCGGAACAGGATCGCCATGCCTCCCTTCTTGGTGTCTCCTGAGGCAAAAAACTGGTGTGGATAGGCGCTGAATTGAAGACGATCAAAGTCAGCCGGGAGGAGATGAGTTTCCTGGAGTAGCGCCACCCCGGCCTCCTCATCTTGTAGTTTCTGAAGGATTGATTTACGCTTAGGGGGGAGTGTTAAGCCCATTAACACTCCATGAGAGGCATCTCAGCGTCTGACGCTCCAGGGTTGGGGATCCGGGTACTCCCTACTCGGGGGGGGGGGGGGGAGATACCAGGCTGTCCATTAGTTGCCATCATAGGGGTGAGTTGGAAGCGACATGTGCTGCACTTGCGGTTTGAACAAAGGCCCCCAACGGGAGGCCAACTTTTTAACTGGCGGGGTGGGTAACATTGTGGGTGTAGCCCCACCCCTGGCCAACAGAGCCAATTGAAACTGAAAAAATAACATGTGTATCCAAGGACTTTAAGATGGAACGGACCTTGGAACGGGCATAAACCGTGGATGAAGCCTGCCGCACTGGAGGATCGTAGATCTGTGCAGGGCCGAAGCCGATGCTTTTAGGTTGGCCATGAGGGCGATGGGCGCCTGGGCAGATGAAGCCGTGGTGGATATTTGAGGTAGCTCAGGCTCTAATTACCTCCTCCTGATGTTTCGGGAGGCCCTGGTCCACGAAGACCGCCTGGGTTGAGGGGGAGGAGAGGCTGACTTAGGCCGCGGCTCGGCCCAGGCGGGCAGCATGGGAGGCGGGAGACCTCGCAGAGCATCCCGCAGCGAAGCGCCTGCTTCGTGGAGGCCGCGGGGGGAGAGCCAGGGTGCCAGCTGCACGGTTTCTCCACCCCGGATTCAGGAGCCCCGGCGGGCCGAGTCGCTGCTGGGGGCGGTTTCAGGCACCGTCACCCACACCTCCGGAGCTGGGGGAAAGGCGCAGCCGCCATTTTGGATGATCCGGCGCTGGAGTCGGCCCGGAGGACCAAGGCGGATAACTTCGCTTCTGGAGAGTGTTACGCTCCCCACTTCGGCCCATAGGTGCCCCAGGCGTTCCGACGCCCTAGGGATCAGTTGGGCTCCGGCACAGGTGCGTGGGACCGCATTAATGACCAAGTTGCGGCAGGCTTCACACGGCGGGCCTCAAGGGAGCAGCCACATCGATGGCGCTCCAAGCCACGCCCCCCTGGATTTCAATTTTTATCAGTTGAATCACCTCCCACACCTGACACCATATGTAAGGAAGGCATGGTATCAAAGTAAGACGGACACAAGTGATCACAGTTCAAGGGTGTTTATTGAACTTTATCACTGGTGTGAAAAACGGCTATCTAAACCTAAATCTAAGATGGGAGCAAGCCACAACCATCAAATAATAATAATACGGTCCTAATGGAGTCTAGTCAAATAAAAAGGGCCGATACTAAAAATGCACTATTGCCAATGCTTGACGGTATGCTACAAAATAGTGTGGGATAATGTTCACAAAAAGAAAGAAGTGCTCACAAAATAATAAGTCAGGATGTGTAGGCCGTTGGTCTCACTTCCCCACGTTTTTAGCACATGACAAGATGGGTCACACAAGCACAGCACTCTATTGGTCTTTGGCACGCTGTCACAGTTCCTTTTACATGCTCTGTGGGGGGGGTACCAAACAGAGACGTTTGAGTGAGCACCCACGCGGCTCGGGACCATGCTCTGGGTGGGTACCAAACAGAGACCTTTGAGTGAGAACCCACGCAGCTCTGGACCACTCTGTATCTGGTAGTTAACTGGGTTTCTTAAAGTTCAATCGAACACAAGTTCTTTGTTTATACAATGTTGCCGCTTGCAACCTTGAGCATAACACAGCCAGGTCTGTTATCAGTTTCTCCCGACTCACCAGCTGTGGTCAACTCATTGGCGTTGCTTTGCAGTCGGAGTCAAGGACAGTACCACGTGGCAATTGCTTCTTCCCACCTTGGCTATCAATGTGGGAGGGCCCTGTGTACCTTTGACACATGCTACACCTCTCGTCAGCTATAATTTCTGGTCTTATGTTTCTTTTCCTTGAGTCTCCCAGAAAATCGTGATCCTTTCTTGAAAAGGGCATGGGTAACTCCCTCTGTGTCATCTTCTGTGGTCTCGCAGCCTTTCTCATCTGTTTGAACTGCCATTCTGGAATAGCTACTTTCTCGTTCATTTGGCCTTGCTCAGAGTGTGCTTTTGTGCTCTGCCTTTCATCCGTGTGGGGAAGTTTGGTGAAAGTCAGGTGTGTGTAGTTATCAGTAATTGCTGGACTCTGCCTGACCCTTGGAACATGTCAGGTGTACCGCTCTGGTGTTAGTCTGTTGTCGCTCACTGTGAACTGTCTGTGAGAAAGTGTCTGTGTCGGAAACAGTGGGGGGGGGTTGAGTTTCTAGATATCCTACCTGGTAGGGAAAAGGTGTCATAAGGAAGGGGATTCCGCGTGTGACCCTTTGGTGTGCCACTTCCATTCCCCGAAGACACCTCATCCAGGTGATCCTCCCACACTGGTCCACCCCAGGAATTGGATCCAATAGCGATGGCTGCGTCGTGGCCACCTGGGTGACAGGTACCCGGGCACTAGCGGGTGAGACACCTTCAGGTTTCTCACACAACTCAATGGAGAAATATGCAATATCCTCCAGTGACCGCATACAACTCAATTAAGTCTAGCTCATTACCTGACCTTTGCATGATTTAGTTCTAGAGACTCTCAACCAATCCCTTTCACTGGCCTCACAGATTGGTGTCGGACAAACACCATGGAGATTCATATTTGTTTTATTCTGCACAAAGTGTGTTGTTTTTATGAACCTGACTGATTTCTAGTGCCCTGAAAAAAAAATAATATAGTTTAATCCTAAAGAATGTGGGCGCTAATATCCTAGCTTTGGTTCAATTCTAATTAATCTGCAAAACTATATATCTGAAATTGTGCAATATTTACAGTGACATTTAGAGCTACGCGTGAGGCTTTATCAGTATAGAAGTGTTAGACGTTAAGCAAGGTACCAAAGATTGGACTACTCTGTGGCCTTAACACAATTATTCACAGAAATCCCCTGTGAGGAGGCTTTGCCTATTACTATAATGAAAGACAAACTAAAGACTTTCCGAAACAGAAGCGCACAAGTTGATTAGCATATTGAGATCCTTATTGACCTTGTCTCAGCCAATCATAATGCCTAGAGTGCATTTAATAACTACTGGTATTGATTGCGTTCTGAACATTTTGTCTTCCAAAGCAGAAAGGGAAACAACAATGCAATTTCTGGTCATGATTATTTTCAACAAGACACTTCCTCTCTGGGAGGACCTTCTTTTGCTGCAACATGTTATTTAAAACATGTACGAGAAAGCTAAAACATTGGAACATGCCTTCACTTACTTACAGAGAAACCGTTTACTTTTACATGACACATAATGCATGCTCGGGTTAAACTTGTTCCAGTTTTACCAAGTTGCAATTAAAATGCTTAACTTATAAAGACAACCATGTAATTTAAATGCTACCAAATAAAACCACACTTAATTTACTTACTCACTTTCTCTATTTACTTTACTCACTCTTAAATTAACATTTTTTACTTCACCACCAAAGCTCCAAAACATGCATTACCACCATTTGCTGATAGCCTTATAGACTTCGGGAGGGGTCATAATCGCTTGGGATAACGACCCTTCACCTCAGGCCATAACTTGTTGGTGGGCCATTATCCTGCGATAGATGCGCCTCCCTCCATGTATAAGGCTAGATTACAGTTGCCGCCTTGATTGGTTTGACTTTAGAATATTTACAGAGGTTTTGTAGAGTGTGAAGGCAAGCATGGCTTCGGAATGTTATCTCTTGAAATCGTACGAATGATTGTGGAGTTGTATTTTTATCCTAGAAGCAGCATGCAAAAAAGCTAAGTTCTCTTTCGCAGAATGTAAAAGAAGAGGAAAGGGGACATGCTGTATAGCTACATATGCCCAGAGACCACTCTATATATGTATATTGCCTCGGGGGTTGCCTCATTTTGTCAAGAGACTACCTTCATGTATGGGTTCAGCCTCAACTCTCTAGGGTCCGGCTGATATGCCGAGGCAACATATCCTAGTTCATTGAGATATGCCCAGGAATTGAAGCATTTTCCCTCAGATTGCTCAGAACATTGATCAGATGTCCTGTTGAGCCTTCCATGTTCAGGTTCAGGCTTGAGCTGCAAGATTCAACCACCCAGGTGTAGACTGACATACCCAGAATCAGTGTTGTACCATGTGTTGCTGAAGCTGATGAGTATGTAATTGACATGTCCAAATTCAGTCTTCTGTGCTGTAACGTCCTACCTCCATTGCCATCACATGCTCAGAGGAATAGTCCTCTATCTATGACGGTAGAAAGTGGGCTGCGTCCCACGTGGTACTAGAGGCGGGGTTACCGCCTCGGGGGGCATTCAGAAGAAATAAAGAAAGCTATCAGGCGCATATTGCCTCCGCTCCTGTTTTATTGCATGCGACTGCCCATAATGATTTATTGATTCATTTCTGCAATCCTTCATACCTAGTTCACCCTCAACAATGGCGACGAGGTTTCTGTAATCCGGTACCGGAGCACGCATGAAAGTCCGGCCAGCCGTCAGCTCGAGACTCCGGGATTTCGGCCGCCTACTCTACTGCTCCGGAGCCGTTCACGAAGCACGCGGCACTCCATCGCCGTCAAGTAAGAGCCCCTGACTCCTAGATAGCCATTCATTGCCGGCACGGCGCTGCCAACCCACGTGTCACGCGCGCCGCATATCACACGCGGTACTCAGCTGAAAGAGCACGCGTATGCCATTCTGGCCCCATCAAGCACAGCACGCTTGCGGAATTGCATCACGCTTTACTGCCGTTCTGTCTCAGGCCTACGTGCAGGCCCAGGCCTACGTCCAGGCCCAGCACGCGTGTCCAGGCCCAGGCCTACGTCCAGGCCCAGCACGCGCGTCCAGGCCCAGGCCTACGTCCAGGCCAAGCACGCGCGAAGCTCCATCGCGCTCTTCATTATTACGCAACGCACCAGCATCAAAGGCCCACCACGTGTGCGATCATCCCATAGCACGCGAGGGCTGGAAACTGCACGGCAAGCCTCCGAGACGTTATCTGCGCAGTGATAAGAAGCAAACATGTCGGAAGACAACCCGGACAGAGGTGTTCTGAGCCCCTCCTCCAGTTCCACGCCCCGTCAAGCCACTCACAAAGATGACTGTGGCTCAGAATCGCTACAACTACTGGCTGTGCCGCCTTTTGACATGTCAGACACAAGTAGCCTTGCTCCCAGATGGGCCAGATGGCTCAAAGAACTGCATGTCTACATAGATGCATCAGGGGTAAGGGAGGAGCGCCGACTTAGAGGTATCCTACTTCACTCTCTAGGACCAGTGGTACGTGACATCGTTTTTGAAATGCCTGAATCCACCACAGACACCTTCCAAGATATCATCGATGCTTTGAATGCCTATTTCGCACCCCTGCGAAATGTCGACTATGAACGTCATATTTTCCACACCTCCACACAGGACAGCAGCGAAAACATGGACAGCTTTGTAATGCATCTTAGAAAAAGAGCGAAATATTGTGATTTCGATAGATATTCAACGGAAGAAGCAATAAAGTCTCAAACCATTACCGGTTGTGCATCTCAAGAATTCAGGAAGAAATTATTGCAAAAGAGCAGGACATTAGAAGAGATACTACAACTTGCTCGAGCGGACGCTGCTCTCATGCAACAGACTGAATCACTGGACAACATTAAAATCACCCAGTCTGCCTCCACGGCATCAATATTCCCCATCAGAACATCCAAAGAAGCACCACGTCCCACTGAACAAAAGAAATGCTATAGGTGCGGTTTCAAATATCCTCACGTCGGCCCATGTCCTGCTATAGGACACAACTGTGACAAGTGCGGAGGTGAAAACCATTTCCAATCTGTATGCAGAAACATAAATTTCTTTCCATCCACCGAAGTGCACCGGGATACGAGGAGGTCAGACCGATTTCCAGCAAAAGAAAGCCCGAGATCTCGCACGAGACAATCACCCACAAGATCCAGACACCCATCTCAAAGCTCATCCCGTGACACGCCACGGGAAGGGAGAAGGCGGGAAGAAAGAAGAGAATACGCGAGCAGGAGACATTCCAGACAAAAGATCAGACATCTAGAAAGTTCGCCTCTCAGAAGGCGAGACTCACATTCATCCTCATCCAGTGGGGACAGGAAAAGGGGATATGTGCACGCAATTGGAAACAGCATAGCCACGGAATACAGTCCCACGCTGCTACTACAATTAAACGGACAAAACAGAGAATTCCTGATTGACACAGGGGCAACAGTTAATGTAATAAATGATGAGACCTACACAAGACTCAACCACAAGAAGTCACTAAAGGAATCAGACACATTAATATACTCTTATGGCTCAAACACGCCTCTCAATTGTCAAGGAATGTTCATGGCACACTGTCAGTACAAAGACAAGAGTCAGAAAATCAAAATATACGTCATAAAAGGAGACGTACCAGGCGGCAGCATCTTGAGTTTCAAATCTGCAATTCAAATGGGACTCATCCAAATCATGTATCAAATAATGTCGGCTTACACTACCAGCCCCAAAGACATGATAAAACAAATGTTTCCCTCTTTGTTCAAAGGGTTAGGCAAATTAAAGGACAAACAAGTAAAGCTACATATCAATCCCCAAATAACCCCGACAGCACAACACTACAGAGGCATACCACTAAACATACAAAGACACGTGGAGGACGAGATTCAATCATTATTGCAGCAGGACATCATAGAGCCAGCATCGGGACCAACTCCCTGGGTAGCTCCCATCGTACCCGTGCCGAAGAAAGACAACAAGGACAGCATCCGCATTTGCGTGGACATGAGGGCCCCCAACGTAGCCATAGAGCGAGAACGACATCTGGCCCCAAGAATGACTGATATGATGCACCTACTGCATGGATCCAAAGTGTTCTCTAAGCTAGACCTGAATAAGGAATACCATCAGTTAGAACTACACCCTACCTCAAGGTATATCACCACCTTTTCAACGCATGTAGGTCTGTTCAGATACAAAAGACTCAGCTTTGGAGTATCGTCGGCCGCCGAAATATTCCAAAATGAGATACATCAAGTGATAAAACACATTCCCAACTGTCTAAATTACTCGGATGATATCTTGATCTTCGGCATCACACAAGAAAGTCATGATGACACTCTGAGGAGAGTCTGCATGGCGCTGGAAAATGCCCACCTCACACTCAACCCGGACAAATGCGAAATCAGCAAATCCACGCTCAAATTCTTTGGACACATCTTCTCAAAGGATGGCCTAAAACCAGACCCGGAAAAGGTGCAAGCACTTGTTGAGACACCCACGTCAGTTTCAGCAGTACGCTCCTTCCTGGGAATGGCGAGCTACTGCACCCGATATATACAGGATTTCGCCTCAGTAAGCACGCCTCTTCGACTCCTAACCGGGAAACATCAGGAATTCCAGTGGTCAAATGCCTGCGAAGAAGCATTTCAAGAAATCAAGAAGAGAATTGCAACAGCCTCCTGCATGGCTTACTACGACCCTGACTTCGACACAGAACTCAAGGTAGATGCGAGCCCAGTTGGACTAGGAGCAATCCTGGCACAATCCAGGCGTGGTGCACCCCCTGACTCACCAAGAAGAATTGTAGCCTATGCCAGCCGCAGCCTCTCCAAGACAGAATGCGCATACTCTCAACCGGAAAAGGAGAGCTTAGCGGTAGTGTGGGCATGTGAGCACTTTCACTTATTTCTGTATGGACGACCATTCACCATAATTACAGATCACCAGGCCCTCACCACCATCTATGGGAAGCCGACCGCGAGAATGCCACCCCGAATCGCCAGATGAGGTCTAAGACTATTCATTCAAGATAATACATCGACCAGGCAAAGACAACAACCCTGCCGACTTTCTATCATGTTACCCGCTCCCAGCTCACGACGAGCGCCAATCACACAAAGCAAATCAATATCTAAGATACCTGATCAGCAGTGCGCTGCCTAAATACATCACCACAACACAACTGCTCGAAGAGACCCAAAAGGACAAGCTACTCCAGATAGTACAAACCTGCCTCAAATCAAACCAATGGCAGGTCAACACGAAAGGAGCATCGTCTTTGTCTACGGAAGAGGAACAACACTTCCGCACATTCAAACTAATTTGTCACACGCTATCCACATCACCGGAAGGCCTATTACTAAAAGAAAACAAAATAGTCATCCCAAAAACCCTGCAAGATCAGGTACTAGACATCGCTCATGCCGGACACAGGGGAATGGTGTCGACCAAGAGGCAACTGAGAACCAAGGTATGGTTCCCATCCATAGACGAGCGAGTAGAACAGCTACTACGGAAATGCCTAGCATGTCAGGCGGTGGCACCGCGCACGTTTCCCGAGCCACTCAAAACCTCGGAGATGCCACTGCAAGTGTGGGATGAAGTAGCTGTAGATATGTTTGGCCCGCTGGCAAACGGAAAATACGTGCTGGTGATCATTGATGAAATGTCACGATTCCCAGAAGTACATCTGGTTCACTCGACCAGTGCACAGTCCATCATACCTGCGCTGGACAAAACATTTGCTGAATACGGCATACCCTCCAGAGTCAAATCGGACAATGGACCTCCTTTCACGAGCCACGACTTCGCCATGTTCGCAAAACATCTAGGTTTCCAACACCACAAAGTCACACCACTGTGGCCCCAGGCAAATGGAATGGTAGAACGTTTCATGGGAAACCTTAAACGCACCCTACAAATCTGCTCCATTACCAATGGATCGTTCATGCAAGCCATCTGCACCTTACTACGAGAGTATCGGAACACACCGCACAGCTCAACTGGTGAATGTCCATCAATGCTAATGTTCGGACGTGTCATCAAGACACGACTTCCCCATCTTGTGCAAAGGAGGGACGAGTCCTCACACACAAAGAAGGCCAGGAGCAAAGACCAAGAAAGCAAGGATAAGATGAAGAAGTACACAGACGTCCGAAGAAATGCACGACCCAACACCATCTGCATCGGCGACCAAGTACTAGTATGACAAAAGCAAGTCACGAAGGACATGCCTGCTTTCAAGCCAGAGCCCATGAGAGTGACCCACATTCAAGGGTCAATGATAACCGCCGCTAGCCCCAATGGCACGATCACCAGAAATTCATCCTTCTTCAAGACTTTCAACAACACCGACACCACCGTCAACACATCAACAACATCGAGAAGTGACTCCTCGGACACAGACTCTAGTTATCATGAAGAGGAAAGGGACGCGGATGACAGTGGCAGTGAAAGCGACAGCACCCTGGAAAAATCAGCCCCACGGGTGCGTAGTCCGTCCAAGAGAGTCATCCGCAGACCCCTCAGATGGATTGAAGAATCCAACTAAACGCAGGCGAAGTGTTTGTTCAAGAGGGGGGAAGATGTAACGTCCTACCTCCATTGCCATCACATGCTCAGAGGAATAGTCCTCTATCTATGACGGTAGAAAGTGGGCTGCGTCCCACGTGGTACTAGAGGCGGGGTTACCGCCTCGGGGGGCATTCAGAAGAAATAAAGAAAGCTATCAGACGCATATTGCCTCCGCTCCTGTTTTATTGCATGCGACTGCCCATAATGATTTAT